>NC_013488.2:11246335-11253140 GCF_000004555.2 Caenorhabditis briggsae | reverse complement strand
TTTTTCGCTGTTTTGACCGTTTTTTCACCCAATGGGTTCACCTAATGGTGAAAAAACGGCCAAAACCGCGAAAAATCGATAAAAAGGAAAGAAATAAGTCAAAAATTTTGCGAAAATATTTATTGTTGGGTTACGGTAGCACTCGTTTGCCGGCTGTGTTTTCGAAAATTCTCCTTGAAATACGGTGGCCTAACTTGTGTGAAAATTCGGCCACAACTCCAATTTTTTTGCACAAGAATAATACTGTATCATATATCAAAAAACTAGAATTAAAAATTATTTAAAAACTAGAAAATTTTCATGTCTGGCCTACTTTAATGTATATAAAAAGTGTTGTGTGTGTGTGTTAAGTGTTAAAGGAGGCGAGACAGCAAAAATTTCGGGGGACAGTTCGGGGGACGAAATCGCGCCGCGCTTATGTAGACCATCGGTCGTCAGGCGCCTTCGCGCTGCCGTAGCTCAGCCGGTAGCAGCGCTGTACCCCTGAGCTGCCTGTCATGAGTTCAACCCCTCATGGGGGTTCTCTATGCAAAATATCAGGTAAACTTTTTTTTTTGGTGTCTGGCCTCCTTTATGTTAAGTGTTAAGTGTTGAGTGTTGTTAAGTGTGAATTTGTCAGCTATTTTTCTATAATAAAATCGAAGTCTAGGCTAATTTTGAATCATTTAGAGAAAAAAATTAGAAAAAACTTCCACTCGAGTGTCTTGATTTTTATGAAACTTGTATTAACTCCTCAGAAAACAGCGAATTTGTAACAAATCTTGCATTTTCATATGTTAAAAAAACATCATATACAAAAGTTAGGTTGTCCCAACACACGCAGCTTCCGAGCTAGCTTCAGCCGTCTTCCGGTCATCTTCCCGTGTTCCTTGACTTCCTGTCGCATTCTGTGATTGGACCGGGTTGATCCTTGCTGATGATGATCCATGCTGCCCTGGATCTTTCCGATTTTTTACGAATTAATCAATTTCAGTTTTTTTTCAATTTTGTCTCGGAATCATGGAATCTCATAATTTCTGAATCTGAGATTCTAAAATTCTGAGATTCTGTTTGAGATTCTGAAATTCAAAAATTATGAGATTCTGAGATTCTGAATATCAGAGATTCTGAAATTCTGAGATTCTGAGATTCGAAGTTTATATTTTTCCTATAATTCTGAAATTCTAGGTGTCCTGATAATCTATGCCGATGATTCTGTTGATTTAGGTTCACACGTTTTGCAAGACAGGGGCTTTATAAGATGGTGAAATCAACGAGAAGTCAGAGTTGTAACGAGGTTCCAGGGCAGCGGGGATCATCATCATCAAGAATCGACCCGGGTTCATCACCAAGAAGCAACCACAAGTGCGAACAATTTGGTCTAATCACGGTCCAATGACGGAATGCGACAGGAAATCAAGGAAGACAGAACAATAACCGGATGACGGCTGCTCGGAGAATCTCGGAATTTCAAAACTTCTCGAATTTTAAAAAATTTAGGATCTCAAAATCTCATCTGAGAATCTGATAATTTCAGAATTTCAGAACTTCAGAATTTCAGGATATCAGAATCTCAGAAGTTAAAAGCAATCAGAATCTTAAAATCTCAGAATCTCTGAAGTTCTGAATTTCAGAATTTCAGAATTTCGGAATCTCAGAATCTCTGCATTTCAGAATTTCAGAATCTCAAAATCTCAGAATCTCGGAATCTCAGAATTTCAGAATATCAGAATATCAGAATATCAGAATCTCAGAATCTCAGAATCTCAGAATCTCTGAATTTCAGAATTTCGGAATCTCAGAATGTCAGAATCTCAGAATCTCAGAATTTCAGAATCTCAGAATCTCAGAATCTCAGAATCTCAGAATCTCAGAATCTCAGAATCTCAGTAGGTCATATCTACTCATTTTAAAGCTCCAAATGAGTCAAGTTCAAAATTACAAGAATGGGTTTTTATAGTTCTGAAAAATGAGAAATGTCTAATTCGTAACTCGTAACTCGTATATTCACCCGATAGTGCAGAGTTAAAGATGTGTGTTCCAGGAAAAGTTCCAAATAATGACAGATGTGAATTAACATAGCTTGTGTATATCTTTTCCGCTTTGTCAATTAATAAACAGTTTTTCGTAAATAGATCTTTACAGGGTGCGGCAAAAGTACTGTTACAAAAAGTTTGACTCAAGCTAGCGCGCGCTGACTCACTTTTCATATCTTGATTTTTTGTTTATATTCTTCCCCATCTCTTCATTAGTAGATTTGCAAAGTTTCATATCCATATCTCAATTTTTACAAAGATGGCATTACTTTCTGTACACCTCATTTGATTTTTTCACTGTTTTTGGCAAATCTAGACGGGCTAGAATGTGTACCAGGATTACTGTTTATGGTGAAAATAATGTTGTCTATTGTCGGATTAAAAAAAAGTAACACCTGAAAATCTCGGAGACGGCGCTCGTGTCGATTTACGAGGGGGCGGAGCGAAAACGGATACTGTAGATAACAAATTCATTTATGTGAATTTAGTGGGATTTTCTGAACAAAATTTTGACTTCTTGGTATAAAAATGATCGCCAGCATCTCTAGAATCTATTTTTCAGCAAAAAACTAAACTTAAAGTAGTTCGAACGAGCCGAAATTCTGAAATATTACGTTTTTGCCGCACTTTTTCGTAGATCAAAAAAAGCAACAGTTTTCAAATTCTCAGGTGTCACTTTTTTAATTCGACAATAAGTCATCGTGCCATAAAGCTTGCCAAATTAGAGTACCCAAAAAGATGTAGAAACTGCTCGTACTGAAAAACGTGTTCAGCCGAAAGTGTCAAAATCAATTGTTCCAACCTGGGGCCGTATTCATGAAATTTACTTTTGTAAATCATTTACTCTCAAAAAATCAACTGAATCATTTACCGAAAGGTAAATGGCAGCGTGCAAATGTACTGAAAATGGTTTTCCTATTTGTAAATAGTTTTCCTGTTTTTTAGATAGGAAAACGACTTTGAACTAGAATTTCTCAACTACTTTAAACTGAAAAATGTTCATTTTTTGACACCTTACTTTAAATTGAATGCTCTTTCATTCATGTCATTTGTATCAAAAGTCATAATTTTCGAGTTGAACTGAAACGAAATATCTGTTTAAAGTTAGATAATATCGATGTTACAATACTATTCTTTCCATACATAACTTTTTTGGAATGAAAAGCTTCCAAAAAGTGGTTGTAAACAGCAAACGAAATTGGTACCCCTATTCACCAAAAAGAGAAGTATTTACCACAAAGTAAATGATTTCTCTTAAATTTTCACGTTTTTCAGTTGATTTTTGAGAGTAAATGATTTACAAAAGTAAATGTTCATGAATACGGCCCCTGGTCCCCCAAAAAGGATGGCTTGTCTCTAGTCAGATCACAATCCAATGGGGATTTCCGTGCCGGGAACTTTTAAAACACATGTTCATGTTTGTTTTCACAGAATTTTGGGTGCTCTCTGAAATAGCAGTTGTGTGGAATGGGACAATTTGCCGGCAGACTACCCTCGTGCCGCCATAGATGCTAACCGAAAAGGTTAAGCTCCCCCATCAGTAACTGAGCTACCAGACACGAACAATTATGATCTGATTTTATCAAAAATCTCTTTGATAAAGTCCTGTCAAAATTTGACCCGGATTGGACTTTTTTCCGAGAAGTTATGACGTCTTCTTTTTGCAACAGAACTTTTGCCGCACCCTGTAGAAGGCCAATTCTATGATGTCTTCAAAAATCAACTTTCGTCATTGCAGGATCTTCTTCAGATCGACCTTTTCAATATCCTGAGATTTCAGTCCAAGAAGCAAAAGCTCTAAATGAATTGGATGTCTAGAATCTATTCTGAACATCCCTCGTTTTTCCAGAATTCTCAGTTCTTTTTGTCTTTTAATACCATTGAATTGTCATTCACATTCTGTCATGTTTTCAATTTGCTCAATGACTCTTCCGCTATTATGCTCACGGATGTTCACATCGAAATAGCAGGCGAATTTCAGAGTGTTCCGCATCTACCGTAGTCGTGTTTTCGACTTACTATACATATAAAGTGGACGTCGAAAATTGGAATTACAAAGCTCTTTTTGTCTCTCTTCTTCCTTCATTTCCACCACCTCCAACACCCCAAATTTGTGTTGCCGTTTTCCCTTCATTCGTGTAGTCGACAAAAAATTCGATTGTGGGAGACAGCACAACAGAAGCATTGTTTTTGAAATGAAGCCGCAATTGAATACATATTCAAATGTTATACGAAATTGGCAGAATTCGTCGAAGTGTGTGTCTGTGTTCAAAACAATTTGTCGTTTTTTTTTGTTTGATGTGTGTAAAAAACAAAATTCATTGTGTTCAAAAAATGGAGGTGGCTAGTGAAGCGTGTGTTTTCACATCTATGCAATTTCAGCATTTTCCGAAAATTTTAGATTTTTCTTTTCAGACAACAGATTATTTCGATAAGATATGTTAACAATAAGATGTGACAACTTGAACAGAAGTCTGGAAAATTCTATAAGAGAACAAGTAATCAGAAAACAGTTGATAATACAATCATCGAGTCATCGTTTATCTGAAAACGTTCCAAAACATTATTGACCTGAAACTGTATAGTATAGGAAGGAACTATAAATCAACTGATCGTGTAATACCGTACAACCTGTAATAGAAGGGCCCCCACACTGTCAACTTTGAGCCAGTATATCTCGATTCCTGTAAAATATATCAGAACGCGGTTAATGGAAATTTGTTTCATTTTATGATGAGAATTTTGCCAGTTGATCATTTTTCATATCTTTTATAGGAACCAATATAAATAGGACTGTTTACGGTATCTTCCTATTTTTTTTTAAGTTTAAGATAGTTTTCTTGCCTCCTGTGAGAGATATCAAAAATGTGTCAACTAATAAAATGTCTATGATATTATGATAAACAATTTATCTGTTAACAACTTTTTCATATTATTGACAGGTGTCGAGATAAACTGACTCAAAGTTTCACGTTAGGTGCCCTCTATTACAGCAGTTACGGTATCTTGCCAGCTAGTTCTGTATGGTTATAGGATAGAATTCTTAATTCTGAAACGTCTTTCAAGCTCGCTCGATCTGCAACCCAACCCCTACATTGTTCAAGACAAATACAATTGTTTATTTTTCAATCTTTCGAAAGTATTCCGAAGTTTCAAACGTCTCAATTTCAGCCAAACATTCTGGAAATTCCTTGGTCCCTGAAAAAAGAAGTCAGTTGATACTAGAAGAAGTTGAGATGATATCTGCTGAAAGTCTTTGTGTACATGTGATCCTTACGTCTCAGGGCGACAAACAGTCGGGATAGAAGTCGAAAAGTTTGTGCACACACGCTCTCACTGATTTCCAGCCAATCTGAAACACACGTCAGCTGGTTTTTCCTTTCTTTTGTCTTTCTTTCGTTTTGTTCGTTCCTGTTACTGATGTTAATTGTCTCAATCGTCAGCAGAGCAGGCGGTGATATATACCACACACTACTAACTTTCTGAAAACACTTCTGAAAACACTTCCTAGTCTCGAAGAACGCCGATCAGAAATCTTCCAGAGAATTGGGGGTGATGTCTGCTGACACATACACCTTGAACACAATCGAGTTGGCGACACGCAAAAAACTTGAAAAACAAGGAAACGTGGAGTTGACACCTTATTACGCAAGTGTGTCTCAGCCGGATCCCCTATTCAATAATTCATTTTTGAACATGGAGATATATATTCGGAACGACTTCCTAAAAAAAAGAAGGAATAGAGGATACAAGATGACGTCACGGCCTTGTATGAAAGTGCTCGGTGTTAATTTGTTGGGTCCTGTGCACATGAGTACCCTTTCAAATTTATTATCAAATTTCGGAATTATCAAAATCTAACAGTAATTCCTATTACCGGTAACTCATATCGAAGCTACAAATAAACCTACGAAAATTCATTTTTCTGTTCCTTGTTCGCTTTTGGTCACATCGAAAATCCCTCAATCTCTGAATCATTCATTTGGAAGTCTGATCAAGTAAAAAGGTCTCCAAAACGAAACTTTGTTTTCTTCTTAATTGCAGTTGACACAATTTGTTTTCGTAGACACTCTCGAAGAATGATTATTCCCTTCTTTCTTCGAAAAAGTTGCTCTTTTCCTAGTCGAGAGTTTGCAATATCAGGAGTAGACTTTATTATGAGTACAAGTTAATCACGCAGTCATATCGTTGTTAGGTAGAGCTATTAACAGAAAATACACCTATTCTAACACCAATCCACTCTTCGTTATTTTTCTCAGAAAATATACAAGTGTTCTGTGTGTGACTTGTGATAAAGAAAACAGATTGGATATGTGTAAACATGACTTTTTTGATAAAGGAGTGAGAAAAAGTAGATTATATGTGAACGTAAAATCTCTGGGAAAATCCGTTTCAGCTGAAAATAAAGAATATATATTTTCAAATAAGAAACAAAACTTTTGTTTCAAAAATAACTTTTTGATTCATCCGAAAAAAGGTGAGGAGCGGAGCGCCAGAGAGGATAGTAAAACATTGGAGAGCTTCTGTTCTCTTAAGTGGAACAGAAACATCTGGAACATCATCAAAGATGCCGGATTGACGCTACTTGACACCAGGGATGTTTGGAACGGAATTCGGAATTTCGACCAAATTATTTCCGAAGCTATTTTTGGACTCAGAGGTTTTTGGACTACGGTATGTCAAACGCGCACTCTAAAAGTTTTCTTGCGGGTCTCGAGTGGAAATACTATTAATTTTTTTCCGTTTTCAGAAACTTTTTTGTAAATTTTTTACCATTTTTCGCGGGGGAA
>NC_013488.2:11244088-11245341 GCF_000004555.2 Caenorhabditis briggsae | reverse complement strand
GCACACAGCGTTCCAATTTGGGACAGTTCGACTCCTTACCAGTTCGAACTTGTAACAGTTCGATTCTGTCCGCGTTCTGTTCTGGTACGTGTACGAAAAAAAGACTGTTCTGAATTGAATCAGTTCGATTTTAGGTCTGTTCGAATTTGAAAACGTTCGAATTCGTCGTACCCCCAAAAATAAGACAAAAATTTTGCGAAAATATTTATTGTTGGGTTACGGTAGCACTCGTTTGCCGGCTGTGTTTTCGAAAATTCTACTTGAAATACGGTGGCCTAACTTGTGTGAAAATTCGGCCACAACTCCAATTTTTTTGCACAAGAATAATACTGTATCATATATCAAAAAACTAGAATTAAAAATTATTTAAAAACTAGAAAATTTTCATGTCTGGCCTACTTTAATGTATATAAAAAGTGTTGTGTGTGTGTGTTAAGTGTTAAAGGAGGCGAGACAGCAAAAATTTCGGGGGACAGTTCGGGGGACGAAATCGCGCCGCGCTTATGTAGACCATCGGTCGTCAGGCGCCTTCGCGCTGCCGTAGCTCAGCCGGTAGCAGCGCTGTACCCCTGAGCTGCCTGTCATGAGTTCAACCCCTCATGGGGGTTCTCTATGCAAAATATCAGGTAAACTTTTTTTTTTGGTGTCTGGCCTCCTTTATGTTAAGTGTTAAGTGTTGAGTGTTGTTAAGTGTGAATTTGTCAGCTATTTTTCTATAATAAAATCGAAGTCTAGGCTAATTTTGAATCATTTAGAGAAAAAAATTAGAAAAAACTTCCACTCGAGTGTCTTGATTTTTATGAAACTTGTATTAACTCCTCAGAAAACAGCGAATTTGTAACAAATCTTGCATTTTCATATGTTAAAAAAACATCATATACAAAAGTTAGGTTGTCCCAACACACGCAGCTTCCGAGCTAGCTTCAGCCGTCTTCCGGTCATCTTCCCGTGTTCCTTGACTTCCTGTCGCATTCTGTGATTGGACCGGGTTGATCCTTGCTGATGATGATCCATGCTGCCCTGGATCTTTCCGATTTTTTACGAATTAATCAATTTCAGTTTTTTTTCAATTTTGTCTCGGAATCATGGAATCTCATAATTTCTGAATCTGAGATTCTAAAATTCTGAGATTCTGTTTGAGATTCTGAAATTCAAAAATTATGAGATTCTGAGATTCTGAATATCAGAGATTCTGAAATTCTGAGATTCTGAGATTCGAAGTTTATATTTTTCCTATAATTCTGAAATTCTAG
>NC_013488.2:11220987-11243088 GCF_000004555.2 Caenorhabditis briggsae | reverse complement strand
TTTTTCGCTGTTTTGACCGTTTTTTCACCCAATGGGTTCACCTAATGGTGAAAAAACGGCCAAAACCGCGAAAAATCGATAAAAAGGAAAGAAATAAGTCAAAAATTTTGCGAAAATATTTATTGTTGGGTTACGGTAGCACTCGTTTGCCGGCTGTGTTTTCGAAAATTCTCCTTGAAATACGGTGGCCTAACTTGTGTGAAAATTCGGCCCCCACNNCAAANTTTNNGCCCCACGAAGAAAAATATCGCAAATTCACACTCAAAATAAATTCAAAATCAGCAAAGTCCCAAGAAAGTGTTTTTTTTTCGTTTGTTGCATGCGGACTTTTTCGAGCTATTTTTTTAGCGTTTTTAAATTTTGTAGGGTAACAACTTTCTTTGTTCTGCTTCGCAGCGTTTTTTCATAAGATGCTTATTTAATTTTATGCTTTGTTCATTATTGTCGCACATCTGAAATATTACTTTCTTTCAAAACACAAGTTTCAGCCACTCGACATCGGAGATGCCCGCCTCACCACTACCAATGCCTCCTATCACAGCTCCGCCTGGTCCTATGCCACCACCGCCAATTCCACCAGCCCCAGGTCCAGTTTTGCCCATCACATCGGCTCACAAGACAGCTAATGATGCTTGCATCAAGAGATTGTCTCAAATCGGGGTAAGAATTTTTAGAGGAGACTATATCATAATTTAAAAATCGTTCAGATAATGGAGTCTCCAAAGATCTATCCTTCCACCCAACCGCCTGGCACATACGGAAAGGAGATCGTGGTTCAATCGAACGTGTTTGGCATCGATGTAGAGAACGAGATCGAACTTTTCCAATACAGTGTCTGATTCGAGCTGATGTAGCTTTGAATAAAGAAGTTGTTTTCACCAAGAAAGGAAAAGAAGAGTGAGCTTTTTTTGAAGTTTTACATCTGTAAAATTACTTACAGTTTTGTCGTGCTTGACAGGCATGAGAAGTGCTGCACGGTGCTATACTATGCTTCCGAAACTCACGATGATTTCTTTCAATCCGAGATGAATTGCCTGATCTATGATGGACAAAGCATGCTCTATTCTTCGATAGATCTATTCTCCAACCGATTGAATACAGAAAACAAATCAAGGACCTTCCAAATAGACGGAGTTGAGATCGGACACAAGGATTTTCAAAAATTGCCGTGCATCAAATTGGAAATCAGTGCCACTAAAAACCCTAGCGTCAAGTTCAATCGGAAGAACGTCGGCAAAAGATCAGCTGATCAAAACATGCTGGCAGTCAACACTGCTTACCGTAATATCCTGGAGCTTGCCCTCAACCAATCATGCGTTCAAGACTACCACCGATGTGCCGTTTTCGAACACGGAAAAATTTTCTTCATCAGACCAACTGAGGAGGGATTCCTTAGTCGTGATTGTGTTGATGTTGGTGATGGAAAACGGATGATGCCGGGAATCAAAAAGACTGTTCAGTTTGTTGAAGGACCGTGCGGACGTGGAGAATGTAATCCGGCAGTTGTGATCGATGGTTAGTTTTTAATCAGAAGAACGCGGCTTAAACATTTATTTTGTACAGGAATGAAAGTGGCTTTCCACAAAGAGCAACCCATCATCGAGAAGCTTCAAGAAGTCGTCACCTCTGACTTTAGTAAAGGGTTGAAAGAAGGGGAAAGAGAGCGATGTGTAGGTGTCATCAAGGGCCTCGATTGTTATTCCAACTATATTGGTCGTTTACGTCACCTCAAGATCGAAGGAATCCACCACGAGGGCGCTTCAAAGGCTCGCTTCCAATTGAAAGACGGTAATTCTTCGACTGTTGCGGAGTACTTCCAAAGCAGATGGAATATTACTCTCAAATATCCTGATGTCAATCTCATTTGCTGCAAGGAAAGAGGAATGTCAATTTCTACCCAATGGAGCTCATATACATCTCTCCAAACCAGCGTGTGAAAATATCGCAGCAGACCAGTGCACAAAGTCAACGAACAACGAAAGAAAGTGCTGTGCCGCCGGACGTTCGCCAACGAATCATTATGACAGGAAAAGCGGCTGCTAAGATCTCTGGAGATGCGGTTCTAAACAAGTTGGGTGTCCAGATCTGCGAAGCTCCGCTACTCGTCCGTGCTCGTCAGTTTCCTCCGGTCAAAATCGCCTTGAATCCAACCAGCTCTGCAATTCCGCAAAAAGAAAATAAATGGCGAATCGGGCAATACTCAAGACCAGCTGTTGCTCCAAAAATCTGGGCAATGTACGCGGTCGGAACACCTTCTAGCCGATTCTCACAGCCTCAACTAGCGTAAGAACTGCCAGTTTGTTATCAAATTGATAATTCTTGTTTCAGGAATTTCGCCAGAGAATTTGTGAAGGTAGCTCAACAGAAAGGCATTCAGCTGGATCCGCCAAAGGATTGTCAATGTGTTCTCGCAACAGAAATTGAATCACAATTAGCTGCAGCACATAAAGCCAGTTGCGAATTCGTCTTCATCATCACGGACGACGCAATCACTAATCTTCACCGTGAGTTGATCAATGGGGGTTTTTTACTCATTTGTTTCAGAGAAGTACAAGATGATTGAATCCTTGCAATCTATCGTGATTCAAGACATGAAAATGACGAAAGCATTAAGTGTGATTGACTCAGGAAAGAGACTTACTCTGGAGAATGTGATCAACAAGACCAATGTGAAGCTTGGCGGAAGTAACTACATTTTTACGGATACCAAGAAGTATGAATTTTTGTTTCTACTGTCGCTATTATTGTCATTATAGGTACCTTGACAGAGTGCTCGTCATCGGAATCGGCATATCTCAGCCACCACCTGTAACTAAATTCATTGTGGAAGGAAAAGGTTTCCTGAGCCCACAGATTATTAGTTTCTCGTATAATGGAAAACAAAAGCAAGAATTTGCTGGAGATTTTGTTTTATGCCCCGCTGGACAGGATGTAAATGGTTTTTCCGCTTCAAAACTGATTATTTCGTTACAGACTTTGTCTTCAATCGAAGACATCATGAAGGAATCCATCCTGGGATACAAGAAATGCCACGATGGCACCGATCCTGAAACCGTGATTGTGTACCGAAGCGGAGTCAGTGAGGGGAACCACGGCAATGTCATCGCCTACGAAATTCCACTGGCTCGTGCTGGTATAAATGAAGTCTCCAAATCGGTCAAATTGGTGTACATCGCTGTGTCGAAAGATCACACCTATCGTTTCTTCAGAAATGATTTGGTACGTTTGTGCAGTTTTTTGTGTGTGATGAATATGGTTTTTATAGGACACTATTGGCCAATTTTCCTCCTCAGGAACTCAAGTGTCCGCATCTTCGAGCAGAACATCACTGGTGAGCTGAATCCGAGTTGAGATAATTCGAAAAAAATCGTTTCGGTCGTCGCAATCACAACTCAAACCCTGCGACATCAACATTCCACCAGGGATTTCAATCGATCACATGGTTACAAACCCGGCTATCAAGCAGTTTTTCCTGAACTCGCACATCGCTCTGCAGGTATGCTCATTGAAAGTCCGGAAAAATGATAATGATTATTTTCTTTCAGGGATCGGCAAAAACTCCCCTCTACTCGATCCTAGCAGACGATACGCTAGCCAGTTTGGAGAGTTTGGAGGAGCTGACATACAACCTATGCCATCTCCATCAAATTGTCGGACTTCCCACCTCCATTCCAACGCCACTATACGTAGCCGCCGAGTATGCCAAACGAGGAAGAAATTTGTGGAATGAAGCCAAGTAAGATTTTCCAATTCTTCGAGCCGAAATATTATCAAAATTTAGCTTGAAAAACCCACTCATTCGTTCTGGCTCCGAGAGAGAACAGCTTCGAGCAGCGACCCACTCCATCAACTACAAGCATACAGGCGACTTCTCCGACCGTCGTGTGAATGCTTAATCATGTCTAATTTCATCTGTCTCATTATAATGCTTCCCATTCATCGTAGACTGTACTTTAGTCACCCATAGTAATTAAACAATCATTTACCCTGAGAAATGAAAGTTTAATAAAAGCTATTCTTTCGAATTTTTTGTTTGCAAAAAGCTATGCAGCCCAAAATTAAATCACCGCTGCACCAAACTGAGTAATCTCTTCCTTCGTTTGATTTCAATCATAACCACTGGCCAATCTAGCGATCGTATCCCCACACCAGGTGCATTTCCCGTATTTTATTCACGATTAACCCCGATTACTGTACTCTGACAAAAACCACTAGGCTCTGGGGAGAACTCGAACCAACGACGGTTGTTTCAAATTCATCACTGTTAACCATTACGCTAATCGGGAGTACGTTAGATGAACTTTCGATGGTTATTATATACTTCACGTTTTTAAAATTAAAAATTAACTTTTTCTTTTTTTTTCGGAATTTCTGATTGTAAATTTAAATGATTCTTGGGGTAGTTTTTGGAGTTTCCGAAACTGGAAAAACATTACCAAATGTTCAGAAAAAAGAAGAGGAAGTTGTTTTTTCAGAATAGGTATTTCACAGGTAATTTGTAAAAATATTCCGGAATCGGTTGAGAGACGCATGTTCTTTGAACATTCAAAAATGTTTGTATAAAATTGGGAATCGAAAACTTAGAAAACAAACTTCAAGTATTACCAGAAAAGGGATTTTTTGTATAGATATTCAGAGTTTTCTAGGGATTTTTTCCACATTTTGTAAATGTCTTTTCAAGCTCTAAGCATACTTTTTTAACATCTGAAGTAACTTCTAATTTGACTTTCAGATGACTTTGTTTTTAGGTATATTCAGGGTTCTAAGCTTACTTTTTAAGAACTTAGCCTACTTTTATTTCCGTAAAACATGTACTAGAAGAACCGGCTCTTCTATTGTTCCAAGGTATCTCCAGAGAGCCCTTTCATTACAGGGGCCTTTCTATTAGAGGGGGCCCTTCTATTTTTCTGGATAGTTTTTTTCGAAATTCTGAATCGAAAAGCTCAGCGAAGTTTCGTTCAAAATTCATGAAAATCTGCCAATTTCAGCAAAATTTAGCAAGATTTGCATCGAAAAATAGAATTTCCACAAGTTTTACGTAATATTTTTTCTAAGTCTGTTTTTTAAGTGTGTGCGCCGTAAGCCTGCTTTTTAAAGGCTAAGCCTACATTTTAGAAGCTGAAAATAATTTTTAATGGCTGATTTTACTTTTAGGGACCTTGTTTTTAGTACATCCCGATTTAAGTTGCTATTTTTTTTGTATTTAATACTGATTCGACTTTTGGGGTATTTGCTCTCTATCTTTTGAAGGGAATAAATTCACTATAATTCGCATCATGCGAATACTGTGGATCCACGTTTCTCATTTTTTATTGGCTCTACTTTTTGATTTTTTTTGTTGGGGGGGGGGGGGGGGGAGGTTTTCTTCACGTGTATTGTTCCTAGTTTTCTGTTTTCTGATTCTCAGGACAACAATATTATATTTTTCCGTGACATTTCAAAAAAAATGAGGGAGATAAAAAAAGGAACGTGGATCCACAGTAGTACGACTGAAGCAATTTAGTGTGGATTCGAATTTATTCCCATCAAAACTAGAAGAGGAATATGTCGAATTTCTCTCGGATAGCAACCCTTCCCTCTGAACTCTTGTTTGCCCTTAAAAGTACTTTCAGCTTTTAAAAAGTTGGCTTAGCACCCTAAATCAGCTGACATCTAGAAGCAGGGCTCCTTGTAAAAATACTCTCTAACCTTCATTTTTCAGACAGCAATAGTACATTAAAAAATAAGAAAACTTGAAATTGCAATTAAAATATTTTAACAAAGGCATGCTAAACAGTTAAAAACTACAGATTTTTCAAGAGAACACATTATTATAGGAAGAATCAAATAATTTTCAGAATGTTAAAAAATCAAAAAAAAAATTGAATGCCTATGAAGAAAACATAATGTTCCCTATTCCTATTGTCTATTCAAAATAATCGCGCGGATGAACGAGTAAAAAAACGTGTAGAGAGTATCAAAACCTGTAGAGGCGCTGTAGACACGCAGACATTTTCACTCGTTCACTCGCGCGATTATTTTGAATAGACAATAGCGACATTTTTGTGTTAAATTTTGAATTCGAATTCAGGTCATGCAAATTTTTTGAATTTGGCACCATTTTTCGAATCGCCAAATGAAAGGGAAGGCCTATAATTTTTTTTCAAAAAATGAAAAATTCCAGTCAAAAAAGTACCGAAATTAGCGAAAATCAGTAAGATTCTCACATTTTTCAGTGAAAATTTGTTTTCAATTTGTTTCGTTTTTTTTTGTTTACGATCATAGGTTTAGGCATAATCGCATTGTTAACCTTCCACCCGAATTTCGGCGCCAATTTCAGAAATTATCCCAATTCAGAAATAATCTTCGGTATTCTAAAATTTTCTGAAATGTTATAAATTTATAATATTCTTAAAATCAAAACAAAAATTTTTGGAACCAGAAACTCAAAAATCTTGATTCTAGTATACCGCATTTCCTCTAATAGAAGCCCATGGGCTTGTATTGGAGAAAATACGCTAATTCAAAATCCCACAATTTTCGGAACTGTGATTTTAGAACTCGACAATTTCTCAATTTCTGAATCTCAAACTTTTTGAATTTTAGATTTTTTTCTCGGAGTTCCAGAATTCCAGAATTCTGAATTTTGAGATCCTGGAATCTCAGAATTTCACAAATTAGGAATTTTGGAATTTAGAATTGCATAATGAAAATTTTAAATGATCCAAAACACTGAATTTCAGAATTCTTAACTCCCGAATTGTCAAATTTCGGATTTTTTAAAACAATTTATTTTGAAAATAAAAAATTGAAAAATAGAAACCATCTCCTCTAATTAAAGCCCATCTCTAATAGAAGCCCACCCTGAGAAAGAGGTTGAAAAAATAGAAGCCAATGAGCTTTTATTAGAGGAAACACGGTAAATTATTAACACTTTTCAGAAATTTACGCTCATTTAAATTTTGAAAAAGAAAATAATTTTCGAATTTTCACGTGAGAAAAATGAGAAGTGTTTTATTAGGTTGTTCGGAAAGTCCTTTCCATTTTTGATCTGTTGTTTTCAAACTTTGTTTTTTTTTTGAACGGGGTAAAAGCGAGGAAGCTGTCGTTTTATCAATATATTGTTGGGGTCTAATAGTGTCTGCACCCCAACGGAGATCATTCCCCCCCCCCCCCTTTTTTCGTGTAATGAGATATGCTCACCGTTGATCTTAAATTAGCTGAAATCGATCGCCAACTAGTAGCGGTTAACAACGCAAATGCACTCATTCGAACTACCATCACAACCTGGATTCAGTTATTTGAAAAACGGGAATTCTTGTTTGACAAAAATCCACCTTCAAAAAGGCAAATGGGCTTAGGTTTGGATGCATTAAAAGCCGGGAAAGAAAGGGACCCGCCTCAAACTGTGTGTGATATATGAAGTACATCAGTGGCAAGCCTTTCGTTAAAAAACCGTAGATTGAAAACTCTCGGCACAGTCAAAAAAGTGGGAAGAAGTTGACCCCATCTTTTGGCTCAACGCAACTTTTTTCCCCGGGTGGGCACCTGTTTGAATCTTCTCATCCTGCGTTGCACACATGAATTTTGGAATCAAACCATTGCTAGTGGTGATAAATGGGTAATGTGTGATTACAATAAGCGACAAGCCAAATGGGTTGACAAAAGCGCTGAACCACCAGACGTCTCGAAACGTCAAATTCGTGTTGGTGGTCTACTAAAGAATGGAGTATTAGGAGCTGCCTGATAATAGTGTCACTTTTACGATCCATACCTATTCTTTTCAGGTGACATAGCTCAGACTTTATGTGGATGTCCATTGGAGAGGAACGCAAAGGTTTATTTTGAAAATTAAAATTCGCAACCTCATGCGGGAAGGAAGACCCAGGCCGATCTCGGTGGATATGTCTAGACGATTCTGCTAGTGGTGATAAATGGGTAATGTGTGATTACAATAAGCGACAAGCCAAATGGGTTGACAAAGGCGCTCAACCACCAGACGTGCTCTAACCTTCGCTCAACCACCAGACGTGCTCTAACCATAGCTCTAACCTTCTACTTTCTGATTATTACCCATCCAGCCACTTCTAACGCCATCTTGATTGACGAAAATTTACTTCAAAACAACGTATCAAAAATGGGTTGACTTGATTCTGAACTCGCTGTGACCGGAGTTCTGGAAGGAAGGCATCCACAATTTAGTGGGGCATTGGCAGATAGTCATTGATAACGATGGTCATTACCTCCAATTTATCCGACATCGTTTTGACCTATTTTACTTTGAATGTATCTGACGCTAAAATTGGAAAGGACTTTCCGAACAACCTAATATATATCAAAAACAACATAAACTTTTGTCCATCGAATAGCGCACTGGTTTAAACGCCGGGGTGTGAAGCGGTTCGATCCTCGTTCGAGGCACCGGATTTTTGAAAGGGGCGAAAAAAAGCCGAAAATGCCCAAAAAGCCCTTTGCATCCTCATGTAGAAATACGAGCGCGCCTTCTGAAGCTGCTCAACTCAAGAGATGATGTGCGTCGACCAGTGCTGGTTGGTGATCCTAATCATATCTCAATATCCATTCTCGAAAGATGGTTCAGATCGGGAAGATTCCTGCCTTGGATACAGTCAGGGCCGACCTCTCAACGGACATTTCTTGTGGCAAACTTCCAGACCCCGATAGGTAAACCTAGGAGTCTCTGATTTTTATCTCATAACATGATTCAGCTTTTATGCCACGTGTCGCGATTTTGCCGAGTTGGATGAGGATGGAGGAACGAGTTTCGATGTTCGACCGCCTCGTGGTGCTTGTAGAGATGGAGTCGTCGTTTACCACAGAAGATCGGAGCTGGCTAGAGACGTCCAACTTGGCAGGTACGCTTTTTTTCCTACTGTCATTCGAGCCCCATAGAAAGTTTTCTAGAATCCTCGAGATCATCACTAGATTTTTCTGAATTCCTATACAACTTTTAGACATCCCTAGATTTTTTTAATTGAGAAACTTCCAGAATATTCTAGAAACTTCTATAAGCTTCCTCCATTTTTCAAGTAGGTCCTAGATTTTTCATCGAGCCCCGTCGGCTAAGGCCAACTGAGATCCCAAGTGGATTTCAGTCAGTCAATGGTTTAGCTTGTTCGATAGTGTAATGAAGATTGGAACTTGTCTTCTGAATTCTTCTGGAATCTTTAGAACCTTTAGAACCTTTAGAACCTTTAGAACCTTTAGAACCTTTAGAACCTTTAGAACCTTTAGAACCTTTAGAACCTTTAGAACCTTTAGAACCTTTAGAATCTTCCTAATCCTTTCAAATAGGTCCTAGATTTTCGAGTTTTTTGAAGAAATCAATTGACATTTTCTGGGTTTCTTGCACTTTCATCGAGCCCCGTCGGCTATGGCCGACTGAGATCCCAAGTGGATTTCAGTCGGTCAATGGTTTAGCTGGTTCGATAGTGTAATTGTATTGTATTGTATTTTATTTATTACGTTTAAAAAACGACGTAATGAAGATTGGAACTTGTCTTCCGAATTCTTCTGGAATCTTTAGAATCTTCCTCCCTTTTTCAAGTAGGTTCTAGGTTTTTCAAGATTTTCTAAGAATTCGTTTGACATCTCTTCGGTTGATATTTCAGTCAGTCAAAGGTTTAGTTCGATAGTGTATTGAAGACTGTAAAATGTCATAATTCTCTGAGGATCTTCACGAATCTTTCTCGCTTTTACAAATAGTTTCTAGATTTAATAAGATTTTTTAGAAGTCGTTTGACATTTTTTGGTTTCAGTCTTTGATCCCTTCTAATGCATTTCGTTTATTGTTCGAAGGCTCATCCCCTTTTTCTGTGGTCGCTATTCATAATTTTATGTTTCCCTCTACTTTGATTTCCAATCTTTTTTTTTTCATTTTCGACATGAAAAATTGTTATCATCAGAAAATAAAACTAACTTCAGTAATTTCACATGATTCCTATATTAACCCGATGAACAGTAGAAAATGCAGTTTCGAAGTTTACAGAAGGTATAACTCATGAGAGATTATGATTTGTTTTCACGAGGCAACTAGAAAGACGTCAAACATGCAAACGGTTGTTGATAACGGAGAAAAAACTTTTAATCAGAAAAAAGTTAATGATTTATGGTTGATTTGTTAGTTAAAACGAGGAAATTTTCATTTCTGTTAAAAATGTCATTCCGTTTTCCGGAAAGGTTCATAATATACTGTATCATTGTCTTGCCAGTTCATTCTCTCTGATTCGAAGAGGCAGTTCGTAATCATTGAAGTAGATGATACGGTACTGACAAAAACCAGCATAAGCTGTGAAGAAAACACATTTCAACCGAAAAATTCAGAGTTTTCAGAGTGAAAAAAAACAACATTTTTGCAGCTGTGCTTGAATTGGAATCTCCTCAACTGATACCATATGAATCGTTTGAATGTACCGTATACTCAGAAAAATGGGTAACTTTATTGACTGGTTGCTGACGATTGAATATTGAAGAGATCTTGATATAATGTTGAATAAACAGTCAAAGTAAAACATGTTATGCTATTGTAGTTTTAAAAAACATACTACAAGAAACTCAGATAATTTAAGCAAAATACGTAGTTCTCTCGACGATATCCGGATGAGTTGCCTTCTCTGACAATTGCACAAATGTACGGTATTTGCAATTGATTCCCAAATACAGTGCAGACACAATGATTCCGTTCAAAAGACTTTGAACGATTGAGACGACCTAAAAATTGAAATTATTTCAGTATTCGGCACATTTTTGAATCACCACAAGAGCTCGCAGTCGGATGAAATACCAGGCAGAGGCCAGCTGAAACTGAGCGGGAGTTGCAAATACGGCATATCTGAATATTCTATTTTGTTGTTTTTTCTCACAATCGAAGAAAGCCTAACTTTAAAACTCACCCAGAAATATCGTTTGCGTTTTGAGCGCAGATAAAACTGACATAGGATGAGAGAATACATGCGAAGCACATTATTGCAGCGTGCTAAAAATAATAATGAATGTTTTGTAAAAAAATATAAAATACTAACGAAGAATGAAAGAACCATTTGATTATCAACTGCAAACTTGTGAATTCGTTGTCCGGCTGAGAGGAAGATCAGGGAAGAAAAAGAAATCAGGAGGGATGCAGAGGATGATGGGAAGAGCCAGAATGCCAGACGAGGGTTGATGAGAACTTTCTGAAATTATCCATATTGTGAACTATCTTCCTTATTAATAAAACGCTAGAGGCGTCTGTCCGTCCTCGTGTCCGTCTGTGGACTTTTGAAAAAATTGAAAAATACATATATATTTACATGACCCTTTTATTTAGAAAAAGTGAGAAACGAAGCGACGAACATTTGAAAAAAAAACAGATTGAACCGCGCCTAAGGCGCACCAGCTTGGTGGTATTCAATATTGTTTATTTGATTTTCGAGTACACTTTTCTAGAGCCAAAAAGATAAGAAACAGCTATTCTAATCAGCTATTCTATTCCAAAATCTTTGAATTTATAAAAAACTGATGTTCAACTTTTTAGTGGCGGCGAAGCCAATTCGAAAAGGTTTGTAGCAGTTGAAGCTTTCCTTACTATTAGTTGTCTAAAGTACTTCTCCCTCTATTTTATTGATACTTACATGATCAGGAACTGTGTAATAAAGTTTGGAAACTACAATGAAGTCGAATATCGAAGATGTCAGACATAACCCGGCGATTGAGAAAATCTGCAATTTCGTCTCTCAAAAACACAACTCTATCAAAGAAAACTAACGACAAGAGCAATATTGCAGCAGAAGATCAGCATCGGTGTCTGCATTTTTTTAATCTGAAACATGGAATAGTTAATTAGTGTGCTAACTCATTATCTGGGGCACGGATCCCTATGGAAGGGAAATCTAGGAAATGGTGTGAATCGGGTATTGAGTTATGATACACAACCTATATGATTGGAAGCCGAGAAAAAATTATTTACGATGTGATATCAGAGCTTGCTATAAAACCAACAGATCAGAGAAAACTAGGTCTAAACCTCTAAATTGCCTACTGTTTTCCTCAATACACGGCGATCAATATTGGAAATCGTTCCGAAAGTTCAAAAGGAATTTCTTTGTTCGCGAACCGACATAGGTCCTTCCACGTCAATCCAAGCCAAAAATTCATTTAACATCAAAAACCTTGTTTTTAAATTCTGCAAAGATCTTACTATTTCCCTAGTAAGGTAATAAATGAACAAGAAAAATTCAGCCAAACAATTCGTAGAAGATATTCTCGATGCAACAAGCAGAAACCTGACAAAAATCAATGAGACCCTTGTTGAAAAGTTTGATAGTTTGATACGAATACGTTTGTGATATGCAAATGTTTACTTTTCCTTATCAAGTTTATTTGGGATGATTCACAAGAAAAGGAAGAACCCTGTGTAAGTTTATATTTCTGAATATAAACAAGATTTCGTTCTAATAAAATATCATCTCAATGTCACAAAACATGGCGGTGTATGTTCTACAAGACAGAAAAGTGGGGCTCAACACACTAGCTCCAAATTCCGTTAGTTGGAAAAAAGTCGAAAAAAGTCACCACGAGTCTCTGTTACCAGGAGACGAAAAATGCGAAGAGAAAGCTCAGCAGGCTTCTCGCTCTTTTTGGTGCTGATCTCTTGCTGTCTTTATTTATTTGGGCAGAAGAGAGAGGGTGAAGTGGAGAAAGTATGTTTCATGGGAATTGAAATTTATCAGAATAAAGGCAGCTGAAAATTCGCACAGAATAAAAGATGAACGGTTTATTACCACTCTTATAAGAGCACTCTTCACTTTTACTTAAAATGGACTCTGGTAAATTCTTCAGTTCTTATCAAACATTGCGTTGATACTCATATGAAATGGAAGTGGTGGGCAGAAAATGGCCACTTTTCTTCCGGCAGAACTGGATAAATAGAAAACATACAATGTTTTTGTTTTTTTTTGGAAATTTGAATAGAGAAGTTTCTGAATCTAGAATGACTTCCCGCCTTTTTTTTTCGTTTTCAGCTGTTTAGAAAAATCAGATAAAACAGCAGGCTGAAATAATGATATTTATGCTGGCAAAAATATAAAATTGTGGATTCTATGCTTTTTTTCAAAAACTCAGATGAAGCCAGATTTGTTTGTTTGAAAATTTATGAAAACATTCCAGAAGCAACATATTTGAGTATTTGACAGATTTTGAAAACAAAATCTGAAACCAATTTATCTCGGTTCCTGTCAAAGGAATCAAAAAGTGGTCCACTGTCAAATTGTTTATCATAACTTCAAAAATAATTTTTTCTGTTGACCGCTTTTTGATGTCTTTTACAGAAACCGAGATATTTGGGCTCACAGTGTATGGTCTTTGACTCGAGTATTTACGGTAGTTGGTTTTTGGTGGATGAGGGATAGATATTAATAGAAACAGTCGGCAGAGTATAATCAACATATTTATGCATAATTCCATAGAAAAAATAACCAAAAAGAAAACAAAAAAGAGCCGATTTAGTGGTTGAAGAAAATTTGGAGTTTGGTCTCTAGCTGGAATACTGTTTTCAGACAAACGAACGGAATCCGAACACCCATCGTTGTATTCTCAAATGACAGGAAAGTAAAAGGGATACAGAAGGATATCATAGTGCAAGAAACGGAAAAGACCAAAATAAAGGACTTGTCATAAGCGGTAGTGCATAGGTAAATAGTTAAATAACGGGCGTGACTTCTGTTACCTGACAAACAATGTTCCTTCTCTCCAACAGGCACCTGCTCTCTACGGGGAAAATGATGGTACCCCGCGTTGGGTGGCCCGCGAATGACACTGAATGCACTCGACAAACACGGTTCGGTTTGCGTAAATACTCAAAATATGGCATCTGGTAACTTGGAGATTGTTTATGGGTTTCATAGTTGAGCGTCTCGAACTAAAAACTGTACAACTGGTTGATCCTCAATATTCGAAAAATACTTTATTTATTGCGATCAAAGTCATGATTCACATATTATTATACCCATACTAAACAAAATGTTCACACATTATAAATATTAATGGTCCTTGGCAAGAAAAATTGATTCCTCATGCAGATATACGCATTCAGAAATGCTGCTCCAGGTATTCGATTTCCGTTTCCTCACCGCCATCTCCCCATTCGGAAATGAACAGATTGCTCACGTTATTGTACGTCTCTCTCCATGCCCAAAATGCAGAGAATATCCAGATAGAGAGGGTTAGAATATGGGTCATCTGGAAATGAGAGTTGTATATAATCACCATTGAATAATATTTTACCGATTGCATGGATACAGGATCTAGAGTTGTGACAAAGCTAGTGGAGATTGAGGCAAGGGAGAGAAGAATTCCGATTATGTTGAACACGGATTCCTGAAATTTGATTGGTTTTTTCTTTGAGCAAGTTTTATATTTGAAACAGTGTTTCAACAAATGTATTTTAAATAGTGCAATTCCCGGAATGTTTTACACTGAAAACGTACAGAATGTTTTTTAATTTAAAACACATTTTGAAAAGGGGGCCTTCTTTACAGGGGGCCTTTCTATTAGAGTGGCCGTTCTTTTAAAATGGCCTTTCTAATACAGGTTTCACGGTGTTTCCTTTTTGTGCGTTACAACAATAAATTCCAAAAACCGAAGTTTTTTACCACTTCTGTCCGTCTACAGTAAAAAATGTAATGAAAACAATATCCCAATTTTTTATAACTCACCACTTTGAGCCAGTAGAACTTTTGAACAATAAACCAAAGGGATATTGCCGCAACCCCAATCGCTAGAATATCATAAATTGCCAACAGAAAATTGCTACCGGAAGTCTTTTGTTTTACATCCCATCCGTATAGAGATAGTATAAGAAGTACCTGAAATTTCAAAATTGTCAAAAATCCCTACAACGAGGGCACTCACAATCACAGTTAATTTCGAAATGGAGAGAACATTAAACGGGTAAACTACAAAATATTTGTAGAATTTGTTATCTCCTGGCATCACATTCCAATCGTTTCTGTAGAAAAAAACGAAATTAGTTTTATGAAAAAACGGAGAAGCTTTGAAAAAAATGAAGGCAATAAATGTGGGAGAAGAGGCATATTTTTATAAAATGTCTTGAGCGAAGAAGATGAAGAAAGTGGTCAAATTAATTCAGACTACTTGTGTAATTGATTCCTTCCTTTCTTCGTTGTGTTTCTGTCTCACATTTTTTCATAATAATAAGTTTGAGAAAAGAGGAAATTGAAAAAAAAAATTGAGAATTCTTGATTATTTTCCATCTTGAGGCATGGTTACTCTTCTTCTGATCCAGTACGTCAGTTCCGATATCTTGAGTCAGAATATTGAAAAAAAATAGGGAGTAAGTTGAAAGTCATAAACCAGGAATTCAAATATTCCGGATTTCAGAGTTTCAAAAATTCCGTCACCTTGAAGTTCAAAAGTTTGGGAAATTGGGGCGCTTTGCGATACTCGGGAAAGGTGGAAATTCGGAAATCCTGGAATTGTGAAGTTCGAAAAATCAAAAATTTTTTGAATTTTAATGGATTCGAGATATTAGGAACTCAGGGATTTGTGAATTCCGTCATCCTTTTATCAGGAAATTCAAAATATTTTTGAATCAAGAAATATCGAGAATTCGGTAATGCTGAAATTTGGAAAGTCTGAAATTTAGATATTCAGAAATTTGTAAACTTCAGAAATTGGGGGATTCAACAATTCCAGAATTCAGAATTTCAAAATTTAGTGAATCAGAATTTAAAGCTTTGGGAAATTCGAACATTTGGAAATTCAAAAAACTTTCTGGAGAATCTGTCAGAGGTTTGGAAATTTTGAAACTAGAAACTCAAGTGTCCGATACAATAAACGCAAGCCAGGAAGTTGAGCCCCCGATATTGGCCATTAAATTTAAAAAAAAAACTTTAAAAAACCTTAATTCAGAAAATTTTCACTTTTCGCAAAAGTTAATTCGTAGGAATTCTTCAAAATAATCTCAAAATAAGAATGACGAAACCAATGTCGTCAATTGGAATGAGATAGGAACATAGATGTAGATCTTTCTCTCTTTTTGACGCCTTCTAGATTAAGTGACTCTCTGAGAAAATTGGCGGAAACGAATAGGAAATGGACCCTATTTCTTCGTTTTTTCATTCTACTATTTTCTACTGTGTTCTAAAGCTCTTCTCCACTTTCCAAAAAAATTGTATTTTTATGGTTCTGAGAGAAAAGGGAAAAAGAGAAAAAAACGAGGAGAAGTGCTCAACAATTTATCATTTGTGGCAGAAGATGCGACGCTTCTCGACCTCTTCTTCTCCTAACCAACGACTTTTTATTGCTCAAAAAAGGGAAAAGACGGATCGGTCGAGTGGGGAAAAGCACAGAAAAAGGAAGAAGAAAAAAAGAGAGGAACATTCGAAAACTTTCACCTCCGTTGTCTTTTTTGTTCTGAATTCTATTGTATTCTGACTATTTAAAACTACAAATGACGATGCGTGGGAGAGCCAAAAGAAGCAAAAATAGAAAAAATATAAATTTTCAAGTTTGTTGGAAACATCGAAATTATTACAATTCTCAAGTTTTACAAATCAAATTTTTTTGAAGATTTCTTTCTACTACCGGAAAATAGAAACCAACCAAACAACCTCAGACATGAAAACAATAATATACAGGGTTTACTACATTAATCAATATTAATGGTGCGGAATGAGATGTTATCTTGTTCATTGTCTTCTGACTGTCACTCTAGTGAGAGAAAAATAAGTAACCAATGGAGAAACTATTTTAAAAACTTTCAAAAAAAAAGAAGACCAGAGAGGTCCAATGGAGAAAAAGAAGAGGTGGTGGCACTCGAAATATTTCAGAAGCAGGTTGACAATTGAAGCTGTGAAGCGGAAGAGAAGAACGCCGAGTTTTATTGGTATGTGACTGCTTTTTAAAGAAAGAAAAAAAGAAGTTGGCGAAGAGAGGCGAATAAAAATGAAATAAAATTTGGTGGGGTAGTGTCCGAAACGAAGAGGGTTGAAATTCTATTTTTGAATGATGATGATGACAAGCTGAGAAGAGGGGTTTTAAGGGAAATTGAGTGAGACGATGCTAGAGAATACATCGGATGACAAGACCTACAATTTGAAGAAAAAAAATATATAGGAGAGACTACTCATTCCATAGTTACGATCATTTGAAATGACAGAAAAAAGAGCAATTTTCGAGTTTATAAGAGAGTTTAGGACATCCATAATTTTGAAGATGTTTGAACTCTTATATTTTGAGCAACGAGAATTACCTGAAATGTTTAAAAATGATGTGATTGACTACATTATGTGCAGGTATATTTATCAGTAATTTCCATAAATGAGAGAGAGAGAGCCGGGCCGGGTCACTTGTTTTAAAATTTAAAATCTCCTGCCCGTCCCGCTCGGCCCGTTTAGAATAATTTTTCTAAAATTTTGGCTTTTCACATTTGTCCAACATTTTACTATGGAAAAATGGGTAATCCAAAGACTTTGGATTATTGCGACCTTAATACAGTTTTTTTCGACAAAAATTTTCGAAATTTTCAAATAGCGGGTCGACATACATACGTTTATCTTCTGACCCGACCCACGGGCCAGCCATCTTTTCCACAAGTATGACAAATAGTTAATTAGGAAGCTCCAAATGATTTCTCCTCTGCTACCCTATGGAATTTTACCAGAATGAAAAAAAAACGAAAGAAATTTATTACCTTGTTACATGAACTGGATGGCAGCTACTGCATGAATATTACATGTGAAAATGGCAACAAAAAATTCAATTAGTCCTATTCGATATGAAAAAAAATTTTAGAAAAAGGAAATCATTTATTCTCATAATTTCTGAAAACGGAAGAAGTGGTTTAGAAAAATTCTGAATAAGTACTAGCAAGCTGCCAGAAATGGTTGGAAGAAAGAAGCAAAAGAAGAAGAAGAAGAGGGAGTGCGTACCTCAATTACTTTTGCTCAACATTCATCAGATGTGTGGTTGGAAGGAAACGAAAAAAAACGAAAGAAAACGAGAAGAGATTCACAGCTACACACGTGAGCAGCACAATTTTCAAGTACTCTTACGGACACACAGAGGAAGAATCACAGAAGAACTTCCGAGAAGAAACCAAATGGGACAATGAGAGAAGTATAAAAAGCAGCAGCAACAGCAAAAAATACAACTAGAATCAGACGACCCCCGGATGAAAGAAAGGGGGAAAAAAGTTCCAGAGAAAACAGAAAAAGGCGTCGTTTTTGTCGTCGTTGGAAGGCAGTGGAAGAAGAACACTTCGAGGAAAAAAAAACTAAAAAACAGAGACGATAGAAGCGAATAATATGACACGTTTTTGAAAAGTGGGAATTGGGTGAGAGAATTGAAAAAAATGGAAAATATTTGCAGAATTCTGTGTTAAATCCAGTTCTCTAATGGCTTAGAATGGATAGTTCTTCGTGTAAATAACATTTTTGTTCACCCCGAAAAATGTGTTGTTGCCTGATGTCAACAAAAATTATTATAATAACTATACAAACAATGAAAAAAGGGAATCGGTCGCCGGCAAATCGATCGATTCATAAACTGAACAAAAAGGGAGAAGCAAACAATACAACAGTGAAAGGCATGAATCCCATAGAGAGCATGCATTTTGACTCACAGTGACAAGATGAAGGCGAATGAAGAAAAAACTCAGAAGATGAATGTCTTTTTTTTG
This sequence comes from Caenorhabditis briggsae, assembly GCF_000004555.2. Taxonomy (NCBI): domain Eukaryota; kingdom Metazoa; phylum Nematoda; class Chromadorea; order Rhabditida; family Rhabditidae; genus Caenorhabditis; species Caenorhabditis briggsae. Next base: position 11,224,415 of record NC_013488.2, on the reverse strand, counting down.
ACCTTTGGGACCTTGTAAGCTGTCTTCCAGTTGATGCTTTTGCTGAATATTCTCTCACTTTTTTCTCATTGGAAATTAATTTGATTCTGGAGAAAAGTAAAAAAGGTTTCTTCTTTTTTGTGCGAGCCTAACCATTGTCTTTCTCCAAAGGATCAAACATTATTTCTTGATATCTTAGCTATTTTGAAAAATCTACTATGTTTCAGTTTTTTTCTCAGACTTTGTTATCCGAGAAAAAAAATCGATAATTCCAGAATTCCATTTATCCACGATTCCAGTATTCCAGGATTCCAGATGATTAAGCTTCAAAAATTAACAAATTCCAAGATTCGATGATTCGCAGATTCCCAGGTTCCAAGATTTCAATATTCCAAGATCCGAAAATTCTAAAACCGCAAGATTCCAAGATTCCAAGATTATACAATTTCATGATTCCAAAATTCCAAAATTCCAAAATTCCCAAAATTCTAAAATTCTAAAATATCAAAATTAAAAGATTCAAAAATTTCCCAATACCAATATTCAAAAATTCCAAGACTCTTAAATTTCAAGATTCGAACATTCCAAATTTCCGAGAATCCGAAAGTTTCGAGAATCGAAAATTCCAACATTCCGAAATTCCGAAATCCCGAAATTCTAAAATTCCAAAATTTCAAGATACCAAGATTCCGAAATTCCAAAATTCCAAAACTCTAAATTTCCAAAATATCAAAATTAAAAGATTCAAAAATTTCACAATACCAATATTCCAAAATTCCAAGACTTTTAAATTTCAAGATTCGAACATTCCAAATTTCCGAGAATCCCAAAGTTTCGAGAATCTAAAATTCCAACCTTCCGAAATTCCGAAATCCCGAAATTCTAAAATTCCAAAATTTCAATAATTCATGGATTCCAAGATTTCAACATTCAAAATTCCGAGAATCCAAAATTCCAAAATTTTACGAGTCCAATATTCCGAAATTACAAAAAATTTAATGATGCATGATTCCGAAATTCCAAAATTCCAAGATTCCAAGATTCCGAAATTCCAAAATTAGGAAATCCCAAGATTCCGAAATTCCAAGATTCCAAGATTCGAAAATTCAAATTCCATACATCACTTTTCAAATTGTATCACAGCTTTAAACAGTTGAACACTCATTTCTGCCTTCTTTTTTACCACAGATAACAAATCTCCGATTGAAGACAAAATATCTGCAAATCAAAAGACCTTCACAACACAGGTAGAAGTTCCGTTTTTCATCAGATTACTTTTAACTACTTTTCCGTTATCATCCATCTATTTACTACGAGAAAACCGAAAAACACTTCCTTTTTTCTGCCTTGTTCTCAGTTTCAATGTCGTTTCTCATCGATCCCTTCTTACTTTTTTATCACTTTTCCAAAACTGTTTTCGTCTCCTTCTCCTTCTCATAAATATCACTACTCTCTCCAATGCCGCATTTCGAGGTCAAACTGTCAGAAAAATGGCAGAACACAGAGGTAACAGACAAAAGCGGGCGGAGATAGCAGAAAGAAGCGAAATGGTTCCTGGTTTGAATTTTTCGGCATCCGCCTTACCGTACTACGTGCTATCAAGGTATTACACCTGTACAAGTATAAAAGGGATGGCATTGCAATGGTCAAATCACTTGACTACTCGGTCCAGTCTATTTAGTCATTGTGAGTTTTTTCTTCTCTTTTCTTTTTAAAATGATTTCAAAAGCCTTAAAGTTTTCAGATGTCTTCCGAGGATCCAAAACAAATCGCTTATGAGACTGAGTCTCTCCGCAAGGTTGCATTCTTCGGAATTGCAGTTTCCACCATTGCTACCTTGACCGCCATCGTTGCTGTCCCAATGCTCTACAACTACATGCAACACGTTCAATCTTCCCTTCAATCCGAGGTCGAATTCTGTGCCCACAGATCCAACGGACTCTGGGATGAGTACCAAAGAGTGAGTCAAAGTGCTAATACATACCCAATTAATTTCTCTTTTCAGTTCGAGGGAGTCGCTGGAGTTGCCGGAAGAATCAAGCGTGAATCTTACCACCGTGCCGTCGGAGGAGCCCGTAGAGCATCCAAGGTCCGCAGACAATCATACGGAGGAGACGCCGCTGTCGGAGGATTTGGAGGATCTGCCGGAGGATCGTGCTGCTCTTGCGGAGTCGGAGCTGCTGGACCAGCTGGAGCCCCAGGACAAGACGGAGCCCCAGGAAATGACGGAGCCCCAGGAGCCCCAGGAAACCCAGGACAAGATGCTTCCGAAGACTCTGTTGCCGGACCAGACAGCTTTTGCTTCGACTGCCCAGCCGGACCACCAGGACCAGCCGGAGCCCCAGGACAAAAGGGACCATCGGGAGCCCCAGGAGCCCCAGGACAATCCGGAGGAAACGCTCTCCCAGGACCACCAGGACCAGCCGGACCACCAGGACCAGCCGGACAACCAGGATCCAACGGAAACGCCGGAGCCCCAGGAGCTCCAGGACAAGTCGTCGATGTTCCAGGAACCCCAGGACCAGCTGGACCACCAGGACCACCAGGACCAGCCGGAGCCCCAGGACAACCAGGACAATCCGGATCCGCTCAACCAGGACAACCAGGACCACAAGGAGATGCTGGAGCTCCAGGAGCCCCAGGACAACCAGGACAAGCCGGAGCCCCAGGAACGATGGAGACAGCGGATCCGAAGGAGCTTGCGACCACTGCCCACCACCACGCACTGCCCCAGGATATTAAGAATATCCGATTTTTTAATGACATCTCTCATTCTTCAATTATCTTGCTTTATTTCTTCACAAAAATGATTGTGAACACTAGCCTTCATGTAGAATAAAACGCATTCAAAACCAATTTATAGTGTATTTACGTTTCTGAAAAAAACACATACGAATATTAAGAGTGAAACAGTTACAACAATTCTTTACATCGTCAAGAGTCTGTTGTTCTTCAAATTAGAGAGGCACTTTCAATCAAGGTCATATGAATCCAAGCAGTCTACCGACCTTTTTGCAGTACTTTTTTCTTTTGTTTTCAATAATCAGAAACCGGAAAAGGTCACTTTCTGAAAACATCATGACAAACGGAGATGGAAAAAAAAAGTATGAGTTTCAGCAAACAAGAGAAGGACATAATTAGGAAAAACTTTTTAGAACTGGAAACTGTATGAATACTTTATGAGAAAACTAGATGAATTGTCTGAGCTGGGTTTTTTGTTTCCTGAATATCACTCTGAAGGAACCGATATAATTTAGCTCGAACGTGAGAGTGTGGGAGCCCTTCTATTACAGGTTATACGGTAATAACAATTTTATGTAGCCAACTGTCTTTGATACGTCTCTCTCAATGTTTGTCATATGAATTCTCAAGGTGTTTCCCGTATCTTATCAAAACTGCAGTTTTCATTTTCCATTCCGACAAACAAGTAGTAACTTTCATTACCGCAA
>NC_013488.2:11219173-11220532 GCF_000004555.2 Caenorhabditis briggsae | reverse complement strand
TACATAGATAGTTTAAAGAGGTTTTTCACAACAAAACAGCCTTATTTTCTGTCTTCTGATAACAATTTTTCTGTTCATTATTTAGGGTCATGCTTTACTTTTCCAATTATAGGAATTAGAAAACCGATCACTTTTCAAATGACCCTTCATCAGAAAAAAAACCTCTTCACCTCGAGCTAGTCATAAACCAGGAAATGAAAAGACAACGAAGAAAAATGACTAGAGAAGAACGACTTTCTAGATTTTCACATCCTTCCCACCGTACACTAGCAATGTATTACACAACGGTCTGTATATAAACGGACGGCGTACGCTTAATGGCACTTGACTTCCCGGTCCAGTCTATTTCAATAATGTAGGTTTTAAACTTTCCTGTGAAGCTGGGTCAATATTCTCTTCTATTTTCAGATGTCGTCTGAGGATCCAAAACAAATCGCTTATGAGACTGAGTCTCTCCGCAAGGTTGCATTCTTCGGAATCGCAGTTTCCACCATTGCTACTTTAACCGCCATCGTTGCCGTCCCAATGCTTTACAACTACATGCAACACGTTCAATCTTCCCTTCAATCCGAGGTTGAATTCTGTGCCCACAGATCCAACGGACTCTGGGATGAGTACCAAAGAGTGAGTCAAAATCTTAATAAATATCCAATTAACTGTCCCATTCTTAGTTCGAGGGAGTCTCTGGAGTTGCTGGAAGAATCAAGCGTGATACCTACCACCGTGCCGTCGGAGGAGCCCGTAGAGCATCCAAGGTCCGCAGACAATCATACGGAGGAGACGCCGCTGTCGGAGGATTCGGAGGATCTGCCGGAGGATCGTGCTGCTCTTGCGGAGTCGGAGCTGCTGGACCAGCTGGAGCCCCAGGACAAGACGGAGCCCCAGGAAACGACGGAGCCCCAGGCGCCCCAGGAAACCCAGGACAAGATGCTTCCGAAGACTCTGTTGCCGGACCAGACAGCTTCTGCTTCGACTGCCCAGCCGGACCACCAGGACCAGCCGGAGCCCCAGGACAAAAGGGACCATCTGGAGCCCCAGGAGCCCCAGGACAATCCGGAGGAAATGCTCTTCCAGGACCACCAGGACCAGCCGGACCACCAGGACCAGCCGGACAACCAGGATCCAACGGAAACGCCGGAGCCCCAGGAGCCCCAGGACAAATCGTCGATGTTCCAGGAACCCCAGGACCAGCTGGACCACCAGGACCACCAGGACCAGCCGGAGCCCCAGGACAACCAGGACAATCTGGATCCGCTCAACCAGGACAACCAGGACCACAAGGAGATGCTGGAGCTCCAGGAGCCCCAGGACAACCAGGACAAGCCGGAGCCCCAGGAAACGATGGAGACAGCGGATCCG
>NC_013488.2:11151517-11218929 GCF_000004555.2 Caenorhabditis briggsae | reverse complement strand
TGTTTCTTGATGAAGGTCTTCGGGCTGACCTTTCAAGTGTTCTTCGACACAATGATACGTCGAACAATGACAAAAAGTCATTTTCGTGTTTGACATAGATTAGCATACAAGAAACACGTCAGTCCGTTTTCATCCACTCAAATCTAACACTCAATAACATTTCGACACCAACCAATCATGTGGGATTGCTTTCCAATATTCAGCTGCTTTCCTGAAACGCACGAGCCCTGTTTTTCTCCGGTTCTTAATCAGCAACTTATTCTTTCAATTTCTTAATTCAATCTGAAAGGGCGTGATTTTTCTCTTAACATTGTTCTTATCTGTGCAACTGATGAATGCTCATTTAATATCTCTTTCGGGTGGGGTTTCTCCTCCGAAATCCTCACCACTAGAGGAAGTAAGTCTGGAATCTTTGGATCTTTACAATATGTAGAAGGGAATTTCCAGATCGATGCAGAGATTCCACCGGAGGATAAGAATGCGGTTTACTATTTGATCATTTTATTATTTGTAACATCTACAGTAATATCAACACTTCTCACCGGATCATTTTTAGTTGCTTCCATATTTTTATGGCGTCGGTTCAAACATGTGAGAATGATGTTTTTAGTATTGATCGGCAAAGAATCCAAAAACTTTGGCAGTTTCATGGAGCAAATTATATAAAAAGAGGAAAATTACTCATTCGTTTGCGAAGACGCTGAAATAAAATAATATTGGTCAACTGAAACTGCTGATGTTTTTGAATTGTCAATTGATTTATGTTAAAATATCTAAATACTTATTTTTCCCGTTTAAAATTCAAATTCAGATGAAATTCTTCTGGTTCCTGTCATTGCTTACTCTTTCTATTTTTGTACTGTCTATTCTAAATCTAGTGGTAAATGTTCCAGCAACCCTTTTTTCTCTTCTCACGAAAGACTTTGTAAAATCAGGTATCATTAAAACAAAGTCTCTTCGCAATTTTTCTTTTTTTTTCCAGACGTTTTTCTTCTTATGTCTTATATCATCGACGTTTGCCATTACACTATTCTCTTCTCCAATTTAGTGATCGCAGTTCAACGTTTCTTTGTTTTCTTTTTTCGGAACCTAGCCGACAGTGTCTTCGAAACGTAATTTCAAAGAGAAAGGGGTCATCGGAATCTGTTGAGAATTTTCAGACCGTTTATTTATATATGGATGGCATCGATATTGTTATTCTCTTTACTGGTCGTTTATGCGATGATGTATAATAATTGTAGATATAAATACACAACAGCTGATGAGCATTATGTACTCAATTGTCAGACGGCTTCAGGAATCAATATACCATCTCCGAAAGGAATACAAACTGTAAACTGAAATTATTTTACAAAATTTCAAAGTTCTATATTTTCAGATGGAAGTAGCTATTCAATTTGTACTCCCGTGTTTAATAGTTGGTATTTATATTGCATTAACTGCAAAGATCACATTTATGAAAAACTCATCGATACAGAAGAGTGAAATCACAATTCTGAAGCAAGCATTTTTTGTCTTCTTCGTTTTTCAAGTAATCAAGTTCTTGATAACTTTCTCTCTAATCGGTTTTTCAATTTCCTAGATATCTTCTCTCGTTTTTCTTTTCTGCCAAACAGTTAAATTCGGCATCGTCACCGCATTTCTTATCAAACGAGTTATCAATACGGTATGGAATTCAGTAGGAAGGAAAATTTTGGTTTGAACAAATGATTTCAGATGGAAATATTTGCCGGTGCAGCAACGCCTTGTTTCTTCTTTTTCACATCAAAGGAAATTAGGAAAATCGTATCAACGAAAAATTCTATATTTAATTCACAAGTGAATTCTAATAGTAGAGTTCCTAACAGACAACAGAGTATTTCTAATCTTGGATCTGTTGCATAACTAGACATTTTAAATCTTTCAATAAAGCTTATTATTAATTAAAGTCTTTTTGATCGAATTCAAAATGATGAAATCGCAAATTACACACAGTAAACACTCTAACAGAAGGGCCCGAACTTTTTTCTTTGAGCCAACATTTCTTGGTTTCTGCCGAAGATACAAAAAATTTGTCAACTGCCAAATTGTTTATCATAATATCAGAAGTGTTTTGTCAATTGACACACCCCCTTCCCATATCTTGGTAATTGAACTGCTGGTTCAGTTTATTTTCAATTGTTATGGTGATATGTTCCTGATTGAAACAACGTGCAAAAAATATGTTTCCATGGTGAAATTCGTGTTCAAATCCTTCCAGAGAATGACGTAAATAAGGGTTTCAGCTGCTGATTCGGTAAATCTCTGTGACTATTAATGAAGATAATGCATTATGAAAATAACCCAGTGTGTAGATTTCCATGAACTGCTGGATACTCTTCTGATCTTATAAAGACTTTTACGTTTTAATAAGCGTAGTTTTCGGTAGTAAGGTCACTAGCAAGCACAATTATTCATCAGCCTATTCTAATTATTTTTCCTGGGTTTTGATCCAGCTGCTTTCCGAGATTAACCTTACAAATAGAAGCAAGCTTATTCGCTCATATTAAAATATGCCTTCAATTTATTTCCTATTGTTTCTCGTTGGCTTTGTAATAGGACAGAGCCCTCCGTGTGTAAACTTCACTGATACAAATGGAATAACTCATTGTATCAAATCAAATACTGGTCCGGTAGACGGTAAAGACACTCCATTAGTAGAAGTAAGATCGTTTGGACCAGGCAGATTCACCAATTACGTTTTTCAGATTTCCGCAGTCATTCCTCCAGAAAATAAAAATGGTTTATACTATCTTGTTATCACCCTGTTTGTACTGTCAACCTTTGCTTCGACTATATTGTCTGGAATTTTTCTTGCCTTGGGATTTGTTTTTTGGAGTCATTTCAAACAAGTAAGCTACAAATTCTCTGAATAACTAGGAAGCTATTTTTTCTCAGATGACATTCTTCTGGTTTCTCATCCATTTAACCTTATTTGTATTCGTTATGTCATCCTTAAACTTTTTGATAAATGTACCTGCAACATTGTTCTCTCTAATCACAGCAGAGTTCGTTAAATCAGGTGATTTCTATAATTGAAGCACAATGCGTGTACCATAAGTTTTCAGATGCCTTTTTCATCATGTCTAATATAATTGATTTCTGTCATAATGCTGTTCTTTTTTCTAATTTAATTATTGCAATTCATCGATTCTCAGTGTTCTTTTTGGGAAGTTCAACAGAAAAGGTTTTTGGGAAATCTTGTATTTTTCTGTGGCTCAGTTTTGTCTGGGTAATATCTGCTTTTGTGGTAACCTCGATGATGTCAAACAGCTGCAGCTATGAATATGATACGCAATATAAGAAGCATTATATTTTGATATGCTCATCGGACGGCAGAACCGTCACAGAACCTCCTAGAGTGGTTCAAGCGGTAAATTAGAAAATGTGTTTTAGTGGTGATGCAACAAATGAATTTCAGGTGGAAATCTTGATGCAAATAGCGGTACCAATACTTATATTCATAATTTATATTGCGCTAGTTATCAAGATAGGTATAATGAAAAAGTCAGATCAAAAAAGCTATGAAATGACGATTCTCAAGCAAGCTATTTTCATTTTCGTTCTCTTTCAGGCAAGTTAGATATGTATAATGTGAAACCTGTAATAGAACGTCGACTTGAATGCGCGTTGCGGTCAAAAATCACACGGTGAGCGAAGCTTAGGTCCGGTAGCGAAATCCTTAAAGACACATTAAAAAAAACATGTATTTTCAAATTTTGTTTCTAGCCTGTTCTTCTCCATTTTCCCATGAATTTCATCGACTTTTCAATAATTTTCAATGATTTTATGTAGTTTTTTCTTGCGATTTTCCGAATTTTTGTTCAAAAAAAGTTCAAACGATCAAATTTATCAAAAATCAAAAAGTTAGGCCAGAAAGTAACTATTCAAATACTTCTTCCTTTAAATGCGCCTTGAATGTCGCTACAGAACTTAAGCCCCGCTCACCGTTAGAGTTTCAGCCGCAACGCGCGTTGATACTAGACCCGAGTAATATGTCTGCATTTGCGTTAATGTAAGAGTGTTTTTATAAACATATATGTTTACGATTAAAGTTGTCGGTAATTTTATGTGTAAAAGTTTCAGATATCATCGATTGTTTTTCTTCTCTGTCAAACTGTTCAATTCGAAATTACAACTGCCTTTCTTATCAAACGAGTCATCAACACAGTAATACCATTTTACTATAAATATTTAAATTCTTTTCGAATTCAGGCCGAAATATTTGCTGGGGCAGCGACACCATGTTTCTTCTTTTTTACTTCCAAAGATATTCGAAAGCTGATTACTGTAAAAGTATCAGCCACCAGTTCACTGGTCAACTCAAACAGTCAACAAAGAAGACAAACTCTGAGATCCACATAGAAAGATGAATTTAATTTTCGTACTTGCAATAACTCGTGATTTTTTATGAACTCCGTGATTTCAGCTATCTCTATTTTCAGACCTGTCGGTCTTTACCCTTACAGGTGATTTTGTCTCGTTTAACCCGGAATATATTGCCTTTTATCGGCCGTATTTGAGTTAGAAATTTTTAATCAAATCACGAAAATTGCAGTTTACACCACATAAAATATCTAGATTATCTGAGTAATAATATCCTTTGAACTGACTATCGACTAATACTCTTTCCAAATTTCGTATGTTTCTGGTTCTTTGTCTTTTCCTTACTTGGATGAAACCAAATTACGTTGCTAGTGATAATTCGCCTATTTTTGAGGTATAAAGTTCTTTGAGAGGTTAGAATAAACTGAACAATTTTTCAGCTAGACTCGGAAGTTCCACCAGAAGAAAAAGATGCACTTTACTACATTATAATTTCAGCATTTGTTATTTTCACTGTTTTATCAACTTTGCTAGCTGGCACCTTTCTGGTTTGCTCTATAATTTTTTGGGGAAATTTTCGAACGGTATGTTGTCATCTACCGTAAATGCTGTAAGACGAGCTGCACTCTGAGCTCAATTATCTCGGTTTCTTCAAAAGATATTTAAAAAATGTCAACTGATGAAATGTTGCTGATGTTATGAAAACCCCTTAGCAGTTGACAGACTATGATATTTTTGAAGGAAAAGAGAAATTTAGCTCAAAGTGAACGAATAGTTTGGAGCTTTTTTGAGCGTTCACAGTACTCGAGTTCCATATAATCCTTGAGTTTCTCTAAACTTCAACAATATGAACATCAATTTCAGATGAGATTCTTCTGGTTTTTAACACAACTAACATTTTCTGTGTTCATTTTATCTTCCTTAAATTTGGTCGTCAATGTTCCAACTACACTATTCTCTTTATTGACGAAAGAGTTTACACAGACAGGTAATTGCCGAGTGATCATTCCTAATTTAATCTCATTTTCAGTTCTCTACTTTGTAATGTCTTACATCATCGACTTTTGCCACTACACAATTCTAATATCCAATCTCGTGATTGCAATCCAACGGTTCTTTGTATTCTTCTTTCGTCACCTTACATACAAAGTATTTGATTCGTCAGTTATATTTATCAATTATGTATTCAATCACAATTGAACTTTAGGCTTGTAATCTTTGCGTGGCTGTTATCAGTATGGCTGGTATCGGGAGCTATTACAGTTATAATGGCAGCTAACAACTGTAGATATAACTATAAGAAAACAGATGAACATTATGTCTTAAACTGTCAACCTATAAAGAGTCCCGTAGACATTCCACCGCCAAAGTGGATCCGAATGGTAGGTCTGTTTTTTCTGAATAAAGTAAAAAAATCTTTTTATCAGCTGGAATTAATTCTCCAATTTGGATTGCCCTGTTTTATCCTTGTCATGTACATTTCTGTAGTTATAAAAATATCTGTAATGAAAAAGTCTTCACTAAACAAAAATGAAATACGGGTTGTGATTCAAGCCATTATTATTTTCATTTTATTCCAGGTATTTTCTGTGATGGTAAAAAACAATAACAAAATTCATCTTTCAGACATCATCCACTGTTTTCCTATTTTGTCAAACTCTTACTTTTAACATATCAACAGCATTTCTCATAAAACGAGTCATTAATACAGTGAGTTTATTTTTGAATTGAAGTTTTAATAAACTTATTTTCAGATAGAGATATTTGCTGGGACAGCAACTCCATGCTTCTTTTTCTTCACTTCCAAAGAAATTCGAAAATTACTTTCTACAAAAATATCGGCTGTCAGTTCACAAGGGAATTCGAATGATGTTGTCAAAAAGCCTACAATAATTGAAATTAATAATTGATTTCTTTTTCAATTTTTTTTTATTTTTTGAATAAACGATTCTCAAAATTTTTAATTCAAATGATTTTCGTTTCAGACCTAATTCTAGACTTCAGAAACCCTGGAACTCAGATATTTGGAAATTCAGGAATTAAGAAATTTTGGATCGAAAATCCTGAAATGTTCGAAAATTTCAAAATTTCAGAAATTCGGAAAAACCTGAATTTTCAGAGATTGGAAATACAGAAATTCGTAAACATGGGAAATCGAAAAAATCCAGAAATTAGGAAATGTTCCGGATTTTTTCAGAAGGTTTGGGAAACTCGGGAAATGTGGAATTTCGAAAATCCTGAAGTTTAGAAAAAAAAGTTTGTTAATTCAGGCATCATGTTATTCAGAAAGTCCGAGATTAATTTTAGAAATTCGGAACTGTAGAAATTCGGGAATTCAAACACTCCGGATTTCAGAATTTCAAAAAATCAGTAATTAAGAATGTAAAAATTTTGGTAATTAAAAAAATTCGGAAATTCGAATATTCAGAAGTTAAGAAATTTTAGAATAAGAACTGTAATAATTTTCATATTTTGAGAATTTAGAAATTCGGAAATTTAGAAATTCGGGAATTCAAACACTCCGGATTTCAGAATTTTATAAAAGCAGTAATCCAAAATTTAAATTTTCTGGTAAATTCAAAACTAGGAATTCTGATATTTAGAAATTCTGGAGACTCGGAAACTCGGAAACTATGAAATTGAAAATTCAAGTACTAGATACAGTAAGCAAAAGGCAAGAGGTTGAGCCCCCGGTATGGAGTGTTTCAAGTGAATTAGAGCTCAGTCTTTTTTCAAATAAAATGCTATAACAAGAATGTTTTCTAAATGAACCTAAAAGTTTCTGGTTCTTGATTTTCAGATAAACCATTTCTTCAATCTATAAATATCCAGTAAAAAGTAATTAGTCTTTTAATACAAGTACTCATATTCAGACGCAATGCTGGGTGCCAATTCCAATCACATGAATGTTTGATTTTCTTCTTGTTTTCATATAAAGCAGTCTGTGAGTGAGTTAGTCCCACACTTTTACTTTATCCCGATGAAAGATAAGCTTTCGAGGTTACTCATAGTTTTCCCCCTCCTACTTGTTTCAAATTCTGCTTTTTGTGATGATCGGTATTTAACTGTAAGTTTTAATAAAAACCGTAAACACTCAAAGAGCAGGCCACTCGGTTCTCGCACTTTGAGCTCAATTATCTCAATTTCTATAAGAGATATCAATTTTTGTCAACCGATAAAATGTAGGTATTATTATGACAAACATTTTATCAGTTGAGAGATTTTCGTTATCTTTTACAGAAGTTGAGATAATTGAGCTCAAAATTCAAGTATAGGTTGACCTTCAATTTCGACCACCCGTTTCAAAATGTGACATTTACAGATTGAAGCCGAAGTTCCTCCACAACAAAAAACATCCCTCTACTATCTTGTGATCACCTTGTTCGTCATTTCTGTGATCGCATGTACTCTCTTAACTGGAGCCTTTTTGGTACTTTTGATATTGTTGTGGGGACAGTTCAAATCAGTACGTTTGGGAAAATAAGAATTTTACAACCTGTTTGAAACAAATTTCAGATAAAATATTACTGGTTTCTGTCGCAATTAACTGTTTCTGTGTTTTTTCTTTCTTCTCTCAACTTAGTCATCAATGTTCCAGCTACTTTATTCTCTCTTCTTACACCGGATTTCGTGACTTCTGGTACTGTAAAAACCCTAATATCTATACTTGCACGTTGAGCTCTTTGTATATCTCGGTTACTGTAACAGATATCAAAATGTGGTCAACTGAAAAAAATGCTTACTATAATATCAAAAACGTTTTGTCAGTTGAACCCTTTTTGATATCTGTAACAGGCAATGAGATAAATTGTCTCAAAGGTATTTACCGTATCTATATTTCTTCATGGTTTTTTTTCCAGATATCTACATAATTCTCTCCTATACAGCAGACTATATGCATTATTCAATTTTAATATCAAATCTTGTCATTGCTATTCAACGGTTTTCTGTGTTCCTCTTCCGGAATTATTCGTCTACATTATTCGATTCGTAAGTTTTCCGGTATCTTCTGATTACCAATTCCTGTACTTCAAGACACTTCGTCTATATTTGGTTAGTCATAGTATGGCTGGCTCCTGGTGCAATTATATTTTTTATGGCCTACAACAACTGTAGATACGTATTTTTAAAAGCGAAAAAGGACAACTTTGTTCTGAAATGTGAGACGGCTGGAAGTGTTGTTGATCTCCCTCAACCCGAATGGATTCGATTTGTGGGTTACTTTAACATCCCAAAAATCACAAATTTTATGATTTTCAGATGGAACTAGCGCTTCAATTCGGTATTCCTGTGCTCATTTTCTGTATGTATGTTGCTGTGGTTTTCAAAATATGTTCAATGAAAAAGTCCGCATTGAATAAACAAGAAACAAGGGTTCTAGTTCAAGCTATCATCATTTTTCTCCTTTTTCAGGTATTTTTGTGTTCTGATTTTTCTCGAATTGAAACCTTGTATTTTCAGGCATCTTCTACCGTATTCCTATTCTGTCAGACACTATCCTTCAATGCCGCAACTGCTTTTATTATCAAAAAGTCCATTAATACGGTCAGTAATATAATTCTGGTAGAAAAAATCGGAGCTGTGAAGGTGAAAAATTTGAGGGAGTGGATCCCCGTAACAAAAACCACAGTAAACTAACATTTTCGGAAAACCTCTAAACAAGTCGGGAAGCATAATTTTTAATTAAAAATTGCCGGAAAACGGACGAAAGTCGAAAAAAAAGGAAGGTTGCTGACTACGGTAGTTTGGCCGTGGCCGCGGCCACCAGATTTTCTCTTCCACAGCTCGATTTTTTATACCAAATAATAGGGTCTCATTTCATTTATTTCTTTCAGTTAGAAATATTCGCTGGAGCAGCTACGCCATGCTTCTCATTTTTTGCTTCTGAAAAAATACGGAAAATGCTTTCGTCGAAAGTACCAGCTATCAGTTCACAAGGGAGTACGAACTCGGCGGCTCGAAAACCGACACTAGTGGAAGTCGAAAATTGAAACCCTCTTCTTTAAAATTTTTTGAACCCGAATAAAAATTCCGAAATTTGTTTTTGCAAAATGAGATCTTCACCAACTAGGTGATAGAAGAGTTTATTAACGAGAAAGAGCTCACATATGAGAGATGCAAAATGTCGTTTAGAAACACAAAAAGGAAAAAGATGAAAAAGAATTGACGAACCGTACTGTCAGATTCAATAAATAGGATGGCCTTTAAGAGAATGAAAAAGAAAATATTGGAAATTGATGGGGGTGGAGGCGAGAAAATTAAGATCAAGTTGGAAGCATCGGATTCATCGTTGTCTTAGTTGGCGGTGACCAGAGTGTAGATCATACTGAAATAAGCAAATATTTCCTTCTCTTTTGGGCAATTTGAACTTACGCGTAGAGATAATAGAAGAATGAGATTAGGTAGAAAGCCAATTTGATCCACGAGATGCGGAGAGTGGAGGAGAGAGTAGAACGGTTGAGAATAGTGGTTGGGTCATAGATTCCTGGTCCCGACATCACTGGACGATTGATGTATGTGTAGATGTGGTAGAATGCAAGTGGAAGATTGGCGAGAATGGAGATGAGTTGCCAACTGAGAATGAAGAGGAAAGTGAACGTTCCATGAATGATGTACTCTGGGAGGATGAGCTGGTTCAGATTCCTGCATTGCTCGATTGGATTCTTGTAGTCGGTGCGCAGCTCGTCGACGCAAATTACCTGCAATAATTTAATCTTCTAATTTTATCATCTGAAATAAAAAATAATAACATTAAACCTTTGAATGTTTAAAAAAAGTAAAGATTCAAAATCAATTGAAAAAGGACTCACTGTGTAGATTGCAAAGAAAATGCAGAATCCAACGGCGATGAGCGCGAGAAGGTAGCAAAGAGCGGCAAATGTGAATGCCATCTGCAAAACCTATTTATATGGATTACATGAAGCAACGAAAACGCAAAACTTGAGAAGAACAACTGGCGGAAGGTGGTACAAGCCGCTTATCATATGCAAAACAGAGAACATTGGAAAGTACGGAAACAACGCAACGTATTTATTCGGCAGTCTGTGTATTACAATAGAGAAAAGAGAAGAACAGAGAAACGGCAGGATTTAACAAAAAACAGTTTTAAAAAAGATTTTTTAAATTTGAGGCAGATTGTACAACGTCTAAAATTACCGGTTTAAGTTTCACTAAGATAATCAGGTACAAGATTACGGTCAGTAATCACTCTTCTTGACCAATAACAACCTCTTCTTCTACAACAAGCGCTTCGTCTCCTTCCAGTGGATTTTCAGTCTCATATATCAGACATTCTTCTGGAACCGCTTCTTCTTCCACAACATGTTCTTCTACTTCTTCCAGATCTTCTGGAGCAAATATGTTTGGCATATCGTCATAAAAGCTCCGACCATGCTTTCTCCGAGTCTCTCTACGCATGAATGTTTCACTTCGTCCATGGAAATTCAACTCATTCTCAATCTGAAAAACGAACAGATACCTTGAAGCTTCTTCCTATGTGTCAAACCTCAAGCATTCTCTCGGCACCAAGAAAATTCAAAACGTCGTCGTAATGAAGTGGTCCAAAACCGTCAACGTCAAATGCTTCGAGAACCAGTGGATGGTAGAGTGGTTGAGATTTGCTCAAATCCCACACCCCTTGTCTTTCTTCTTCAGTTGTGCACGATAACACTGGGCAAGCTGTCGATCTTTTCCACAGGCCAAGGCCTGCATGATATCGAAGAGAATTACGGTTGAAGTGGGAAGCGCACAGGTAGTGTCGTCCAGGTTTTTCGAGACGTGTCGTGAGATACCGATAAATCCACGGCTCCCGACACATCGAATTGATCCATTTGGTACGTAGCTTTCCGTCTTCCAACCCAGGGAACGGGATCATCGTAGTGCAATCATTAGCATGACCACATAACACACATTCGGCTTGAACACCGTACATAATTCGACGTTCGGCAATAATACTGAATGGGTCCATGCCATCCGCGAAATGAGCATTGCAGATCAGTGCTGACCGATTTGCTTTGGCCAATGCACTGAGTGATTTTTTCACAATAATCTTCTCGGTATGAATAAGAATATCCACGAGGAAAGCTCTTTCGGCATCAGAGTTCGGATTCCGAAGAGTCACCATTTCCTCAACTCTCTTCCAATCATCGCATAGAATGCACTTGCAGACAGAATTCGGTCCGCGGGGTGTTAGATCGAAATCATCAGAATCCATTGGAAGGGGTAGCGCTTCAGGATCGAGAACCATCTTTCCTTCGCTATCAACCAAGAAGGATTTCTGGCTGAAATGATAGACGCAGATACGATATCGAGTCGGTTTCGGGCGGAGAAATCGACGACGTAGCTGGAAAAAAATCGAAATATTATCGGAGGATGTTTCGAAAAATATCACCTACCCAGATAACTTTTTTAATATGAAATTTACTCGAATCGTCAAATGGAAAGAGACTATCCACCCATTTTCTCCGCGTTTCAAGATCATGTGGAATTTGGACAAGAAGATTCTTATCACTCATGCACGAATCACAAAGCACACAGAAGGTTTGATGCCAATGCTCCATTCTTTGTGGAAGTTGCTGGAATAACGTATTCGTTTTGAATGTTTTGTATAATGAAGACTAACTCTATATTCCAGATGAGACTGACAAACATTGATGGGACAAAAATGGTAAGATTGTGACAATGAGCCTTCGGTTTTTCTCTTTTGCCATAACGTCTTCATCGATTCCTCGAATTCAAGAGGCCAATCCATGATTTCTAGCCATTTCCTGTGTCGGAACTCGTCAAACGGCCAAGTCCGGATTGTAAACTTGTAGGGGAAGTTAGATGGATAATCGTTTACTATCGGTTCAACGGCACTGCACACTTGACAAAGACGTTTTGAATACGGAATTTCTCCCATCTTTTCAATCATTTCGTTTTCTTCGTCCGAATCATCGGAATACTGGGTATCCTCAAGCGAAGATATGTCTTTTGTCTCAAGTTTGATAGTAGACGTTGACGGAGTGGAAGTTCCTGGTATTTCTGCGTTGACAGTATTATTTTTTGTGACTTGCACCATGGGAGGCGGTAGAGACGCTGAAACATTTTTTATTTGAAAAAAATTGTAATCAAATCTAAACCTTCGAACTCACATTCTTGATTCCCTACATCACTTTGAACGCCATTTGACAAAAACTCCTGAATCAAGTCATCATCTTCTCCTGGAGTCATCTGACTGATTAGATCAGCATTCTTCCACAATTCTTGATCCCAGAATAACTCATCGCGGCATTTGTCCACTAAATATTTTCGTTCGCCTATTTTGTCTGCTGCAGTAAGTCTCGGATTCGGAACAGCGTTCCGTAGAAGACGCCACTCTCCAAATCCGTTAATTTCGAAGCTGCCGTCACCTATGTGAAAATCACACAAGAACTGTGTTACTCCGCCTCTCAATGCAGTTGTCAACCGAGATTTGTAATCATTGTTACCAGCAGCCAGAACGTCAATCCACCGGCCTCTCTTCGCGCGATTCTGTAACCAGTAACACATTTTCATCACATCAGGAAAGTTACTTTTATTTACAAAATGAAAATCTTACTCGTATGAAAGGGAGCATAGTAGCAAGAGGTCCGTCTCTACCGCAGAAAACACATTGAAGGTGGATGGCATCAAAATCAAATTGGATATCTTCCATTACCGAATGTCTCCCTTCCTGTAAACAGTAGCGTTGAAGTTACCACAAACTTGTAAGTTAGCTTACCACAGGACGAACGTCAATGGGAAGTAATTGATTTCCTTTCAGATTTTGCGATCCTGGTGGAAAATGAGATTCACAAAATTCTCCTCCGTGCGATCCCTCACAAGCCATTTCCCGCAGCCACAATTCTGCAGACCTTTCTTCGTCCAGATTCGAGCGGAGGATCCATACTTTTCTCATCCTCAGATCACCTGGTAGCACTCGAAGTTTTCCCACGGTCTTCTTACGACAAACGTGGCAATACTTCATGTAATCGTTGCGACGTGTATACTCCTGTTGCTTGTAACGATCATAATACCT
This sequence comes from Caenorhabditis briggsae, assembly GCF_000004555.2. NCBI lineage: Eukaryota > Metazoa > Nematoda > Chromadorea > Rhabditida > Rhabditidae > Caenorhabditis > Caenorhabditis briggsae. Next base: position 11,205,548 of record NC_013488.2, on the reverse strand, counting down.
TGATTGAGAATGATCGATGAATCCTGTTGGTTGGGTACGAGCTCTTTTCCTACTAAGTAACTCTTTCATTGTCATATCGGGTGAATGATGCTCTAGAAACTCAAGATGTGTAGACAATAACGGTGCACGAAATGATGTCTGTAAAAAATAATCCTGAAACGAAAAAGCAACATTAACACCATACTCCTTGAACATTTTCCGTTTCAAAATGTGCTTCGTAGTCATTGGGATTTTCCGCTATCATTTTATCATGGCATTCTGCAGGAATATCCTCATCATCCTGAAATAATTCTCAATTTTAGACAGTTTCTTAAAAATTTTTAATCACCTCGGCCGGATGCGTTGATGTACTTGGCCGCTTCGACATCTGAAATATAATTCAAATTTTCGTTCTTTCTTTGAAAAAGTATTCTGAGTAATGAAAAAAAAACGCGAAATCAGCTTTCAACGCGAAAAGCGGTGGTTGTTTTGTTGAGAACTGAACCTCCGCCTCCTTGCAACCCTGGCACGCCATTTCGCAATGCGGGCGCATGCGAATAACTTTTTACTCATTTTATTATGCCACCTAGTGAGAAAAGTTCCGCTTTTAAAAATTCAACTGTTAATCCCCGGAAAGTGAATTATCACTTCAGAAAAATAACATTCAAAAACTTTGAACATATTGTTCTTAGTGAACTTTTTGCAATCTGCCGATTTCTCAGCACACAAAGCTTTTTACCAATTTACAAAACTGGTGTTTAAATTATGTCTGGATATTATTATTACTCGAAACGGTATTTTAGAATTGAAAAAAAACTGGCACTTGAAAATTTAAAATGTTTGCTTGAAAGCCTCATCTCTGTTGTGGAGCGGCTAGATCGTAAATTTAAAATGTTCGCCTCGCTCGCGCGATTTTCGCAATTGGGTTGGGCTTTTTCAGTGAAAAATGAATTATAGAGATGCTAGCGATCATATTTCTACCGAAAAATCCGAACTTCGTTCAGAAAATCCCATCAATTTCGTCCAGTATACGGTTTCAGATTTAGGGGCGGAGCCTCGTAAATCAACACGCGTGCGAGATTTTCGGCAATCACTCTTTGACTTCACATTCTCTTTGACTACAAAGTCTCTTTGACTACACTTTTTAAAATTTTTTAATTTTCTGCAGTTTTTGTGGGCGTTCTTACAGAATATAAGAAGAATTTGAGCCTAAGCCTATAATTTTAAACAAAAAACTGACAATTCTAAAAATACATAACAGTGAAAAAAGTACTGAAATTCGCGAGAATCAGCAAAATTCTCTTTTTTTTCGCTGAAATTTCCTAAATTTTATTATTTTCTGTACAAATCAAAGGCTTAGGCTGAAACGGTTACCGGAAAACAGGTGTTTTAGCCTAAGCCTATAATATGAGACAAAAATCGGAAACTCCAATAAATTCAGTCAAAAAGTACTATAAAACAAAAAAGTGTAGTCAAAGAGATTTTGTAGTCAAAGAGAATGTGGAGTCAAAGAGTAGGTGTAGTCAAAGAGTGGTGTAGTCAAAGAGTAATTGCCGAGATTTTCAGGTGCCAGTTGTTTTTTGATTCGACAATATTTGCATATCGAGGTGTTGAGTCCAGAACTGTTGAAGGCTTTCCGTTGATACAATGGCATGGTTAGCATATCTAAAAAATTCATTACCCCCACTTGATCACATCATATTTTGATGAAATCTTATTCATTCAATTAAAACTTTTAGATGACGAATTAAATCATAGACATTGTGCATTGTCATTTACATTCATTTCAGTTTCACACTTATTCGACAGAGAAAATTGGATCTTCAGATACGATATGGAAGTGGTTTGAAATGAGAGGAAAACGATGACATCGAAGAATGCAGTCAGGGACAGAGCTTTTTCTTGTTAGTGAAACAACAAAGTTCTACTTGTTGGCATATAGGAACGGAAGAACGTTTGATGGATGAGTGGGAAAGGGAGATACCGCGTAGTAGGAAATGGGGGCTCGAAAGATCGATGGATGCAGTTGTGAATAAAAGAACTGAGATTTCAGAAAATTGGGGAAAATGCACAGGGGAGAGCATAAAACCGTAAATCTGAATTCATGTTCCTCACACAGAACGCATTTGACAGTATTTAATTACACGATTGGATTGATAATTGATACTTACAAAGTTATTAAATCAAGAAAGAGGATGAAAAGGATTCAGAAGAGGGAAGAAGAAGCATCGAGAATTATGTTACAAATGAATACGAGCAAAAATGATTAAAATACAATATGCGATGATTTTTATGTGTCGGCAGTTCTACTGTACACGGCACACATCACGATCGCCTTCTCCTTCTGCATTCGTTTGTCCATGCCAGTCAGCTAGTTGACACCGAATCGTATCGAGGTCCTTATCGAGATCAGCGAGTTTTGCACATTGTTTTGAGAGCTGAAAACAAAAAATGGATAATCTTCTAATGAGTTTATAGTTCTTACAGCAGATTCGGCAGACATCATTGAGAATGGTTTTGACTCATCGGCCTCATGGTCTTCTTCATCATCCATTTCACTTTCAGACATTACATTCAGCTTGACTCCAAGAAGTCGAGCCACATCAGGATTCTCTCCTCGAGCCATTCGATCTACAGTATCTTTCAGACATACAACCATTGCTCGGCACATTGTTATGTGACGGTTCTGTTCACGAATCGAACGACTCATCATCGGTGTTATGTCGTCGCGTTGTTTCGACGAGTTCAGTGCAAAGTTCGAGAAACTTTTGGTGAGACCGCTGGATTTGGAATGTGAAAGTGGAGACATGTTGTTAGATCCCAATGTAGAATGTGCCTGAAAAAACAAAATTTGTTGAACTTTCCTATGATCGAAGCCATACCTTGGTGTACGGTCGGGCCAGCGAGGGACGTATATCTGACATCGTCTCCATCTCATCAGCCAATGGTGTTGAACCAGATGAACACGACTGTTGACAGATGGTTTGCTCCAGCCGTAGAGTTGATACACTTCTTTCTAATTCTTCAACAGCTCGCTTTTTCGCTTCAAGCTTCTTGTTCAAATTCTCATTTTTCAATTCAAGATATCCTTTCTCCGACCGCATTCTCTCGAACTCCGCTTCCTTCTCTCTCAACCGAGTCAACAACGTTCTGCTCTCCTGAAGTTCTCGCTCTTGCTTCCAGATCTTGTCACGAAGATCGTGATACTCTTGTTCATTCGTATGATCTCCATTCTGAGCAGCGGCACGAGTTTCATCCAATTCGCCCTCCAGCTGATGAATCTTCTCAACACAGCGAGTCAAATCGTCTCTTGCTCTCTCTGAATCATACATCAATCCTTTTATTCTTCCTTGATAATCTTCATTTAGACGTTCAATTTTTTGATAAGCCTTCAGTAACTTTGATTCTAGAGATGTGACTTTACGTTCCTTTGTAGCCAGCTCTTCGCTCATTTCCTGAACTCGAAGTTGTTCACTTGTGGACATTCCAATACTTCCATTGAAGTGTGACGATTTGGATGAAGAATCTGAATAATTTATTTATTATCAAAATCTAATCAGAAAGATATCATGTTATCCATTTAATGCGATTAAAAACGATTATCTCACTCTTTTCACTCTCAATTAGCGGCGATTTGTTGAATTACAGTTCAAAATTTATAACTCATAAACTATCATACCTCCTACGTTTTATAGCTGATAACTTTCTGATCGATTTAAAAAAAACACTTACGTCTCGACTGATTAGGTGTAGAGTGCGTACTCTGTTGTTCCTTCTGTGCCAATTCTAGTTCTCTGATTCTCTTCTCCAGATAAGCGATCCTGGCATCACTAGCATTGTTGACTGGTCCATCAACTGGAAGAACTTCGAGACATTGTGAAACATACTTGTTCGGGAATTCCTGTTCCCGAAAACTTTCCGGAAATTTTTTCCGATAAATCGGGTTCCCAAAAAATTTCCCGAAAAAATTTTCGGGAAATTTTGTTCCCGAAATTATTATTTGGGAATTTTCGGGAATATCGGGAAAAATCAAGAAGTTGGTTTTTCAATGAATTTTTGTCTATTTTTCTCAATTTATGTTGAGATCTGTCAATTTCTTTACGTTTCTCAAAAGTGTCGAATAAATTCGCTTGGAAAACTATTCAAAAAACAAAAAAATAGTTGAAAATTTGAGAAATCTACAAAAACAATAATCGGAAAATTTCCCGTTTTTCCAGGAATTTCGTGAAAAAATTTTCGGGAAAAATTCCCGAAAAAAATTTCGAGAAAATTCACGTCGGGAAAAATTCCCGGGAAAAAAATTCGGGAAAATTCCTGGCGAAAAAAATCCCGAAAATTTTCGGAAAAACCGGGAAAACGGGAATCCCGATTTCCCGATTTGAACAAGTCTGTTGTGAAAAATCGAGCTTTTTCTAAACTCACCAAGACGTTCTTCTCCTGGATGACGCATCAAGAAATTCGTGTAAGCCGGAAGGTTCATCTGCCCACCGCTTCCACGTCGATCTGTGCGCATTTCATCTCGAGATTCGCTCAAATGTCGACTCTTGTGAGCCAACGGAGCAACTGCGACCTGAAGAAACATTCCATTAAATTTTTATATTGATTTTAAATACTAAAAATCGTATCTAGCTGAGTTTTATTATAAATACCTCCGGTCTTTTCTTTCTATTTAATGCGGGACTGCCTGATTGTGCCCGTAATTTTGAGGAACCACTGATTGTCTCAATCTGATGATGAGACGAGTGATGACGGGGCGCTGGTGGAAGATGGTGACTATTTCCATTTTGGTCTGACGTTGGCGATGTTGAACCGCCAGTCAGCCGTTCCATCATTTTTGTATAGAACCTGCTCATTGCTCCACCGCAACAACAAATGTTCATCCGCCACACAAGGATTAGAAGCACGGATCAGTGTTCACATCAAAACAATTTTTAAACTGATTTTCGACGATGATGCGAAAATTTTTTAATTTTGTTTATCGCCGTTCCTATATATTATATACACAGCGGTAGGTATGAAGGGTTCGTTTCGCTGGAATTGATAAAATGGAATTCGGAGAACGAAAATGAAAAGAAGAGGAGAGGAAAAAACAAGAGGCGGCGGACATGAAAGGAGAAGCATAAAAGACGAAGAAGAGAAGCCACGACAGCCTGGAAAAATGAACGGACGACGAATTGATGACTGATAGGAGAAAGAATTCGAGGAAATACTAAAGAAATAGATTTAAGAGTGGGGCGGCGACGGCGGCGCCACCAAAGAGGTGACCATGGTGGCCATAAATTCTCCAAATTGCTAACTGGTCCACATGTTGATTGACCCGAAATGTTGTGAGAATTATCAGTCTTCCCTGATACCATTCGTGGGTGGAGGCGGTGAGAAAATCGTGGTGAATCCATAAAATGTACTCGTGAATGCAGTTCGTTAATGTATGAGATTGTGAAAAAAAGAAGAAGATGATGATCACAATCGTTCGCAGTAACGAAATGAATATGTGAAAAGTTGAATTGAACTGCGAGAAAAACGACGATTCTCCGAATTCGAATTGCAACCAAGATAAGAATCAGCTATATGTGGGAAGGACGATTACTAGTTGATGGCAAGCGATGGGAAAGAGGAGGAGGCAAGTGAAATTGTGAAAAAAAAATAGTTCTGCAATTTTGAATGTTCAATTAGATGGAAATAACTAGAACGCGAAGAGCAGCGAATACTACCCAAAAAGTACTATGCTTCGAAAAAGGTTTCTCTCTTTTTTCTAGATGGAAAATTTAGAGAACAATAGCGAAAACGTCCGGATGTGAGTCATAACTGTTCATAACAATTTCAAAATTCTATCAATTCAAACAACATTTGGTAATGTTCGGCATCTCAACGCTTAAAAAGGCCCTATTATCCTTGTATTCCCGATTTCTAGGTCAGTATCACAAGTTGAAAAAGAAATGTGAGTAATCGAGAGCGAGAAAGAGAAAGAAGAAACAATGAAATGAGTGACATTGAAAGAATGGTAATAACATTAAAACATCACGGGAGTCTAGGATAAAATAGGTCTCGGTGTGAAAAACGTCGAAATCGCCGAAGAGGGGGATATCATGCGCTACTGCGGAAAGACTCGTCCGCGTGCGTTTCTGGAACTAAAGTAGACTCTGAAAAGTACGGAGGATCGCAGAGAGAAGGAAATTCGGGAAAAAGACTGTGGGTTTCGGTAGAAACAACAGAGAGAAAAACGACACCACCATACACTCTATGCTTATGATGATGGGCATAGTGAGGTGCAACGCAACGCGCGCGGAAAAAAATGGGCAAACAATCTTCTAGGCTTCTGCAAGATGGACACAGAGACAAGCGGATGGTCATGGCAATCGTATGGCTCTTGAGCCAACAAAAAAACAGCTATGGCAATTGAAAAAGTGATAAGCAGGAAGAAGTATATAGGAAGTGGGGTTCACAGTCTCCAAATTGCTAAAAACTAAAAGAAATTATGACCTGTAAGCGAAGAATAAAAAAAACAGTAGCAAATGAAGCATGAACAAAAACTAACATATATAATCGGTAATAAAAGTAGTCGCGCGTGTCAAGACTTTCCAAAATGCCTACAATTTTTTGGTGGAAACAATGTTGGTTTAATTACAGAAAGGCAGTTAAAAAACCGAGAGAAATGTAGAGAAAGGGCTGCATTTTGAAAAATTAGCATTTTGGAGAACATGAACCCGACTCGAAATAGGAAAAATTATGATAATAGTGTAGAGGATATAGAGAGAGTGAGAGGAAGGGTGTGGTAAAGGACAACAGGAGAGGTGGAGGAGGAGAGGAAATCGAATTATTCGAACCGGGTCTCCACAATTCCATGCATTTTTTCTCTCCATATTCAGCTAAAAAAGAGGAGATGGAATGTATTTTGGAAGAAGCTTCGATGAGAAGATAATTATAAAGTTTGAGGAAAGCAGGTAATTATTCGCGGTGAAAAATCTAAAGAAGAAAGGAAGGAAAGCAGAAAATGACATAAAACCGTTTGACGGTATAGGGGAATTGAAGACCGGGAACGGATATGTCAGTCATACGGACAAGACATCATCACGATAAGAATCAAGACAAGCATGGAAACATAATGAAGGATAAAATCCTGAAGACTTTGGGTCAAAAATGGAAGTTTGAACTTCAGATTTGAATGGAACCCGTGATTTTTGAGATCCCTACTTTTTGAAACCAATGCGCACGGCTCGCTGAGTGTAACTCGACACTTTCGACCCACTTCGATCGAAGAGGTGACACATTTAACGATACATATATCTGTGCATAGGGTTATGTGCTTTGTGTGGTGCATAGAACCACCACCACCACCGTCGCCACATGTTCTAATGTATCGTATAAATGATACAGATTATCGTTTCAAAACTACGAAAGAGAACTGTTTGGTTAACAACTCAAAAAATAGAACAATTAGAAGAAAAACCGAAGAAGAAGAAGACGAGCCAACGGACAACAATGGCGGCGCCACGGACAGAGACCAAAAAAAACTTGACACTATTTACCCAAGAGGAAAACGGGGGTTTCGTGATTGCCGAAAAAAAAGGAATTCAAAGGATTCAGTGTGTATTTATTGTTTTTTTTTCTAGTTAAAAAGATGACTAGACTGCTGAAATCGAACAATATAGCGACAAGGACAAAGATGGAAGTAAAGAAACGCATCAATCAGAACGCTGACGAATGCATTCATGTTCTAGTTGTTCTAGTTGTTCTAATTAGGGAAAAAGGTAGAAGAGGACTTTTTTCCACCGAAATTACGAAAAAGACAGTAAAATTCGGAGGATCACATGTTGTATACTATCGCACATTTACTGAAATAGAAAACAGGTCACAGGATTCACATCAGAAGAAAAGAAGTATCTGGCGGCATATGCTTCGAATGATTTTTCACCAGCACATCCTCTTACTCAAAACCTATGGAAACGCGAATAAAATCAAAAGGAACAGAGTAGTGGCCACATTTTGTCACCGTCTGCTGTATTGTCATATGGCTCTTAGTCTACTAAGCCGGTGGAGCACTGATGGATACAAAGGAATCAACAGAGAGACAAAGTGCTACATTTATTTTAGAATCGCTAGAATAAACGAAATAAGGGATTTGGAAAAATTCTATGTTGGATAACCTTCAAGTTCAGATCTCTAATTACTTTGAATAAAATGATTATATTCAAATCAAACGAAAATATTTGATGAATATTTTAGGAACAGTAAAAATATATTAAAATAAATCTGAAATCGGACAGATAACAGCATGAATCAAACAAAAACAAGAGGCGACAAAGAAAAGTATCTCGATTGCTGAGAAAGACTATTGAAAGTGATGAAACGTAGGCAGTGATGCAAAACTAACTGAGACGAGATGAAGAAGAAGAGAAGAGAACTGCAGAGTGAGGGACAGAAAAAAACTATTCAGAATACATGAACAAAAAAGAGGAAGGACAGAAAATTGAATGCATTCGTTCCTCAACGAATACCATATATTTCCGAACAGTAATTGGTGTGAATAGAAGAGGGTGTGGAAGAGTGAGAAGAAGTACAATAATAAAAAGGTTCGGATTCAGGTAAACACTCATTCGTATAAACACAATGGATTGAATGTTTGCCGCGTTTTGTAGAAAATGTTTGTAAACTTTCCGAAAGGATCTTCTTCTCTACTGACTCTTTGGAATAGATACAACTTATAGAGAATGTGAAGCCGAAAACAAAATTAGCTGACTCCGAAGCCAAGGACATTTTGACACTCCTTGAGAGACAAGGAGCGTCTAGCCAACCCCAGATTAACACCAATAAGAACATAAAAAGTGGCCACCGTCAAAATCACCAATTTGTGAGATTGCATCTGCAATCGCCCGACCGTCGGAAACTGGGTTTTTGCATGAGGGAATGTGAACAGTAGAGGACAAATGAGGCGTTCAGACGATATAGCCAAAAAAAAAACGAGAAAGTGTGAAAATAGGGTGTGAATTTAAAAATAAACTTTTTCAAAAAACGACTTTTGATTGATTATTCATCCAGATCAACTTTTTAAAACGTTTTTAAAAAGAATCGACCGTTGGTATTTTGAAGTTCAGCTTTTACGGTTTTCTCAAGGAAAAAAAAACTAACCTGATTTTTAGGTGTTGATGTGTTTTTTATTCCATCGACAAATGAATTCCTTACTGGGTTTCCGATGTTGTGAACACTGCGGCGTTGGCTGAAATCAAGAAAAAATTAATTGATCGAATATTCCAGACGATCTTTCATCAGTTCTGATTTTTATCTATTTGTAAACCTTCTTTTCCAGCTATGTCGGTCTTTGTTCCGCATATCTGCTTCTATTTCGGAGCACTCCGTATCTGATATCGTAAACAGGGAGTCATTACAAGAACACGATGGTCGTATTGACCATCTCGCCGAATTCTCTGTTTTTCCTGACACTAATGACATAGTATCATCGGAGCTCTACAATCTGTGACACGATAATGATAGAAGAAAAACGAATCGATGAAAAGTGTGAAATAGTAGTTGGATAAAAGTTGAATCAAGAGAGAAAGAGGATGGAGAATCGGTGTGAAGAAAGGAAAAGAGAAAAGAAAAATTCATACCTGCTAAAGTTTGCATTCAAAAAGAACATTCAAGGTTACATTCTTGATATTCAGTTTGTTCTCGTTGTAATACTTTTTTTGTGAAGCTCAGAGGCAGCTAGTGGGAAATTTTCTCAAAAAAAAAAAAAGAAGAAAAAACTACTAAAGTAAACGGAGAAGAACGGGAGAAGAGCAGCTAGAAAAAAAGAGCCTTAATGACCAAGATGACCACTTACAATGAAGTTTTTTGCTCTATCTCTATCAAGCAGTAGTCAGCTGGTCAGCACTGATCCCGAAAACTAAAAGAAACACAATACAATGGAATCGATGTAGAAAAAGAAAGGGAAGGATGGGAGCCAATTTGGGACAGACCCCGTGTCTTCCTCCCGTCTTCTTCTTCTTCTCATTCCGGACGAAAACGTGACGGCTGCTGGCAATGGTTAGAGCCAACAGACGCACACATGAATTAACTGGGATTTAGATGTGTAAGGGCACTTTTATTTTGTAGGCGTTCATTCGATGGAGAAAAGTTTCGGGAATAATATTTACTGAAAAGAAGAAGGAAATGAGCATCAACTGGAGGCGCAGAACTTTTTTCTTGATGAAAATTTTTCAATAAATACTTTCCCTCACGTTTTCATCTTGAATTCAAAAACAAGAAGGAGAAGGCAATAAATGCCAAAATCGAAAATTTTGTGATTCAAAAGGGAAAAATGAAAAGGAAGATAGGAAGAAGAAGACAGACGGGACCACTTCTCAGTGAGTGATCCATACCGTCACCTTCTTTTACGACATGTATTAGTGTCCCGTTGTGTCCTTCTTCAGAAAAGGACGTCGTCGTTAGTAAATGTGCATGCAATATGCGCATTTTATATCGGTTTACTAACCCAAACGGCCGCTCATCTAATTCATGAAATATTTCAAAGAGAAAATCTAAATTAGTGTTTCCAGTGAACGAAAAGTTTGGGAATTCAGACTATAACGATTGATGGAAAGAAATAAAAACAACGATCGTTCACTCATCATATCATTTGATCTGAATGAATTCGGAACGATAAATAAATTGGACAGGAAATAAAACAAACAAAGATTTCAATGACGCGGGGGATGAATCTTAACAACAAACACAGTTTGCTGACAGGAACTGTGAGAAAGTTTTGTTTTCTGCCTTCAGATTAAACAATGGTTTTGACACTCTCGGAAAAGAAGCTCTTCTTGACAGAAGAGGTTCATCGAAGACGAAGAGGAAGAAGGAGAAGATGCAGAGACGAAACGATATATGAATAATGAGGACAAGAGGAGCTCCAATTAGAAGGAACTAGAGGGTAGCGGAGTCATCCATTCTCTCACATATGCACTCTTCGGTTCCCACTGAATTTCTTGCGATTTCGCGACATTTGCAACATCTGACCGATGTGTCAAAATAAGAAAAATGACATTTCTACTCTACTAAACTTCTCAAGGGAGACCAAACTTGAAAACAAATGAATTTCAAATGTGATATGCCAAGAATTTCGTAACGTCTACAATGTAGAAAAGGAAGTTTAGACTAAGATTTTGAATAAAACGACAATTTTCGAATGTTAATGTTCCCGATAAATCAAATTTATTTCTGCACATCTTCACCCCGTAACCCTCCATTCCGCTGATTGTTATTCCTAACAAGAGGAAGGACCAATTTTCGAGTCAAGTGGGAAAATAAGAGTTTCAAACCACAAGAACCAATGGAAATGGGTAGTGAGAGAAAAGAAATGCGCGAAAGATTTATGAAATATGATCCTTGAAAACCAGACGACGGTGTCTTGGAGTTAGAAAGAAAAAAGAATTACATCGAAAGAGTTTCAAGAAACATCAAAGTAACCGCAGCAGAGCAATTCAAACTTTCGATCGAGATTTGTTGGTCATGAAAGTTTGATTGATAGTTGGAAACATATGAGTTTCTTTGAAATCCGCATTCAAAAGTTTTGCCTGGGAAATCTAACCGAGTGAAAACTTTAGATGTGGAAAGAGAACGAAAAAGCTACAGGGCAGGGTTAAAGGGAACCTATGCTTGAAAATAAAAATACCAAAGGCAAAAATGAGCAGAACAACTACCTAACATAAGTAAGAATTTCCAATAATCACCAATACTGTTCTCGAAAAAAAGATGTCATCTTTCAAACGCTTAGCGAGTGGAATCTAACAGGAATTTAGACTTATTTATTATGAAATTTGGACATTTTTTTTTCAAATTTCTCATACCGAGGAATTCAAGCAAATTTTTGTAATGGGGTAAACCTGTTTGCAGGTGCCTCATAAGTTTTAGTTTTTGCAGGTACCACATAAGGGTCGACAATCTTTTTCTTTTTAGATCATATTATTTTTAGAAATATAAAAACTCACTCAATACTGTACTGTGGGGCACTGCTCGAATCGCAAATCTGGTTAACACTGGCAACACGAACTCGACTTCCTACATTATGAATCGGAGAATTTACAGCAAGATCCGACGGTGAAAACTGAGATCTTCCTCCACTGGGCGATCCGTTCGAAAGTTGGTAGAGTGCTGATGCTGAAAGCTCATTGTCCGGTCTGACTCGATTACGCCTCCATGTGCTCGCACGCCCGTGTGAAACTGATCGCATAAACTTGGTGCTTCCTCGAATAAGTTCGACACTTCGCGGCTCCCTAATTGACTGCATTGTGACAGTAAAACTTCGTGATAGTCACGAGGGCTAGAAAGTGAAATATAGCAGAAAAATGAAAGTGAGCACTTGAAATCTAGTGCATACCGCTACACACACACAGATACAAACAAAAACTTTTCTATCAGTTTTCTCTAAAAAGGAAAAGGTGACTGTCAAATATACTGATAAACCACCGGCACCACGCTAAGACGCGACAGAGATGGAAATATACGACGTGCCGTCAGCGGGTCTGTATGTTTGTACGTGTGGTGTGTGTGCACAATTCGATTCAATTCAATCGGCCGATTCACACAAACTTTCTTCTGCACTATCTGTGCTCTAGCTCACTGTTTCTATTTCCCTGTGTCCACTCAAAGCGCACCCACTTTCTCTGTTATCACAATCAGTAGCGAACATTTTCTCTCACGCGGGGCTATCTAACAAGTTAACTGTTGCAACAGCGAAAAAATAAGACTTACAACCGTTCAAAGCTTGAAGACTACGACGGCGATCTACGTCGATTTTGTGATGAGCGACGAGATCTTTGTCGTTACTCATATGATGATGTTGTCGATTTGGATTTAAGTGATTCTGTCGACTGGTAATCTGCTGGGCAGGGTTAACGATGGCTGTTGGGGCGATGAAACTTCCGCTAGTACTGTCACAGGCCGCCCGAACACTTCCGTTTGGGTTCAATGAAAGATCACTGGCCTGCAAATTTTTATTTATCGGAATTCTTTGGTTTCAACTTTTTCGAAAATATCATTCGATTATGGCTCTGTACCATTTATTGAGAATTACCTGAAACTGTGAATTGTTGTACGATCGGACACGCTGTACGTCTCTCAACGACTGCGTCGAATGACATCTAGGCACAGCGTCTCTTGGCTCAAATCCGGCTTCAACAGCATCTCGACGTGATGTATCCCCACGCTTTCGAAGACGAACTGGAAAAAACCTTTATTGATAAAGTTCTCACAAACATTCCAGTGTTTTGTAACCTGTTTCTAAATATCAGTAGCCTTAAATATCGAATCTATTATAGAATTCTGATACAAAAAAGTTGGAGCTGTGGAAGAGAAACGCCGGTAGCTGTGGCCGATGGTCCGACAGCGACAACTACCGTAACCCAAAACTATTTGTATTGCCCGGATTTTTCTTCTTGTCCAGTTCTCTGTTATTTGTTTTCTAACAATTCGAAAAACAAAATGTTTCTCAATCTAAAAAATTACCGGAAAACGGACTAAAGTCGGGACAAAAATATGAAAGTAAAACATATTTGCTAACTACAATATTATCGCTGTCTGAAAAAATGTAGGTTAGAAAGTATTTTTTGCAGTCTGAATACGGTAGCAATATCGAAGCGACGAGCCTAAATAGCACATATTAATTGGAGACGCAGACTTCAACCTTCATTTTTTCAGACAGCGAAAATACTTCGGCCGTGGCCGCGGCCATCAGGTTTTCTCTTCCACAATTCCGATTTTTGCATACCACCATTATATAATAACTTTTCATTGTTAACTATGGTTCCGAAGAAAAAACCCTGTTGATCCCGAAAACAATTATCCTAGCCACGAGATAGCCCCCCTCTTCATCTTCCGGTGTAATTTCTTAGAAGATGCCGCTGATCGGTGATAAAACATAAAGAAGATGACCACCAGGCAATGACTCAGTAACCGTATGTCAGTCAAACATTTATGATCCCTACAATTATCCGAACAAATTCTGTGGACTTACGGCTCCCATGACTTTTCCGCCGAATCGGTGTTTCTTCATTGTATTTATCATTGGGAACATAAATCTCCGGTATGCTACGAACAATAGCAATATCCGGAGAAGGAGATGTGGACCGAGATGATAACTCTGTCCTTGGTGCAATAATTACAGTAATATTCGGCATGAATCCAGTACAATACGATTGCAATGTAGATAATACTTTACAACCAGCACAGACTATGCACATTTTCGTTCGATTAATAGCATCTAAGTAGTTCGAATATACCAAAAAAGAAATAATACAAGTAGGTCGTCGTTGGTAATCGTTAATCACTTCAAAACAACATAACTATCTGTAAGTGTTATGTATTTTTTCGTGTAATCAATCACCAGCCATGAGTCGATCAGCAGCTACAAAGCTAGGCTCTCATCTGACAACAAAGTGAGAAAAGAGCGAGAGAAGCCACGAAAAACTAAGAGCAGGTTCGAAATGAAATGATATTGAGACCTCGCCCTGGGGGGAGAGAAAGATGCTCTCATATCATCATCACAAGTAGTTTTCTCGCCGCGTCCGCCCTCACTTTGGATCAATCAGCCGAAGTGGGTCCACGAACAACGTTGTCGTTTTTTTTTTTTTGCTTCTTTACACACATTCAATGGATATTCTCTTCCTGCTTTCTCGTCTTGTCTTTGTGATCCGCTCATAAAATATCGAGTTATTTGTAGGCCTACCAGTGCGCCGATCAGAAACAAATGTGCAAAAAGAGATTCCGGGGATTCGATTCTATTTGCAGTAATCCATTTCATTTACCCCTTTTTTGCCTTCACTCGTGGCCACTCTCAATTTATGTACCTTTTGCGAGAGGACAAGCAAGACCATCTGCTATTGCATAATTGGATGACAGGAGGTCGATGTTTCACCATTACCCATAATCAGAGTCCTAGTCTTTCGATGGCATATGGAATGATGATAGTCAGATAGTAAAGCTTATGGATCTGAAGGTTGTGGGTAGCTTCATCGAAATACGGTTATTTGAAAAAATCCAATGTTCTTAATTTCTCTGTCTTCTTGTTCCATTTCAACTCAAGTCGACCTTTAAGGTAAACGAACTAATGTAGCGGAAACTAATCGTTGAGAACTGATGTTCTTGATCGCTTCTCTTGAAAACGACACCACTTCTAACATCTTCGTATCCTTTTTCCCATACCATAATACCAGGAGACTACCCCAAATTACTCAATAAAAGCGTCGTTGTCGAAAAGAGGGTTCGGTTACCCGAGTCAAGGTCAAAACAAGTAAGACGAACAACTAATATTTACCACCTTCACACTGGGATAGTATACCAAGTAGTGACCAACAGGTTTCTTTAGATGTATTCAATCGTTCCTTTACACCCGAGCCTATGCTTATACACCTCGTACAAAAACAGTGTAGAAAAATAGCAGATGAGCGCGTTCCATCCCATTCCTCGAGGAAGAGGAGATGTGAGGTCAGATAACCAGAAAAGCGCGTCAGAATGTGAAAATATATTTGGGAAAGAAGTGGATCCCCAGATGAAGATGACCACAAGCTTTCGTAGATTAACAGCGATAAGCACCCATGAAATTCTTCGAAAACCGTAAAACAGGGACAATAGGAGAAAAAACATACGTTTAAAGCAGAACGGTGCTATATTTTCAGCCATATGGGAACTTTCCAAATAAATAGAAGAAACTAGAGAAGAACAATTAAATGGGAAAAGTTTTTCTTTTCTTCCAAAAACTCTGCCCACATTTAAACGATAAAGGCGCTGTTCTTCAAATCGTTTCAGTGGCTGATGGCTGTTAACCGGGATTCTTGAAGATGTATTATTATGAGAGATGGGTGTTCGGTAGAGTATAAGGACAGGTTTTTGAAACGAACACTGCAATTGTGGCAGTCGAAAGAGTATACCGACATGTGCAACATATTGAAGAAAAAAAGTAGAATGCAACAAAGAGAAGCATAATTCATTTCGAATGATTGGCAGGCGAAGGCCAGAATTATTCAGAAGGCTGACGATATATTTGAAAGCGTTCAAAACGGAATACATTAGGAGGTATACTTTCGGTCCGTAGACCCATAATGAAAAACTGAATATGAACATTTTGTAAGTTTTGCAAACGAAATGAGAAGATTGGTCATTTCAATTACTTCTGCATCTCATGTTTCATGTATATAAATCATTGAGCAATTATTGTCTCGTAATAGCGGCTTACCTTCTTTGTCATTTTTTATCCAACCAATTATATTACTGCAAATCGAAGCCATGAGCGAATCAAAAAGTGTTCGTATTTCGAGAAATACTAGTAACACTTTCTGTGAAAATCAGTGGCTTATGAATTCAGGAGTAACAGTTGGGGATAGATATTTGGAGAAGCAAAAATCTCAGCGGGATACGAACGTAGGTGATGTTGATTAGAACATTTCCTAGAAAACGAGAGTTAGGTTATTAATCAAGAGGTGATCGAAGAAGAGAATAAGAAGAATAAATGCAACAGACGATACATGTACGGCGGTTTGTAAACTAAATTATTCAGATATGAGGATAATATCTTTGCGGTGGTTGTTGTCTTCTCTCAGTCTCTTCTTCTCAGAAGATGACCAACAATGAAAACGGTCAAGACTGTTGCGGATATGCACCGGTACGATGCTAGCGACGTAACGGGCATGGCCAGTGGATAGAGGAGACGAGGCATACGCTCTACCAAGCAGAGACTCAGCGAGTGTCTGGGTGAATACATTCTATGGATGGGTGGACGGGACACACAAAAAAGGCGTGGCCATTGGGCAGCTTCTAAGAACGTACCGCTTCATTAAAAAAACAGCTGAATAACTAATTGATAGATAATTGAATGAAAAAGTAGAATTGTGGTACTACAGTAAGACTAATTTGAAATTTCGTTCTACAGTTGGGAATTACAAAAAACCTGTAATAGAAAAATTTATTAGTTTTTAACTTTGAGAATGTATCTCTATTGTTAAAGATATGAAAATGTTGTCAACTGACAAATTGTTATTCATAATATCACAAATATTTTATCAGTTGACACATTTCTGATATCTTTCACAGGAGTCAAGAAAAATTAGTTCAAACTTGACAGTATAGAGGTTCAGTTTTTACGTTACTATGTTAGGGCGAAGGGTGGATAACCCAGGGCTCTTCTCGCTTACACATCGCCAAGGTACCATCGTAAGAGGCACAAAGAATGATGACGAATCGAGTATGACTGACAGGTCCCGTTCTCTTTGCCAAGTGGGAACAGAACACAGGTGGACATAAAACCGAAAAAGGAAGAGTGTCAGGGTAAAACGCCATTAGTGCCATTTGGAATGGGAACACTAAAGACTCTCCATTTCACACAGAACCACTAAAAGCTTTTGGTTATGTTTTGAAAATGTTGGGTGGTGATTATTTGCACACCTTTTCATGCATACTATGCTTTTCCTTATTTTGACCTAATCGGGTTATAAGAATCATTACTGCGCTTATTGCTGAATCGCTTGAAAGATTCAAGTTTTGAAGATAAAAAGAATAGCTATGAATTCAAATGTTATAAAAATGTCATATTTAAATTTAGTCGTTTTAATATAATCCGCCTCATCCTGATGTTAGAAGAAACATTAAAAGTTTAGACGAAATTGCAGACAATGGCAGACTAGATGTGAGTACGCTCTCCCTAAAAATGATTGATTCGCCATAAGATGTTGTCTGAATGATTTACAACTATTGGATGTCATCTACGGCATATATTAGATGCGCTTCGTAACTAACAGACACACGCTGACACAAAATGTGCTCTATTTCGTAAAACGTACAGGTGCAGGAAACGAGCGAATCTTTACAAAAAAAACCAAAATAGATGACCCTTTACGAACCCCAACAGGTGCATAGGAAATAGCATTCAACATGAGAGACTGTATCAATAGTTCACAAATTTACAGACAGATGGCTGGATCCAGCTGTCGCCTTCTTTTCTGTTGGAATTCAACTGCTTCGATTTATATTTCGAAGGAACGAAATATGTTCTTTATGACTGAGCTCAATAGAACAATTTGGTGGACTCACCTGTCACACTTTTGATAATGCTCTTCTTGGCCAACCGAGGCGAAGGAGGTTGCAACATCTGAGAATCTAGACCAGAATATAGGAAAAATCAACAGATTACAAGCATATTGCTCGTTTCGTGAATAGGATTTTGTCAGAAGAAAGAACTAATTTGAAGAGCAGTTAAGAGCAGCACCAGTGGGGTGTGGCTTCCACAGATCTTCCTTCTGTTCCGTCTTCTTACTGCACGTTTCAATCGGTCTATCATTATTCAACTTGTGCTTCTCAGAGATTCTCCGACGAGTGCGTCTTCCCCGTCATTTTTTGTGTCCTCTTTAACTCATTAGAGAGGCCCCCTGAACCCACTGAGATAACGCATGAAATCCGGAGGGACGACGATGGTGTCGGCTGCTTCGATCGTCGGCGACCACACACAAGCGCCGACGACACATTATGAGCAGCCATTTGTCAGAAAATTATAATGAACGTGTGCTTCGCACGCACTTGAGCAGAGAGAAGACAAGGAGCACACAAACGACTTGAGGACCCAATAAACCCCCAGAGAATTGTTCTTTTCAGTAAGAAACTTTGAAAGAAAAGCGTTTCGGAAAGGACATTCTCATTAGAAGACTGATCTTGAACTCGCAGAGTCATCAAGGCGAGACCATATTACCTGGAGAATTCAGAAACTGACGGAGTGATTGATTCTTCTGATACTTGGACATTCTGCAATCTACGGAGAATAGTCGACTAGTTGATGCAGATGAAATCACTGATTTGCCATCATCGTTGTCGAAATCAAATTCATCTTCAAACGTGTCTTCATCATTTGTCATCATAAAATCCTTCAGAGTTGTTAAACTTGGAAAAGACGGTATGTAGGTTTCAGACGAGTCTTCATAATAAAGTTTCCTTTGTGATAACGAAGTTGGTCTTCCCATATCACTCATACATCCGGGTACCGCCTGCACATACATACTTTGTGACATCAACGAATTCAGCGGATCCGGATTTTTTCGGTGTACAAGTGGAGGGAGATGAGTGAGACTACCGTAACCAGAAGAGGATGTTGTGTGGCGGACCCGACGTGGAGTGCTCGAGTTGGAACGAGAGGAGTGTTCACTGCTTGTGCTGCTGAAGTATATTCGAGCACAGTCCTGGAAATAAGACTGTCAGAAAGCTGATTTTTCAAAAATAAAACTCACTTTGCTTGAGTACTTCCTCTGCCTCGGCGATTCTCCATCTCCACTATCAGAACTTCTATCCTTTGGTGATGAAGACGTCGAAGTTGTGGAAGTGAGTGCAGTTCCAAACTTTGGGTAGTTAGGCATTCCTTTCCTCTCCACAGATGATGTCCTTCCCAGTGTTGATCTTATGGCCTTTGATAATGTATCCCTCACAGATTCTCCTGTACTTCGCGTTCTTAGCATCAACCGTTCCCCCAGTGAGCCAGTAGACACACGTTCACCGCTCATTTTTGTTCAACTACAACAAGTCTGGAATGCGACTAGTAAGAAGAAGAAGTAAGTTCAAGACGGAGAAAAATGCATAAAACATGGGTTTTGAGAACTAGAGATGTTCTGCAGAAAGGAGCAACAAAAAACCAAAGCATGTATTGATACTTAGAGATGTTTTACACTAGTGACAGATATTGATGGAACAACTCACTTGACGGATTTCGTCGGGAAAATTTTCTCATCTAGCTGTACTGCCAGCTTGGAAGTAATGGGTTATGACTAAGAAAACACTTCTAACGGGATAGTCTTCTCGTTCGTATCGAGACGAGAATCATCGTAATCAAATTCAAAAAAAGGCGCGAAAGTCGGGCAGTTAGATAAAGTGGACAGGTGGCTGCGGCCTCATGAGAATAGGAAGATGATGTGAAAGAAAACTGAAGATGTGATGGAATGTGGGCACATTTTCAATGCATTCTATACAACTTTTCTTCGGCATTCATAACACGTTATGATGGGATATGTCAATGATATAAAACATCTGGTGGAGAAAAACTACAGAATAAAATTCGAGGATATAAAAGAGATAACCAATGGCTTCGTGTACAAAGTTGTAATTACAAGTTCTGGGGCTTGAAACTAAAGGGCAAAAACAAAATCAAAGAAGAGTAAAAAAAAGAGACAATAGAAACATTGAGACGAGGAAAGGTGAGATCTAGAGTTGGGAGACAGGAGGTCCGAGAGCACACCGAGGAGGAGCAGACGGCTCGACTGGACAATAGGCTGACAAGCTCTGATGAATGACCGCGACAGGAGATGAATCGAAAAATGACCAGCAGATATAAAAGAGATAGAGGTGGAGACGAGGAGGGAGATGTTCACTTCTACGACAAAAGTACACCAACACACACCTGACGGGTTGTTGGGTCCAGATGCAAATTAAATAGAAACATCCTGGATGTTTAATACGAGATTGTCTCGAAGAATTTGATAGCTTCACGCTCCTAACAACAACATATATTCCTGGTTAATGACTACAATACTGGGAAGATCATAAACCTATTCGTTCAAAATAAACAACCGAAATAAATGGTGACCTGCAATACATGTAGCGCTTCAATTTTGAGAGTATTCAATCGGGGGATTACGATACATACAACGAGTGGTCGCCTGCCTATTTTCCTCAAACCCCTCCTCATTATTATCATTTGTCAACACTCGGAGCTTCCCCGTTCTTACTAATCAAACAAACATCATGTAACTTTCTGAACAACATGCACTGTACTAATATATAACTCACAACCGTCGTTGTGGCCTTTTTGAAACTCAGATCGCCGTCTGTCCAGTGCTGTGAATGTACTATTGCCATCGAATGCGATGCTGTGACGTCTGAGAATGTACATGATTTAGGAAGAAAGAAAGCATACCCTACTTGGCTCGTAACGGACGAAGTGATCCGCCGAGAACTGAAGTCATCCGTCCTTTGAGCAGATTGTTCGTTGCAGATTTAGAGGCGCGAACACGGACGCTCTAAGAATTGTTGGAATATTTTCACAAGAAAAAAGAAAAAACTTACATCAATCCGGTGATTTTCGCCATGAGTAGATGACGAAGAGGATGATGCACTTGCAGATGATTCGTTCGCGTTGTAGACTCGTGCTTGCTGAATTTTGCGTTCAAAGTAATTGACGATTTGTTTGAGTTTATTGACTTTCATCGAGTCAGTTTGTTAGGAAATGTGGATTGCACTCAGATTTGAACTACTAACCTTCCGAACTTTAATAAGACGCGGTGTGTAATGACGATTCCGAGGTTCGAAAATTGTGTTCCGAGTGGCAGTTTCAGGGGGGAAGTATACATTCTTATCGGTTAGATTGTCTTCTGTTTCCTCTGGAATCGGCGATGGCGTTATAGTGTTAACACTCCGGCGACGAGCAGTGACACCTGAAAATATTGAGCTTGGAATCGATTTCATTAGAATTACGCACTAATTACGTCCTCATCGGTCTTCACTTCTCGGGTACCGAAATCTATCGGCGTTGCACGGTTCTGAAATGTTGCTGCGTCGTACGAGACATCAGAAATAACATTTTCCATCAAATGTGATGTATTGAGATGGGCTGGTCCCTGAAAAAGATTGACTTACAAAAAAAGTACAACATGTCGTAATCTTACTGGAATAGCAACACTCTGATTGAGAGATTCATCCATGTTATATTTTGAAGAAGATCCCGGAGATATCTGAATAGTTGATGAAGTGTTTTCTGACGGTCCGGCAGTTAGAGCAAGTTTGTGTTTTTCTTTTTTATTCATGCATGCTAATCCAAAAATGTGTTTTAGCATCCTGAAAGTGCATAAATTTTAATAAAGGTTGAAAAAAAACAGAGATGGGGAAGAAAAAAAGGCGATAACTCAATTTTGGGAGAAAACCGATGAAAGTATATTGAATGTTGCAAACGAGTAACAAAGTTGTGGGAAACAAGGAAAATATGCACGAAGAAAAGAAAAAAAATCGGTGAATCATGGGGAGCAACAACAGATTTCATTCTGACGAGTATTGAACTAGAAATACCGTAAAACCTCTAATAGAACGACACCCGGATCGTCCACTTTGAGCCTATATATCTCATTTCTTTTGAAAGATATCAAAAAGTAGTTAACTAGTAAAATGTTTATCAGGATATCAGCAACATTTTACTAGTTAGCCATTTTTTGATTTCTTTCACAGAAAATGAGATATATAGGTTCAAAGTGGACGATCCGGGTGTCGTTCTATTAGAGGTTTTACGATAGTTGAAATTACAATTTTTGAAAACAAAAAAAAACAGTTACAAGTAAAAACAATTGTACGAGGAACATTTTCACAGTAGGGGTCTCTTTGACTCTTGGGAAAGGCGGAGAGGTCAACTGTCAGGTGTTGCGCATGGTTTTTCTATGTTTGAATTACTTCGCAAGAAAAAATGTCCGGAGTTTCGAAAAAAAACAAGCGAGCCAAACCGTATAACTTTCAAAGGCGCACCCTAGAAGTGACAATGTCGCTGCGGGACCACCATTATTTTTCTAGCGTTGCGCCTATAAAACACATTACGGTTCTCGATCTGCAAGATTTGAAATCGGCAAAAGAAACGAAAGCGGGATAAACAGTTATCATTCGTTGTGAAAATAACTTCAAAGTATTAACACTTCATTTTCAGAGAAAAATTTTGTTAACAACTATTGTCGAATTAAGAAAAGTGACACCTGAGAATTTGAAAACTTTTGCTTTTTTTGATCTACGAAAAAGTGCGGCAAAAACGTAATATTTCAGAATTTCGGCTCGTTCGAGCTACTTTCGTGTTTAATTTTAGTTTTTTGCTTAAAAATAGATTCTAGAGATGCTAGCGATCATTTTTATATCAAGAAATCAAAATTTTGTTCAGAAAATCCCACTAAATTCCCATGAATAAATTTGTTATCTACAGTATCCGTTTTCGCTCCGCCCCTCGTAAATCGACACGAGCGCCGTCTCCGAGATTTTCAGGTGTCACTTTTTAAAAATCCGACAATAGATTAATTTTTTTGAAAAAATTTCAAACAGAAATAGATCATGAACGGATTCCTCGTTCCGTTTTGCCTGCAGTCACATAAACCCCTCGAAGATGCCAATGGGCTATTGGGAACTGAGAATGAAACGGGATTTGAGCTACACTCATACGAGTAGATGGACAGATTAATGGAAGACTTCTTGGATTGCTAGCTCCAGTTCTCTTGGACGTTTTGAGTAACACTGTAACGTGTTGGCTCTGATGATTGTGTAATTCCTGAAGATGTATACATTTGACAGTCAAAAATATAGTACTGTATTTACCCGGATTTCTCCTTGTATGAAATGAGCGGACTCTAATATACAGTGGGATAGTTTTAGCATTGGAACATCGGATTCAGATCCTATTTTGGGTAATTCGTAGTTGTCATTCACGAACTCTGCATTCATCATGACCTAAAGAATAGAATATATTCAATACTCCTAGAATATTAACCTCTGCGATTCCAATTTTGTATTTTAGACAGAACTGCATCTTCAAATATGATATCAATTCTGTAATATTCACGACTTTTCTCCCATCCAACTCTCTGTTTCCATTCTCTACATCAGCCATGAAGCTTCTTGTTCTTAACTTTCTGGTTATTTGGATCACTTTCGAATTTCACTTACTCATTATTTTTGATACAGTCTCCTGGTGTCTCCTGATTTTCGTCGAATAAAACTTTCATTTTCTGAACTACTTTCTTCTCCATAAGCAATCGAGATTCTCTTGAAATTCGAGCATTGTATCCACATAAAATACTTTCATCGTGTGATTGCATGAAATGAGAAAAATCTTCCTGGAAATTGATTAATTCTTTTTTGATTGTTATTTGTTCACCTACAAAATTGTGGTTATCTTCTCTGATGATGTTTTTCAAAAGGGTATCTGCTGGAATCGATAGATTAACTTCAACAATCCATTGAATCATTGAGCTTATTATGTTTTTCTCAACCGGACAATTCGTTTTTGGATAATAAATTGGTTCGATTACACAAGTTTTCACTTTCATCACATCTTGAATTTCATTTGGTTGATCACTTAGATTTCTCAGCTCTTGATAAAGTTTCATCATTGCCAAAAGGTCTGCATCATCTACCTTGAAACTGAGTTCGGGATTATATTTTCTTCTTAACTTGAGTCCATAATGGAAGCACATCAATCTTATAATTTGAATTCTTTGTTTTTCTTCTGATTTATCCAAAGAACTTCGAATTGAAAGATTTGCAAGAATCCGGCGAGTCTGTTGGAATAAATATGCGGAAGCAGAAAAATAGAAACGATGAGATGATAGTGCAATCATCTGAAGATTTTTGAGTTTTAGTTTTGGGATGTTTTCTAAATTTTACCTCTTCTGAACACTCTATCTCGTTTGAGTATCCAATAATTATTCTGAACGATGAATGCACAACTGGGAGGTTTTTCAGTTTATCGAGTACACTTTTCAGCTTTCTAACCGTAGTTTGACAACTCCTGTTGACGTTTAATAAGAGCCATATGGGTTCATCTACTAACTTTTCCAGTCTCCTAAAAGACTATGAAATTCAAAATAAAGTTTACAAGACTTACAACAGAACATGATCCAGAATTGAGAAACATCTCCAGTTAGCATTTCTGGTAACTTGTCCAAATTGAAGAATCGTAGTATAAACTTCCGCATCATACTTCATTAGAATTAGCTGTTTTGGTTCAGACTTCAAAATGAATGCGGAGAAATTGAAGAAACTATCCATAGTAATTCGATTCTTCATTTCCATTTCCAGTACTTGATAGCTGAAAAAAATATACTTCATTCATTCCTAGATTTACAATTTCACTTCATCTTATGGAATAGAAGATGGTGAACAATCATTTTATCATCACACGCCAGCATATGACACAGAAAGTTCCAGTAGAGATCCGAAATTTGGTGATTGATTTTATCATGGTTGATGTCGGAAATATTATCGAAAAGTTTCTAAAATGAGTATCACAACTTTAAAAAACGACAGAATCTGAACTCTTACGGTTTCCAGGACATTCACCAAATCAGATAAAGAAATTCTGTAGAATGGATCCAGAAGATGTAACGTGTAGCTCATTTTAATAACTTTCATAGAATAATCGATGCATTGAGACATTTTACTTTCAATTGAACGCAAAGATGTTTCAATCTGGAATAGAATAGTACAGAACAAAGCCTATTCCCATATAGATACCTCTGCGATTTCCTTGTTCCTCGCTACAATCGACGATTGCAGATTTCTAGCTTCTGCTAATAAATCGATTGCTCTCTCATCATCCAAGTCTTTTGATCTCCCCAACAAATCCAACATTTCGTTTTCAGTTTCTGAAAATATTCAAATGGAATCCACGTAACAAAATCACTTACTCTCCATCATTGCGATATCGTTATTTCTGGATTCAACCATTTCGTTATAATGGTTCAATGTTTCGGCCCAATTTGCTGATCCCATCATTTCACAGATATCATGCCTCAACTCTCCGTCACTAAACTGATTGTCAATTATGACAGACTTTTTCAAATTGAGATTATTGGCTCCTCTTGTTCTAAAGAACACTCTGAAGTTTTTGTTAACTTCATGCTGATGGTTTCCAATTTTGATAACCTGAAACAAAGAATCTATTGAAATCATTGCTAATCAACCCACGATTTCTTCCTCCATCTGACTGTAATATTCTGCATTATCGATTTCTTCCGCCGCTTTCAAATTTTCTTGATTAATTTCAAAAAGCAAAACTGAATTCGAAGCTAGACACTGCTGGCGTTCAGCTTCTGACCATTGATTCGAGACAACTACTTTTTCGAATTTTGATTCTAAGAATTCCAAAGCTCGGCTATCATCGTTAATGAAACAGATTGGATCATCAACCAGCATAACCAAGGTTTTCAAGTCACAAGCGATTGTTATTTCCAATTTTGGGAACAAGCTTCTCATGGTCTTTCGAAGCTCTTTCTGGAATAATTAGACAATTTTTTGTCAAATTTCAAATCAGGAAATCACTTCTCTCTGATCAATTGGCAACTTCCCAAAAATATGCAACGCTAGAGCAGATCCAACAGAATACGGTACACTCAATGAATCTTCGTGAGTGACATCCGTTATTTTACTTTTCCATTTGTCTTTCTCTCCACTCAACGCTTGAACAAGTCTTTCGGCTCTTTCCATTCGAACCTCACAACTGGAAATTTGGGATTCCAGTTCCTGTTTCTTTTGACACATCTGACTGAATTGATCTGATAATCCTTGCAATTTTTCTGTTACTTTCTGAAAAGGTCCGAACATTTTTTGTCAGTTCACAATCTAACTTACCAGCAAAGCTTTTCTCTTCACTTCTAATTGTTTTAAATGCTGCTTCACCAAAACTTCCGCTTTTCTCAATCTCTCCCGTTTTGGCTCTACGATCTTACTGATTTGATTATACATATCAATTGCCAGAACCCATCTGCACAGACCCTCGGCTGCTAATGAACACTGTTTGACCTTGTCTGGATCGAATTCTTCTTTTGATAAATATTTATCTCTTATCAATTTCATCGTTTTTTTGCTCATCGAATCTCTTGCAAAACTTCGAATTTTGGCCAGAAAATGAATATCCGACAGGAGTTTTTGACCGGATACCCAGTAATCATTTACAACTTCTCCGATTTCATTTGTTATTTTGGCTGGTTTCACTCCAAGAAGAATACAAACTGCTTCCATACAAAGACGTACTGCATATGGGGGAAATCTCATAGTTTTTAGAGAAGATACATCACTTTGGGTCATTGTTTCAAGTGCTTCAACTGCTGATTCTAATGCTGGAATGGCGGATGTCAACTCTGCCTCTGATTCGGCCTGGAAAAAGAATTCGATTAAGAAAATAAAAAATATTTCCTCACCTTCAAAGATTGAGCTTTGGTAGCAGCTTCATTTGACTTGTTCTCGTTGGCAGCCACTACTTCTCTAGCGTTCTCAACATCAATTGTTTCTTTTTCGATTGTACTCATCAACATACTGAAATTGGATTTTAAACTAGATAATCATAATTTTCAAGTACCTCGTCTCAATTGAAGTCCTCACCAACTGTGGTTGCAATCTCAACAATTCACCCTGCATTCCAGCCACTTGCTCTTCGGCTCTCTTCATTTTTTCCATTCCTTTTTCATATTTTGTCATGGTTTTCCTAACTTCTTCTTTCTTTTTCTTCGCTAACTTTGTAATTGTTGAGATCATTTTTAATTTTTCAGCTCTGGTATTCAATATCTTCATCGAAATCAACTCATCTATGACTTTCATTAGCTGCTCTGTTTGTTGTTTTGAAAACAGCCCAGAATTATGTAGCTCGTCGAGAATCTCCTGTTCCTGCTCTTTTCTAGAAGGATCTCCCCACCAGACTAGAATCATCATGGATAAAAGCATTCGATGGCAATTCATAAACCAAGAAAAATCAGAAGATTTCAGTATTAGAGACACTTTTAAAGCGGACAGTTTCGTCTCCAGCATCTCCCATATTCCTTTGCCTTCCAGAGTATGTTTCTCTCCAAATTCTGACAGCATCAATCGTGAGAGATATCTTGGAGGAATCAATTTATAACCGCAAATACATTTCATATCTACTAAAATAGTTTCAGCAATTTCCTCATCTGGAGATACAGTCAATCCAAGAACGGTTTCTTTTCCATCGATTAGAGAATCTCTTAATACTCGATTCATCAAATCTCCCCATTCTTCTTTCGTCTTGATTCCTTGATTTGTGTACAACATATGTCGACTAAGTTCCGTGGATACCATTAGAGCTTCCAAAGCCTTTGAAGTATCATTTCCCACAACCACAACATGTCCGTAGTTGGTTTGGTTTACCTTCTCAATGATATTGATGTTTTCAGCATCTGTGGGTGACAGAATAACGTTATCACATCTTATTCTTTTGTTCCTTTCTACCAATTCTTTCGTTGCGCTGAAAAAAACTTATTGGAAGGGGGAAAAAAAAAATTAAAACTCGTACTTCAAATAAATCGAACAGAGCTCTCCAACTTCGATATACGTCTTTCCTCGAACCAAATCGTATCTTTCCGATGTTTTCAACTCGAAAACCTTCTCATAGAGACTTAGAATTCTGGCATCCAACATAGCACCAATTAAATTGTTTTGAATCGAATCGCTGATTTCTTTGATCTTGATGTCCTTCGTTATGTTTTTCAGAACTGATGAATAGTTGGACAGTGGGAAAAGTGTTAAGGATTGTTCCCCAGTTATGTCCATCCAGTTGATTGGAAACAAGAATCTTTGAATTCGTTTGTGAAACGTTTCAACGGAGTAAGAAGTCACAAACAACGTTTTCTGTAGTTTATGAGAATTAAAAATACTGTGAAATCCTGTAATAGAGTGGTCCAATAACTTTTAATTTTGAGGCACTGATCCTGTCAAAAATATGACGAAGTTGTCAACTGATCAAAGTTTATCATAATATCAAAAACATTTTATCACTTGAAATTTTTTGGATATCTTGCATAGGAGCCAAGAAAAATTACCTCGAACTTGTCAGTGTGGGGGCCCTTCTATTACAGGTTTTACGGTAAATGAATATTAGGCCAAATCTCACCATAATGTGTTTTCTCTCATATTGATGTCTCAGCCAGTCTATCACTTCTGAAGGTGCATTTTCAATCCCTCGAATTAAGAAGAAATTGGATCCTTCCTGAGGATCATCGAAATCTTTTTCCTGATGCTGATGGCCACCACTAAATATTAAAAAAAATCGATTTAACGAAATTTATAAATTCAATCTTACAACATGATTGCACAGTTATCAACGAATTGTTTGATTTCTTCAATCGTTACTTTCTCATCAATACACATTGTAATCGTGTGCCATCCGAGAGCATCAAGTTCAGCTTGTAGACGAGACAAAAATTCGTAAAACTCCTGACTGGGAGGGCAAATCAGAAGAGGAATGAATTCAGAATAGAGTATCATACTGATGGAGTGAATTAGATAAAAATGAGATGGAGAAATGTCCATGCCTTCTTTGTAAGTATACCATCCATCCGAGTAAGGTACATTACTGTAGAATTCTAGAAGTTTCTCGTTCTTAAAATCAGAATTGGAGTTAGAAGAACCACAACTAATTTCTTACCGATTTGAAAAAGAAACTCATCAACTGTGTAGCTGGCACGAAAGTTAGCAACGACATTATGAGAATGTGCTCAAATACTTTTTCACTGTTTGTAATTATCTGTTTTCTGGAAAGAAGAGAAAATTAAATGAGTCTCTAACTGATTTCTAACTTCAATCCCTCGATTTTCCTGATCAATTCAAGTTTTCGGTACTTGAATTCTGAATAATAATTTAGAACATCATCTAGTCTTTGTTGTTCCGTCTGATCTAGCATCGTTTCTTTGATAAACGCATCATTGTTATTGAGGAAAACTAAAGGTAGAGATTTCAAGTCATCTGTTAAACAGTCCGTTTCAATTATGACTCGTTCGCTAGAGGCAATAATTGGAAGTTCTCGCCATGGAAACAACTGAAAATTCGCGGATTTATAGCTTGCGATTCTAACGAAATTACCGTATTCTCATTCATGAGTCTGTGTATCCACTGTCTGGTTTTGGAACTCATGAAACCGTCTATTACAATCCATTTGTTGGGTCGTCTCATATTTTTCAACTGAAGTTATTTTAGTTTTAAGTGTATTCTTCCATGAACTTACAGACTCTCCAAATGGTTTAATATCTTCCCATAGACCAAATTGTACTTCTAAATCTGCTGATTTCAATTTCGCCGCCTTCGCAATTACTCTTGATTTCCCAGTTTGACTACCACCATAAACCACAACAACCTGATGATTTTGTAGTAGATTAACAAGATCTTCAATCTTTTCTCTTATTGGTAATGGATCGGTGTCCAGCATTTTTCGTGGTACATCCGAACTTTTTGGCGTTTTTGCTGGGGTTGGCGATTTTTTGGGCTTTGGATTGAGCGAGATATTCAGAAGACTTTCAAGAAGTTTCTTGTTCTGAAAAGACATGTTCTTAGATACTGTTGATTTCCTTAGAAAACCTTTTTGTTCAAAGAAATACTCAAGCAACGGAAAATGGAATTTTCGATTACTTGTTCTTGTTCTAGATCTTCGTTCTCCAAAATTTTTGTAATCATTGATTCTGTGTAGTTCCTCCACAGATTCTCTGCTCTTGTGTAGCTTTCCAATTCGGTTATAACTTGGAACTTTTGAACTTTTTTCTCTCGATGAGCAATGCTATTCAAAGAAAGAATCTCATCAATCAGTTTCAGATAGGAATTGGATCCCAACTGTAGTCTTCTTGCGGTTTGCAAAGCTTGAGATGATCTGAATTTTAGATTTTTACAATGTAGAATTTCGATAAAACTGACAATAAAAAAATAAAAGATGCATTCAGCGTGATTTCGGATTCGAAATGGTACTTCAGATTCAATAGACAGTGGCTGCTATAAACATCTTTCTCTGTAGATTTTCCAAGATCTTCACAACTGTTTTCTTCTATGAAAACGGTTCCACCAAACAAAAGAGACCCTTCGATGAGCATTTTACAATCCATTTCCTGATCTGTATCACAAATTGCAAATGGTTTTCCAAGTGCTCCGGATATTTGACGAGCCGAATTGGCATCAATACCATGGACTTTCCCATTGAATCCAAAATGATTCATATATATGAAATGTCTGCAAAAATCCAAATAGTTTCCATTAATTTAGTTATACTAACTTGACTGATTCATCGATCAATCTGTTGTCAACCATATAATCGATTCCTTGAACCTCATAATCATATCTAGTGGAAACTGTACCAACACGAATGAAGACATTTTCCATGTGCCAATAATATCGCAGCTGGGAAATCCATCGATAATCATCAATGAAAATAACTTGCTCATTTATAAACTTGTTTACCAGATGGTTAGCTGGAAGAAAAAGAGATTGCAGAGATCTTCTGTTATAAACACACCTGACTTGTAGATGTGATATAAAACCGGCAGAAACTCTTTCCTATTTTGTTTATGTATGATGGCGTGTTGACAGTCTCGAATACATATTTTCAGCTCACTTCCGAGAATCTGAAACCTTGAAGTCCGCGTCCAGTATTTTCATTTTTCTTACGGTCATTGAGTTTTGTTTCATGCTATTCTCCATCTGCCAAGTGAATGCGATTTTCAGATAAACGGAGGCAACCTGAATAGGTTCACTCAGAATAGATTCTACTGGGCTCAATTTGTAGTTCATCTTTTCGATCAGCAGCCTGATGCGGGTTCTAAGAGTGTATTTTATCTGAGCATCTAATTCATGCATCCATTTCTCCACGTGTCTTTTTGAAAGATTCACATTCACAGGTTTGACAAGAGAAATGGTTTCATGTTTCGTTGAAACTGATACTATCTCCATTTTGGTATTCTGATCGAATGTAACCAGAGATGGAAACAGAAGAGGGATGTAGGATTTGCAATTCGCTGGCTCCCGACTATCACAAATCAATGAGAGAACAAGCTCATCGGAAAGTGAGAAGAGCCGTGGGAACACTGCTCTTTTCTTTCGGAGATATGCATGAAATCCATTCTCCATACGTCCGAAAAGGACTTCCAACTCGGAAAGATCAATATTCAATTGTTGAACCAGATCCATTTGCTCAAGAATCGGACGTTCTTCTGTCTGAAAACATTTGAAATTCTAATCGAAAATGCTTCCGAAGCACTCACAATCTGATTATTGATATGAAGCCATCGCAAGGATATTTTCTTGAATGTTCTGAATTCATGTGGCATCTGGTATGCAATATCTTCTGTTGAGAAAACTCCTTCAATCTTTTTCCATCTGAGATCACATCTCTTGTACAAATGAACAAAATTATTGAGATTGAGAAGAGTATCCAACCAATGTCGAATATGATCCAGGATTGAAAATGCATGTGGAGAAGATAGAATCGTTTGACTTCTTGCTAAATGAGCCTGCATCTGAACATTCAATTCAGTCGTCAGAAGTTCTCCTCCTTGATGAGTCATGAATGTAGCTGACTTCCATTGACTTCTCATTTTGTCTATCGATGTTTCCAGAACCCTTTCTTTTTCAGCTTGAGCTCCGACCTAAACTTTCAAAACTCTTAGAATGCATTAAAGAAACAGTACCTGCTCAAATTTGTCAGCTTTCTCAATAAAATTCATTTCGAGTAGTTCACTGACAAGAGGATTTCCTTCCACTTTGACACTTGTTTCAGAGTCTTGAAGTATCATTTTCCAGTGTCTATCTTTCATTGCTTGACATGATATTGCTCCGAGAACCGGAAGCAGTTTTTCGAATTCCACGAGAACATTCTGGATTTTCAGCAATGCCTCTTTGGAAGTCGTCGCATGTTCCTGAAAATGAATATGAGTCCGGTCTGAAAGAGTTTCAGAATACATTAATGGCGGTTGCTGCTTCCATGAGATTGTCTTTTTCAGATTGAAGACGTTCAGTTTCCGCTACCAAAAAGTTATGATCCACATCTGATATTCTCACTGAAACAGTTTTTATTTGAAACTATTTCAAGTTAGTTTATTTTACTTCTCAAGCAAGATTCGTGATGCAGAAGTGTTTTGAAATGTAGGGTTGATAGTTTCGAGAAGAATGCGCAAACTTTTGCGATTCTTATGCAATCTATCGGCGAGGAAGGAAGTCCGAGTAGAGACCGTTGGCCAATTAGTTTCTGAACAAATATTCTATATTGAAAATGATAGTTTCGTTTACCTCATCTTTTCCTTTTAAAATTGCACTTCTCTCTTCGAGATTTCCCATTTTGATCTGTACTTTCTGAACCTCGTTGATCCGAACTGCACTTCTGTACTTCTTCAAACAGTCCAACCACTCTTTCTCAATCATTTCACATTCATAATAATTTTTGGAGGTTTGATCCGAAACTTGTTTTGTAATCCATTGTCGTTCATGATTGATACGATCCCAGACAAAGTTTACAAGTTGATCCAATTTGAATCCAAGTCGCGAAATTTCATAAAACTGCCTAATATCTAATCGGGAATTGTGAAATATTCCATATAAACTTTGTATGCTTTTCCAACGCATTGAATTTTTACCTTGATATTCGGAAGCTCATTCTGAACCTCTTCAATATTTCGAAGCTGTACAAGAACATCATTTCGAAACAGTTTTCCTGAGCATAAAGTGAATAACTCGCGAATTTTTGTATTCTTCACAATAAGCCTTGTCAAAATAATATGTTTTAGTCTTTCCTCCGATTCGGTGATCTTTGCTAAAGATCTCTTTTTGATATCTCGACTGTCGTAAATGGTGAATCCTTTCAAAACTCGTGTTCCTTGCTTCAAAACCTGTTCTCTTATATCTAGAATTTCTTTCGCTATTCTCTCCCAGAACGCAACGTCATCTGGATCTTTCGAGAACGAAACAAGCATTTCCTGTACCTCCGAAATTCTGGAGTTGAGTAGCTCGAAAGGTTGCGGAAGTGGTTTGAACACGATGCTCTCTGAATCGAACCAATTTCTGACGTCAATCCATGCTTCAGTGAACATTCTCGGATAGATTTTATGGTCGACTCGAGGTACTAAAAGTTGAATTAGGAATTTATTGGGATTAAAAAAAACTTACTTTTACATAAATCGAGAAGAATGTTGATTCTCTGCCAATAATCAAATTCTTTCTCATCTTCATTCAGAATTATTATCAACTTTGCTCTATCATCAATATCGAAAAATGTTTTGATACGAGTTATGTTCTCCAAAACAACATCATACAGTAATCTGGCCATTGTAGCTGCGACTGCATTGAATACGGTATGTGATTGAGCAGTGACAAACAATGGTATCCACGAAGCACCTTCATCCAACATCAAATTTGCCACTGCCATTGGCCACTCGAAAGAAAGGATTTTCTTGGTATAAACCACAAAATCTTTGAGTTGTTTCTCCAGTTCCGGCACACTTCTTCCATTCTCACTCAACAAAAATGAGCAATCAATCAGACATCTGTCTCTATATTTTTTGAAAAACATTGTTATTATTTTGTTGTTCAGTCGCAGCTGATTGCAGATTTTTTCAGTATTCTGAGCCATTGTATGCCTCCAGGGAGCTCGTCCAATACATGGAATTCTGAATCAAAATTGGTTGTTGAATACGATTGGCAAAGATTCGATACCTGACATTATCTCCTTTCAGATAAGCATTCGCTGCATCTCGGGTCCAATCCTTCCAATTTGTGCTCAATTCTCTTATTGTAGTTTCTAATCCTCCTTCTTTCAGTTTTTCAGAAAGACTCTCAATTTGGCCCTTCCAAGCAGGAAACGAGGGAAGGCATTCTTCATGAAGAACGTCTTCAGTTTTAAAATCAGTATGAGTCGTTTTGATTCTATAATTGAGTAACTTATTGGCATTAAACATATAAAACCTACTTTTTTCTAATCGATGACGCTTCTCTAGGTCTCTTGATTTTTTTTCCATCAATCTCGATTCCTCTATGAAAGGTTAGTCTTCCATTTTGCTTCCGGATTCGTTTACCTTGATTGTTATGGTGGACAAGTTTTCGATTACTGTAGTCAAGGTCTCGAGGAATGTCTCGACAGGTCAATCCATGACACTTAGGATGATAGATATTTCCAAATCCGATTTCGTACATTTCAAATAGGAGAAAGGTGAAGTATTTGGAATGAGAAGCGAGGGTAGGAAACTTATGAAACGGCAGTGGTGAAGTGAAGTGTGAAGTTGAATATCCGATTGGATGGCTCTCCGAGAGAAGGAACTTACGTTCACAAATTTTAATGGGTTTTCAGGTAATTAAAATTAGAATTCGTAGAGTTTAAAAAATTGAGTGAATGTTCGCTCACATTCAGAATTTTCACTCGCTATCAGTATTTTTGTTTCTAAATGACGATGTCATTGAGAATGAACAAGCCAGGTTGTGAAAAACCGAAATTAGTGCTTGAAAAAATATATAATTTCCTTTGATTTCACTTATATTTTTCCCCAGTGTCATTTCTTTCGATAAAATTGACTTTTCTGGATTTGTAATTCAAAGAGGACAACAATAAAAATCAGCAGTTGAACTATCGAAATTGTCCAAATAATATATTGTCAACTGATAAACTGATAATCATAATATCAGAAGCATTTTGTCAGTTGTTACATTTTTGATATCTTGCATAGGGATTGAGATAACCGAGCTCAAATTTGAGGGTGTCGGAGCCCTTCTATTAAAGGTTTTACGGAAGTCTATCTTTTGTTCCGAGCAACATAACAAGGGAGCCTGTTTTTCAAAATGCATCAAAATATTTCTGCTGCTCATTTGAACATTTATACATATAAAAAACAACGAAAAGCCCCGGAAAAAACTCCTGTATACAAAGGTTTCTAGAATCTTTGAGATCCTCATTAGACTTGTTTCCGATTTCTTCGTGTACTTTCAAACATCCCTAGATTTTTAAAGAGTTTTGTGAAATTAGAATCTTTTAGAATCCCCTAGAATCCCCTAGAACCTCCTTGAATCCCCTAGAATCCCCTAGAACCTCCTTGAATCCCCTAGAATCCCCTAGAACCTCCTTGAATCCCCTAGAATCCCCTAGAACCTCCTTGAATCCCCTAGAATCCCATAGAATCTTTTAGAAATACATTCTCTAGGTTTTAGTTGATTTTATAAGAATTCATTTTAAACTTTCTGGATTCATGATTCTTATCTAGGGCCCCGTCGGCTATGGTATACTAGAATTCCTTGCAAGTTTCAGTATGCCAATGGTTTAGCTGGTTCTAGAGGTTCATGAAGGTTAGAATGTGTGTTTTGAGTTCTCCTAGAATCTCCTAGAATGCCCTAGAACCCACTAGAATCCCCTAGAATCCCATAGAATCTTTTAGAAATTCTCTAGGTTTTAGTTGATTTAATGAGAAATCATTTGCCACTTTCTGGATTAACTATATTCTCTGCAATATTGGAAAAACAACGTCGATGATGACGATTTTCTTTCGCCTTGAATATGTACATTTTTACAGTAAACTTTTCAGACTCAACAAAGTCGTTAAAATTTTATGATTTCAGATTGTTCTGAATTGTTTATAACAAAAATGTTCTGGTTATTTTCCCCAATTTTTCGAACTTTGTTAACTAGTGTCTTGTTAAATCTTATGTTCACACTTTTGTGATATTTTTGTAAAGAATTTTTTGAGAGACCTGAATAAACTTCTTCGAGATACTTTCTTAACTTTGAGGTCAGAAAACAATTTCAAGGTTCTCCGATTGTTGCGAAGATTCCTGACTGTATGAAACTTATGTTTTTTCAATGTGAGATCTTGAAAATCTTTAATGTTAATACAGAAGGAGAAAGAATAAATTTATTTTCCCTGATGGAATTTCTCTAAAGATTTTTCTACAAACCGGAAGCTTAATTTTGAGACTATAACTAATTTTTCGAAGGAACTCAAACTATCGTTTTCAGCTAATGTTCAAAAAATTAAAGTAATATCTTTACATTCAGATTAACCCATTCGTCATCATAAAGTCTGTTTAGTGCACATCATTTGCTTGTAATTTGCTGATAAGAACAATTTTCTTTAATTTTTCAAGATAAGAGTGACACATAATCTTCATTTCAGTGGGCGTACACACAATATTTAAAACATCGCAAAAGTAATCATTTCCGACAGTTCAACATGTGGCTTTCCTTTGCTCTTCTTCTATCTTTTCTAGTTTTTACAGTGTCAGCAGACACTTGTCC
Source organism: Caenorhabditis briggsae (assembly GCF_000004555.2). Lineage (NCBI taxonomy): Eukaryota > Metazoa > Nematoda > Chromadorea > Rhabditida > Rhabditidae > Caenorhabditis > Caenorhabditis briggsae. Next base: position 11,168,794 of record NC_013488.2, on the reverse strand, counting down.
ATATGGATTCACACTTTTAACCACGAACAAGTGTGTGAAACTCATAACAGATGGAGCTAAACATGCCGATGCTTCTGCCAATTGCAGTGCTTACGGAGGTCATTTGATTTCTATTCATAGTGCAATTGATAACAACGCATATCGGAATTTGGCATCTATTTCAACTACACCATATTGGCTAGGACTCAAATGTTCCCTGTCTGGAAGTCCTCAATCATGTTTGTGGGATGATCAAAGTGGAAATTCCGGTCAATATAATGGATTTGCAAATGGTTCGTTTTCAATCCGGACGACACATTTATGCTATTTTTTGTTTAGGATACCCACTCGTTGAAGTTGGAAGTTGTGTTTATTCCCCAACTCAGGGTACATTCGCTGGAAAATGGCTCAGTGGAGATTGCAACACAATGAATCTCAACTTCATCTGTGAAGCTTCAGCCAACACACCTGTCACCGATACTTGCTCTTTCCAATTCAACGGAAACTGTTATTTCCCAACTTTGTCTTCTCTCTCTGAGCAAGAAGCTCAATTTGCTTGTCAGCAAGAATGTGCAAATCTCGCTTCAATTCACTCGTTAGATGAGAATACCTACATTCAGACGCTGTTCACAACCAATGCGCCCACCTACATCAGAATCGGAGCTCAAACAAACAACCAGAATGTGAATTCTTGGGTTGATGGAACCACTTGGAATTATGCTAATATTGGATACCAAAACTCTAATCTTGGTACTTGCATGAGTATGTCTCTAACTAATGACATTGTTAGTGCTGGAAAATGGATCAGCAGTAAATGTGATACATCTGTTCCATTTGTCTGTAAAAGGCCAATTGGTGTACAATGTCAGTCAACAGCTGGACCAACCTTGACACCAGGACAGTGCAACGGCCCACAGTTCTTTGATAATTCCGGAACAGTAAGTTTGTTATTGATAATGCTTAAAATAAAAATATTTGTTGCAGTTTTATTCTCCCAGCTGGCCATACAGCTACATTGGTCAACAAAATCCATGCAGTTATGTTCTTGACACTCCAGTTGGCTCATTCGCTCAAGTTCAATTCCCATCGATGAATCTGGATAACCAAGCTTCGATTGCAATTTACAGCAGAATTGAGGATACAACTCCCATTGCTGTGCTAGAAGGAAATTCAGCTAGTAATCAATGGTACACATCTACAACCAACACAATGAAAGTGGTATTCCGCCCATGTGTCTCCAATTGTCCAACCGATGGAGGAGTCTATAGATGGCAAGCAAATTTCAAACCCTCGAATGATGTGACTCAAGCCCCTCCAGTTACTGTCACACCAAACCCAAACAACCCATCTGGATGCAATTCAACTATTTTGGTTACCCCAGGATACATCACTTCACCAAATTATCCACAATTGTACCCCAACTTTTTGGAGTGCCTCTACCATTTGTCTACCAGTGGTGGATACCGAATCAATCTTGATTTTGGAGCTATTGATACTGAACAGTGTTGTGATAATATTGTAGTTCGTGATGGACCGCTTCTTGGAAGTCAGGTGCTCGGAATCGTCAGTGGAAGTTGGCCAGCACACTCCAAAATTTATAAGTCTACGTCGAATTCAATGCTTGTTTCATTCACGACAGATGCTTCTGGACAAGGAACAGGATTCAGTGGTACATTCACTGCTTATTGATTTATTGGTTTTGGATAATCATTTTTCATTTTACTTGTGTTTAACGGATCATTGTTAGTTGCCGGTAATAAATATGAATAATTGAAGATGTTTGTTTCTTGTTCTGTTTCATAAATTTTTGGTTTTCAACCTACGAGTGATAATTGTCGCATAATAAACCAACATTTCTGCACCTGTTTAAAAAATTTATTGAAATTAAAATCAATTTATTGTTAGCTCGATGACCCATCTTATTACATTTGCCGTGGTCTTGATTGCCTCCGTTTCTCTTTTGAAAGCGGCATGTCCAGAAGGATTCGATGTGATCAACTCTAAATGCATTACTGTGAGTTTTTTGATTGCTTTCTACTTATTTTCCGTGTAACATAAGAATTTCAGATAACCAGTAAACGATTCACACACCACAAAGCTCTTTTGGAGTGTAACGGGAGAAACGCTCACTTGGTTACCATCCAAAATGCAATTGTAGGTTTTTTTTAATGTTCGCCGACAACTTTTGGTCGGGGTTGGTCCGGATAACACTGCTTCTGAAGCCGACCAAACTCTGAAAAACTTATGACAAAGTTCCAATCTAGTAGGATTCAAACTTTCAACTTCCAAACTAAATCTGACCATGGCCCGCTATACAGCCGTTTTTGTTCAACTTCTGATCAAAACCTGGCCATTATCCGTCCAAAAGCCAGACAACCGAGATAGTGTTTTATTTCAGGACAACAACGCAATTCTCCAATACGCCTCAAATATAACATCTCCAATGTGGATCGGAGCAAACTGTAAATTCAATAAGCAGCCTAAGAAGTGCACCTGGGATGATGGATCTTCTTTAGATTATAGTAACTTCCTACCAGGTAATTTTTTCTGATTGTAAACAATAGTCTGAATTTGGTTTCTTTTCAGGTTATCCAGTTACAAACATTGGAACATGTGTCTACATTGACTCTGACAATCAACCACTGAAAGGAAGATGGATCAGTGCAACATGTGAACTTGACGAATATCATGCCATCTGTGAATCTAACTAATAGATTGAAAGTTAATGTTTGAATAAGACTATTTATCTAAAAACTAATTTTCATAAATACCTAACCTAAATAGTTTCTTAATTAAAACTAATTGGATAAATCGAATACGTGACAAAGAGAACACGAGAAAGAAGAAAGCCGAAATGACCTGAATATCTTCAAGAAGAAAGGATAAAACTGTCTTCTGCGTCTCCTTTTTATCCTATTTTTTCCCGTTTACACTCTGCTTCTAAATGGACTAATTCGACCATTTGCGGTTTCAATCATTTGAAGCCGTGGAAAAAATTATTTTATCGGAGAAGAAGATGTTCGTTTTTGCCTTATTTTCTTTGTTTGGTGAGTTGTTATGGAACCTTAAAAACATACCGTAAACTTTGTAATAGAAGGACCTCCCAACTTTCAACTTTGATCCAATTTATCTCGGTTTCTTTGAAAGATATCAAAAATGGTAAACTTATCATTTTCTTATCATAATCTCGAAAAACATTTTTTTCAGTTAACACATTTTTGCATAGGAACCAAGAAAAATAAACTCAAACTTGACAGTGTGGGGCCCTTTTATTACAGGGTTTCAAAGTATCAGAAAAAACAGAATATGTTCTTACATTTTTCTGACTGGTAAATTTCTACTACCGATATAAAGCTGAAAAGCAAATTATTCGATTTTTCCAAATATTTTTTCCATTCAAAATATTTTTCAGTTCTCTCTGTTTCGGCCGAAAAAGACCCAAATGCTCCAAGCGAATGCCTCTCCAAATGCTTAACTCCACTTGCCAAACTCCAAAGAAGCTTCTCCTTTGTTTTCAACAACTTTGAAAAAGTTTGTGACCTACTCGAAGATGGAGCTTTCTGCGCAAGAAAATGCAATCAGGAAGACCAAACAAAGTTCTATCAGTACACAACATTCTATCGAATTCATTGCATTGACTATGAAGAAGGTTTGTTGTTCTTCTTTCATTGTTTTGCTAGTAGCAATTATTTTTTAGACATCCAAGAACATTTGACATGCATTGCAAAGGCTGCCGCTGATGCTGATTTGGTGTGCAAAGATAAATGCAAACAAGCCCATAAGGTTGAAAAAACAGCAGATAAGAAAACTAAAATGAAGAAGGAATGTCTCACTTTGGAGTGTTCTACACTTTGCTACTTCGACGAACTTGCGGAAAGTTGTCCAGAAGCTAGAAATATCTTATTGGTTAGAATACGTTCTAGACGAAATTACATCTGAGACATCCTGAATTTCAGAAAATAAACATTGGGCAAGTGCATTCGATGGCCTCTGGAGTTCATCCAATTACGATGGAGAAGATGCTTCCAGAATGTCGCAATCTTCACAACACAGAATATATGCGTGCCAAGCTGATGGCTTCCAGCAGTTCTCTTCTCATGGACCATACCCCTTTGGAGATGGAAACGGAAGAACGACCAGTTATCACCGCTTGAAAAATTATGCACGAATTTTTGGAAATTTACGGGAGAAAGTTAACAATTAGAACGAAATAAAATTTGAACTAAATAAAAGCACTGATCATCTTATCCGTTTAGAAATTTGAATCGTTTCGGAATATACCCGTGGCATCTAGTTTGATAAAATGTTCAGTCTACTAGAATAGACTTGTGGCCTCTCTCTCTCTTATTGTTAGATGATTTTTTTCAGAACAGAGTTCTGTCGGTCTCTAAAAATCGTAATATATTCAGTATTTTCCAGCAGTCCGTTTTTTTCCAGCATTCATGTTAATTTCTAATTTTCAGAACAGAATTCCGAAACTTCCGACGCTTTTTTTCGGAATATTTTTGACTACGGTAGTCAAAGGCGCATGCAAAAAGTTATGATGCGGGCTTCGAGCGGGATCACTTTTAATTTTTGTGTTTTCGAAATCAGTGTAACATTTTCACCATTTTTTTCGCGTTTTTTAAAAATATTTTTTGATCAAACAGACAAACAATCCAAAAACACAAAAATAATGAAGAAAATTGTAATGAGAGCTCAAAATTTGGCTCAAAATGACAAAATTTTTGCTACCGGGCCTTCCGGGCCGGGCCCGGGCCTTGAAAATTTCCTCAGGCCCGGCCCGGGCCCGGAATTTTACAAGTATGGTTTTCCCCCGACCTGTTATCGTTGAGCGGAAATGATCGGTCAGTGTACGATCGGCCGACCATTCATTTCACATTCATCTGTCTGCACTTTCCCTTATTCTCTCTTGTCTCCTCATTCCCTCCCTTGTAGTGGAAAGATAACATTTTAAAGATTCGTCATTCTTATCTCTATTCAAATTTGAAACTCGCGCAGAGAAGTGACTGCTTCCAATTTTCGGTAAAACTCAGTGCTGATGAATTTGTGTTTGCTTCAAATAAACAGCGGGTACAGACTGACTCCCTCTTTTATTTTAGGCCAGCTTCACATGTTTTCTCTTTCATTTTAATTCTCCTTCTGTTTACTCTTTTTGTTTCTTCAGAGAAATATAATCAGAGCTTTTTGGCAGCAAAAGAAACTTTCAAAGTCCCCAGTAAATACAGTAATACCTATCGTATAAGGACATTGAATTGGATATTCATCCAACTTTTGATTTCTTGACATCATCGATACTTTTCGGCCAGGTTACGAATTTGATTCCAAGACCAAAATGATGTCAGCCTCCCTATAAAAATTTCAAAACTCCTTAAAGATGGGTTTCGTCCCCCTTTTTGGTCGATTCTTTCAAAAACGCTCCCACTTGGTCCGTCCACGTCATAGGCTCTCTCTCTCTTCCCGCAGCTTTCCCACCTCCTCGCCTTCGTACTCCTTCTTTCTTTCCGCTATCCCATTCGCTCCCTTCACCCCGGGGCTTCAATCCCTCTCAACACTACTTTCGTGTGTGGAAGTAACGAGACGGAGAGTGGCTAGAGAATGGCGAGAGTGTGCATACAATGTATGTGTGTTGAAAGCATCTTCTTCAGCTTCCTCTGCCGACGGCTGGCTCTTGCAGTCAATCGATGTGTAGCTGGCTGCCACCAAGTAACGGGGGTTTCGGCTCCTCCCCAACAGAGTAAGAGGAAAGACCCATTCTTTGAGCGCGCAACTACAAACTGAGACCGCATCAAAATAGTTTTCTTTACTTTCTTATCATTAACTGCTCTCTCATTTTTCCATTGACGTAGTTCTCGTTTCACTGATAGCCTAGCATCACCTTGCAAATCGAGTGGTGTTTCATTACGCTATAATGTTGGACAGTCTGTAACTGTCCCCCTTGTTACCTCATCACATCGCTCTCTCCTCACTTTTCCGGTCAACGCTTACTTTGAAAGATCGTCGATGCGTGTCCTTGAAGCAAGCCTCGACAATTTCGATACTTGTTGGTTGGGTTGGGTCGCTGTTGTGTCTCCCTTTCATTTCATTTTGGTCGTCGCTATTTTTTTGCCAGCAACCCATACAACGATCAACCGTTTTTTTTTTCATATTTTTGTTGCCCCCATCACTCGCTTCCACCCAAATGTTCCTCGTTTTGTATATCTGTATTTTACTCCAGCAAACGTTTGACGAAACTATCTTTTTTCAGGGGCCACGATGGGTAAAAAAGACAAGAAACAGGAGATAAATGACCTCAAGCAGGAGGTCAAAATGGACGAGCACACTGTGCCGATGGAGGAGCTCGTGACCAGACTGGGGACCAATCTCGAAACGGTAAGAATCAGTGTGACATCAAGAATAGAATCATGTCTAAAAATAGAAAACATATGTATTCCGGTGGTGTATCTTTTTATTTGAAGGACGACATGTTTTTCGCCTATCGCGCGTTATCTTTGGTCTCCTTGTCTTCTTTCTTGATTCACCGGAAATAAGAAGAGACTTTGAATAGAATCATATCATTTTCTAATTGTAAATCACTATATTTTCAGGGATTGACCCGCCAGAAGGCCCAGGAGATCCTTCTCAAGAACGGACCAAATGCTTTGTCACCCCCTGAAACTACCCCAGAATGGATCAAGTTCTGCAAGAATTTGTTCGGTGGATTCGCTATGCTTTTGTGGGTCGGAGCAATCCTTTGTTACATTGCCTACTCCGTCGATTACTTCACTATGGAGTACCCATCGAAGGATAACTTGTACTTGGGAATCGTACTCATGACAGTCGTCGTTATCACCGGAGTCTTCCAATACTACCAAGAAAGCAAGTCTTCCAAGATTATGGACTCTTTCAAGAACATGGTTCCAACTTTTGCTCTCGTTCATCGTGATGGTCAGAAGCAGCAAGTTCGCACCGAAGATCTTGTTGTGGGAGACATCGTTGAAGTCAAGGGAGGAGATCGTGTTCCAGCTGATATCCGTGTCATCTCTGCTTTCGGATTCAAGGTCGATAACTCTTCCCTCACCGGAGAGTCTGAGCCCCAGTCCCGCTCCCCAGATTGCACCAACGAGAATCCACTTGAGACCCGTAACATCGCTTTCTTCTCTACCAACGCTGTCGAAGGAACCGCCAAGGGAATTGTCATCTACACCGGAGACAACACCGTCATGGGAAGAATTGCCCATTTGGCTTCTGGACTCGACACCGGAATGACCCCAATTGCTCGCGAAATCGAGCATTTCATCCATCTTATCACTGGTGTCGCCGTTTTCCTTGGAATTTCTTTCTTCATCATTGCCTTCATCCTTGGATACCATTGGCTCACTGCTGTCGTTTTCCTTATCGGTATCATTGTCGCCAATGTTCCAGAAGGATTGATCGCTACCGTCACCGTGTGCCTCACTCTTACCGCCAAGAGAATGGCCAGCAAGAACTGTCTTGTTAAGAACCTCGAAGCCGTCGAAACTCTTGGATCCACTTCCACCATCTGTTCCGATAAAACCGGAACTCTCACTCAAAACAGAATGACCGTTGCCCATATGTGGTACGATCAGACTATTCATGAGTGCGATACCACCGAGACCCAGACCAGCCAAGAAAAGAGAACCGGAGCTAGCTTTGAGGTCAGTGAATCGACAAGATTTTTTCATCAGGCTGTTGCAACAAAATTAAAATTTCAGGCCCTCGTCCGCATCGCTTCCCTCTGTAACCGTGCTGAGTTCAAGGCAGGACAACAAGACACCCCAGTCCTTCGTCGTGATTGCACTGGAGATGCTTCTGAGATCGCTCTTCTCAAGTTCACCGAGCTCACTCAAGGAAATGTTATTGCTGTTCGTGAGAAGAATCCAAAGATTGCTGAGATTCCATTCAACTCCACCAATAAATACCAAGTTTCTGTCCATGACAATGGAGATCACTACTTGCTTGTGATGAAGGGAGCCCCAGAAAGAATCTTGGACGTTTGCTCCACTATCTTCTTGAACGGAAAGGAAGTTGAGCTTACCGACAAACTTCGTGACGACTTCAACACTGCTTACCTCGAGTTGGGAGGAATGGGAGAACGTGTCCTCGGATTCTGTGATTTCATTCTGCCAGCCGACAAGTTCCCGAAAGGATTCAAATTCGACGTTGAGGAGGTCAACTTCCCATTGAAGAACTTGAGATTCGTTGGACTTATGTCCATGATTGATCCACCACGTGCTGCTGTCCCAGATGCTGTGGCCAAGTGCCGCTCCGCTGGAATCAAAGTCGTCATGGTCACTGGAGATCACCCAATTACCGCCAAGGCCATTGCCAAGTCCGTCGGAATCATCTCCGAGGGAACCGAGACCGTTGAGGATATTGCCATTCGTCGTAACATCCCAGTTGAGGAGGTTGACCCACGTGAAGCTAAGGCTGCCGTTATTCACGGATCTGATCTTCGTGAAATGAGCGAGGACCAACTTGCCGAGATCATCAAGTACCACTCGGAAATCGTATTTGCCCGTACCTCTCCACAACAAAAGTTGATGATCGTCGAAGGATTCCAAAAGCAAGGACAAATTGTGGCTGTCACCGGAGACGGAGTGAACGATTCTCCAGCTTTGAAGAAAGCCGATATCGGAGTTGCTATGGGAATTGCTGGATCTGATGTGTCGAAACAAGCCGCTGACATGATTTTGCTCGATGACAACTTCGCTTCCATCGTCGTCGGAGTCGAGGAAGGACGTTTGATTTTTGATAACTTGAAGAAATCTATCGCCTACACTCTCACCTCTAACATCCCAGAAATCTCTCCATTCTTGACCTACATCTTGTTCGGTATCCCACTCCCACTCGGAACTGTCACCATTCTCTGTATCGATCTCGGAACTGACATGGTCCCAGCCATCTCCCTCGCCTACGAAGAAGCCGAATCCGACATCATGAAGCGTCAACCACGTGACCCAATCCGCGACAAGCTTGTCAACGAACGTCTCATCTCTCTCGCATATGGACAAATTGGTATGATCCAGGCCTCTGCTGGATTCTTCACCTACTTCTGGATCATGGCTGACAACGGATTCATGCCATGGGATCTCTACCAGCTCCGTGCTCAATGGGATTCTCGTGCCTACAACAACGTTCTTGACTCCTACGGACAAGAATGGGTGAGCTAGAATTTCTACAGATTTTTTTGCTATAAGTTTATTTTCAGACTTATGCCAACAGAAAGATCCTCGAGTACACCTGCCAAACCGCCTATTTCGTTTCTATCGTCGTTGTCCAATGGGCCGATTTGATCATCTCCAAGACCAGACGTAACTCTCTTGTCCAACAAGGAATGTCTAACTGGACCTTGAACTTCGGACTTGTATTCGAAACCGCTCTTGCCTGGTTCATGTGCTACTGCCCAGGACTTGACAATGGACTTCGTATGTATGGATTGAGGTAATACAGCATTTCCCAAAAATACGGAACTTACCCATTCTTATTTTCAGATTCTCGTGGTGGTTCTGTGCCCTTCCATTCTCCATCCTCATCTTCGTTTATGACGAAGTTCGTCGTTTCTTGATCCGTAGATATCCAGGAGGATGGGTTGAGCGCGAGACCTACTATTAAAGGAAACACTCTTTATTGAATGATCATCTTGTAGAATTTCTCATTTTATCTTATACTTTATCTTTTTATTGTTTTTCCCTTTCTTTTCTCATTCCGACTTAATAATTTCTCTTTCAAATGGTGATGCTACTTTCTGTCGTCTTTTTGAACTTTGTATGGTCTTCTCAAAAAATCACGACGACAGATAGTCTTGTCCTATGTCGATTTTTTTCTCTCGATTGGTGTAGAACTAATAAATCGTGTTCGGGAAATGTTCTTATCTACATCGCGGAAATTACAAGACTCGAATTCAGAATTTCTAAATCATTCTGGTACAACAAAATCAGAGTTATGAAAGAGAAAAGCCGGTGGCCATGGCCGAAGGTTTCACAACGAAACTGCCGTAATCTAAAATTTTATTAGATTTTACTCATTTTTCAATGGTTTTCGTCGAGTTTCATGCAATTTTTCACAAAAAAGTCGGAAAAGAAACCTTTTTGGTAGTGAAGAATTGACTGAAAATGGACGAAAATTGAGAAAATAAATACGGAAAGAAATAAAATTGTTTGGTTACGATAGTTGTCGTCGTGGGACCTTCTCCTTGCTTTCAGTACAACCAATTACTAAAAAATGAATAGGAAGTAACTTTGAAATCGCTCTCAATGCATCTAATTTTCTATTCCTGAATGAAGCCACAAGAGAGCCTTCTCCAGAATTTTAAACGGGTCACCATGGAGACGAAGAACATGAACCTTCTCTTCTTTTTTCTCTTGATTCCTCCTCTCCTTGTCCGATCCCTGTCTATCCAGATATCTTTCACAGTAAATTCTCTTTACGTAATCATCAACCCGAATCGTTTTTCCCATCTGCACCCTAGCTTCAAAATCTGTTAATTAGAGGGTTGTCCATAAAATGGCTTGACAGATGTCACAGTCCATTTTGGCAGCTTTCTCCTTCCTCGCTTCACTGACTGACTGCCAGCTTCCTCCGATCATTATTGTTGCACAACATCTGTCACATGAAATCCCCCTTAACGGTTTTTTCATTTACCGCCTTTTCTCTCTTTTTCATAGATTATTTGTTTACTGAACCAATTTTATTCATTGCACAATTATTCTTTTTAATTTTTGCAATCGTTGAGGGAGGGGAATGCTATATAAATAAATAAAAAGTGAGTTGTGAGGATCAATTTTACAAATTTCTCTCGGGCATAATGTAGGAAATATCGTCCCATGGGTGCCGGTACAGCCCTTGCTTAAGACGAGACTGGTCCAAGTAGTGCCCGATGAATCCAATCGAGCGTCCAAGAACGAACATTCCATTGAGAGCACCTATCTCGATAACTTCTTGAGCTTCGGCTGTTGTGAACATTCCACTGTTACGAAGAATATCTACGAAGATGATGGCAATCGCTCCGTCAACGTTGAGAATGAGATTGGGTTTCTTGGCAGTAGTGATTTTCTCAACTTCAAGAGCGTAATCGAGAAGTGGAGTCTCTTGGGCGAACTCTTTCTTGTCAGCAGCAAAGCGTTTCAGAATTTCAACACGCTTGTCAGGGTTGTTGATCTGAAAATAAATTTGGTGCTTTAGTTACAATGAAACTGGCATACGCTCTTGACACGATGTCCAATACCCATGATGTGTGTTCCGCGTTTTCGCATCTCTCCGACAAATTGATTTGGAGACCATCCCTGATCGAAAGCCTCAGAGAACTGACGTGCAGCTCCATCGAGAGCACCTCCGAACCGATCACCGATGGTGAGAAGACCAGAAGTCAGAGAAGAAATCAGATCCTTTCCAGCACGAGCGCAAACAATGGTGTTATGGGCGCCAGATACAGCTGGTCCGTGGTCTGCAGTGAGCATGAGACAAATCTCAATGAACTTGTTGGCATGTGGAGGAAGGCGTTTCTGAAAATTAAAATGTGAACTAATTATTTGAACACACTATCTAACCTGGAACCAGAGTAAACCGAGAACACCTCCAATTCCCATATCCGACTCAAGGACCTTCGTGATTGGAACACCAGCATAGTTCAGTTCTTCACCACGTTCATCACAAATCGAGGTCATGAAGGAAGCTGGCTTCCGGATGAGACCAAGCTCACGAGCCCAGGCGTAGTCCATTGGTACAGCTGGTGGCGGTTGCTCAGGTTGTGGAACAACGATTTGAAGACGTAGAAGATCTTCGTATGTTTCACGAATCTTGTTACCAAGATCGTCGAAAGAACTTGGGACTAAAGCGCCAGCAGAACGAAGGGCAGTGTTTTTGCAGGCAGCAGTCTCTCCTTCTCCGTGAGCGGAGGCTCCAGCATGTCCGAATTGTACTTCAGAAGTGATGTGGTCCGCGCAGGTTCCGATACACCAGGCAACAAGAGGCTTGGTAATCTGCTTAGTCTTCAGAAGCTCCACGATGCGGTATTCTTCAACACCACCAACTTCACCAAGAAGAACAATCATCTTGACGCGATCGTCATGTTGATATCTGAGAACGTGGTCCGTGTAGGTGCTTCCTGGGTAGCGATCACCTCCAATGGCGATACCTTCGTACACTCCGTTGGTGTTTTGAGAGATGATGTTGTTAAGCTCATTGGACATTCCTCCGGATCGAGAAACGTAGGCCACACTTCCTGGACGATAGAGTTTTGAGGCGAGAATGTTATCCATCATTCCTCCAGTGTTTCCGATCTTGAAGCATCCTGGCTTGATTCCTCCCACAGTGGCTGGTCCAATAAGAGTAACTCCCTTATCCTCAGCAACCTTCAGCAATTTTCTGGTTTGATTCTCAGGTACTCCTTCAGCAATGATGGCAATAACCTTGATCTGTGAGAATTGTAAGGCTTCCAGAACAGTTTCAAAGACAGATCTCATTGAGGCGAATGTGACCATGACGGTGGCATCCGGATGACTAGCGAATGCTTTAGCCATAGATTTGTAAGCAGGAATGAGAATTTCCTTTTGGCCGAAATAGTACTTCTGCTTGTTATCACCAGTGAATGGATAAGTAGAAGCAACCACTGATGGTGAATGCCTTCCACAAACAAAATCAAAGTCAAGCATTCCTTGAATAGCCTTATGTTGCTGTCCCCAAATGATTGCTTTCGTGTTGTTTTCGAAAAGGCTTTGATGCAAAGGATGGCTTCTCTTTGGCGGAAGCTCGACTGGAGCAGAGGTAACCGCCGGTGACGCAGGTGGACGTTCAAATCCAGCAGTCTACAAATCAGATCGTCTACCTTTTTCTTAATTGAAACCTACATTCCGCTCCGGACTCAACAAGAACTGTCCAGTAGTTTGTGGCGCCGTCGGAACAGTTGGCATTGGTGTCAATCCAAGTGCTGCTCCAACGATGGCAGTCATGTGAGTCTCCGGTCCGAACACATGGATTGGAATATCCAACTTTGTAGCGGCATCCTTGACACGTCGAAGTCCTTCTTGGTAGTTTGGTCCTCCTCTTCTCACATAGATCGAAACCTTATGCTCCTTCAGCTTGTCAATGAACGTCTCGAAAGCACGAACGATTCCTCCGAAGGTTTTAGCAACGTTGGTGAAGTTGGCGATGGATCCTCCAATGATGAGCACCTTACCGTCTGGACGTGGAGTTCCTTCAGTCATGACGGAGAGAATGGTTTTCGCATACTCGTATGTTTGTGACTCGGACGGATCTCCAGAGTACTCTCCATAGTTAGCAAGTTCATTTGCACCTCCAAGGTCACAGACAGTGTCGGTGAAGACAACAGAAGCACCTCCACCGGCAACCATGGTCCATACGCGTCCCTGACGGTTGAGAATCGTAAGCTTGAGAGAAGCTCCAGTCTTCGCATCCATATCTGAGATGTATTGCTCTTCGACGGTGAGATCGCGTCCAAATGGAGCTGGGAATTCGATTGATCGAGTTATGCGAGAAGATGCAGATCGGCTACTCCATCTATCAGAGCACAAGAAATTAGCAGTTTCATCGAGTTTAGCAGCTAAATCCAAAACGTGAATTTTCCCGTTAGTGAGAACGAAAGGATTGATTTCCAGGTAGGTGAAATGAAGGGCTTTGTAAGCTTCGTACAAGTTGAGCACGAATTTCCGAATAATATCCTTCTCTTTGCATGGTCCCAAGAGCATATCGAGTTCTCTTTCAGTGATGGTCATTTCATTGTCGTTCAGTTGAACAGGGATATGAACAGCTCTGGCCTAAAACTTCAAGTATATTGGGAATTGTTCAGTGAACAGCCTACCTTCTCCTCGACATCTCCAATATCGACTCCTCCATGCTCATAGAACATGATGACATCTCTGCAGCGTTCGCTGTAAATAGCGATATACATTTCTTCATCTTCGCTATGAGCGCAGAATGGTTCGACGATGAATGTATGAAGTCTTCCTTCCGTTTGTCCGACCTTGATGTAGGTGTTGGCAGTCTTATCGAACCACGCTTCCAATTCGGCTGGTGTTCCAATTTTGACAAGTCCGAGCTTTCCTCGCCGTTTGATGAGCTGATCTGGTTTGATCACTCCTTTGTTGTCCTGAGCAAGCCATTCGTACTTCGCGGATACCTCCGAAAACTTATCACCGGCATTCACGTGAAACGCATGCGGTGCACTGACGATTCCGGTCGACTCAAAGTGTTTGTAGAGAACCTGCAAAACAACGAAAAATAGTATTTCATCACACAAACAATAGAAACGTTACCTCCTTTCCGGAGAGTTCGCTGACAGCTTTAGCCGACATAGTTTTTTACTGGTGCAAGAACCTGAAAGAAGACGTGGTTTTATCCTAGAACCCTCCAAGGAAAAGTCACGCATACATTGCGCAAGAAAAAACGGAAAAGAAAAAGGATGGGCGGGGGGGGGGGGGGGGTTGGGAAGGATAGAAAGTATGCGAAACAGAGACGGTGATGCAAGAAGGCATGCGGTGGCCTACAAAACAGACAAAAAAGTGCGCTCTTGTTGGCGCTGGCGCCCGAGATCGAGATCAGAACGAAAATGTGGAGAAGGGGATGAAAGAGTATGAAGCAAGAGACACAGAGTGAGAGAAGAGAACGTCTCGTGGAATTTTACATTTTCACCTAAATTGAATTCGCTTCCCACGCGCTGCAGGAACACAAACACAGCTTTAGCAAGAAAAAAAAACGATGTGGATTGACAGTCAGAAAGAGGAAAATGTGTGCGAAAAATTGTTTACGGTACAAAAACCACAAAAAATCTATGCAACATTTTTGGTAGAAAAATACCATATTTATTCGAATCGTTGATGGATTCTTAGATCTATTAATTTAATAATTACAACTAAACGCGTTATGAACAAATAAATATCGAGTAATACAGATAATATGAGGGAACACTATATAGGAAGCATACAATAGGAAGCCTTGGAAGAAAGGCTCAATTTGAAAAATTAAACTAAATGTTGAAGCCCAGAGCACTCAAGAGCTTGGATCTGATTCCAGTGTTAGCCACTCGTACACGAGAATCTTCGTTGGACGACGTCGTTAAGAAATGGCTATCGACTCTCGATCCTTCTTCCGGCGTTTTTGTTCGTACTGCAACATTCTCCAAGTAGTCAGCAGCTTCAAACTCTCCTTGTTTGCGATACAGCGCAGACAACTTGGTCAATGCAGAAAGGATGTGTTCACTGAAACGTTTTTTTAAAAGCAACCTCTTAACCTATGATTTACCTCTCTAGATATGGAACAGATACTGGACCTACAAGGCTTGTATCCAATTCGCCTTTTTGCTTCTTCTCTTCTCGTTCTTCGGCTATTTTCCAAATCGGCTTGCTATCATGTTTTGTTCCAAACTGCGTTTCGTGTGCCCGTGTGAGTATTTGTTTGTACAGGCTTTCGGCTTCGTCATACTTTCCTAATTTCAGAAATATCGATGCCAAATTGTTCTTAGTTTTAATAGTGTTGGGATCATCGGTTCCTAGCTTCGCCTCGTAAATCTTCAATGCTTTTTTGTGACAGGCTTCCACCTCTTCGTACTTTCCCATGTTGAGGCACAGAAGACCAAGATTCGTTAGCTGTCTAGCAACTTCAACGTGATCTTCACCAAGAACAGTTTCCCGGATTTTGAGAGCCCGTCGGCATAACGGTTCGGCTTCTTTGAACTTTCCTCGTTTTCCCAGGACAATAGCAAGATTGTTCAAGTTAGCTGCAGTCGTTTGATGATTCTCTCCAAAACAACTCTCCCGAATAGCTAAGGCGTCTTCCAAGTATTGAGCTGCCTCTTTATATTTCTGTTGATCTCGGTAAACCATGGCAAGAAGATTCATCATCGTTGCAACATCAGGATGATTACGACCGTGAACATTGATGAGATCTTCTAATGCTTGCTTTCCAAGTGGGCCAGCGATGTCATAACGGCCGTCCTTCATGTACTGTATCACCAATGTATTCAATGTCACAAGTCTGTTGGGGCTCGGATTGTTATTCACACAATTCGGTTGACCGTCACGGAGATCTGTAAAACTCAATTTCAAAAGTGCATGGTGATTATTCCTACTGTGATTGATATCATTCTCGTCATCTTCCGGTCCAAAGCCAAGATCTTGAAGAGTGTCAATCGCAAGGGGACGAGAGGTTTCATCGGCTAGAGTTGAGCTTTGCTGAAAATCAAAACTTTCCGAAAGCAGGTTTCTAACTAACTCACAATATCAGTTCGGATGGTCTTCGTTGTGTCCAGAAACCTGAGATGTTTCACCTCTTCTTCTAATTGACCATTGATTCGTTCTGATTCCTGCAGCCTACTTTGAGTTTCAGCAAGTTCCTCCACCAACCAATCATTTCTCTCTATCAGGAGCTTTTCAGCGTCTCGACTTTTTGCTTTCTGAACATCCGCAGCATGAAGTAACTGCGCAACCATCAGTAACATTGACACATCATTTTCGTTGTCCAAAAGCTTTTCCATATTTTCGTTTAGTTGAATTTGGATTTCTTTGGAAAGTGATGGTTCATTGCTGTCAACACCTGTAAAAATTTATGTTATTTTTTGTGGTTCTCTGATAAAAACCTTCACTGTTTGCTTCAATGGTATTCGAACAATTATTATGTTCATCTCGCAAAGACGTGATTCTCTGTTGAATGGTTTTCAGATCCGTTGTTAACCCTTCCTCGAAGTTCGCCATTTTTCATGTGATATCGATAGAGAAACTGAAATAGTTGAAAGTTGGTTGAACTTTATCAGATTTGCAATACGGAAAGTCACTGATCTGGTCTGAAGACGCCGGAAACAATCGCAAAAACTACGAAAACGCGCTGAAGATGGCTCTAATTTACCTCAAAATTAATTTTGAGGTAATCTGAGGAAAAAGAAAAAAATTACAAGAAAATTCCTGTTTTTTTTTCGGAATAGATCCCTCAGAATCGAGAGTGTTTCAAAAAATCAATGTGGTTATTCATCAAAATGTAGAAAAATTCGGAGAAATTGCTGAGGGCTCCAAAATCGGCTCCAAAAATACCTTCGAGCTTCAACAGCATTTAAAAATTCTGGGTCTCTCAAATTTAGCTATACATAAATAGTTATTTGCAATTTCAATTCATAATGTTTGACTTCAACCAGATTCCTAGTTAGTTATTTTTCCAGAATTTTATCAGAAATGAGAATTATCCTGTGAATGCTTTTCACTATTAGAGCATCCAAATTCAAAACAATAAAATAAAAGTAGGATGCGGAAGGGAAAATCCTTGAAAATGCCATCGAACTGTTTTCCGGAAACT
>NC_013488.2:11134099-11150581 GCF_000004555.2 Caenorhabditis briggsae | reverse complement strand
TTGGGACAGTTCGACTCCTTACTTCGATTCTGTCCGCGTTCTGTTCTGGTACGTGTGCAAAAAAGGACTGTTCTGAATTGAATCTGTTCGATTTTGAAAACGTTCGAATTCGTCGTACCCCCAAGAACCCCACAAGAAATTGTTTGATCTGCAGGTATACGGGTTACTGTAGTCGAAAAACATTTTTGGCGGAAAAAAATTTTTTGAAATCTTTTTTTTCGAACAAGTACAGAAATGTTATTTACAGGGATGCCTGGAATGGATTTTTCAGAATTTTTAAAGATTCAAATTTTAAAGTAGAAATTTCATTTATCCATTACAAAAGCGCCAAAATTCGCTGAAAAAGTGACAAATTTCGAGAACAAAAAATATTACGAAAATCATTCCGCTCGAAACTCGCAAGAAAATTTTTCGCGTGCGCCTTCAACGTACTGTAGTTAAAGCACGACTTCGGAAAAAAAAATCGAAATTGATTCTGAAAAAAAAACTTTGAACGTATTCCGAATACTTTTTTTTGAAATTTCGTTCCGAAAAATTATTCGGAATTTTTTTTCGAAAATAGTAGGAATTTCAGAAACTGTCCGAACATCAGAATGTTGAAAAAAACGAAAAGGTGAAATGCTGAAAAAACCAATCCGAGATAGAATCGGATTCTATTTATATAAGGGCTATACATATTGTTGTGCACACTTTTCAGCCAAAATCATCTTTAAAGTTAAATCCTTGAGACAACTGTCCACTCTGGTGATGCACCGACTGGGAACGTTAGATCTTGGCTTTTGAATCTGCTGACATATTTCATTTCATCATTCCCTCTCTTTTTGTTCCCAATAAAAATTTTCCCAAAAGTCACAGAATAACAACACTTCTTCAGTTTCTAACTTTTTTGTTTACTAATCCACTAATCCCCCCAAAAACATTTCATAGTTGCGTAATCGTCGTCATTTGGGTGCTCTTCCGAAAGCTTTACATACTCTATCCATCGAATAAGTTTCCTGTTTTGCATGCCCTTGAGCAAACGTATTTATTTCTATATGTGCATACGGGGTGGTCCCCTAAAGATGACGAATAAGTAGAGAAGTCTTGTAATTTGAGAGGAGCGAAGCGAGTGTGTTCTAAACTCTTTTCTTGGTTTGAACGCCTTCTATTAAAGAAGTCAAACCACTTAAGATTCCTACTTCTTCACTTATTCAACTATGCATCTGGAATGAGAGTCAACACATTCAACCGTTTCGGTTTTATATTCTAGCCTTACATTGTGCTTCATGTTGGACTACAATTCCTTTTCCTTCAAATTTAATTAGGAGCCCGTGTGAAGGTTTCCGAAAAATGAATTAACCCAATCTGGTTAATCCTGCATCTACAAAATAGACCAACCCGCACCATTTCAACAATGAAAGTCTTGAAACAATTCTTGGTATATTTAAATATTTCTAAAAGTTAAATACACGGTAAGATGGCATCTCCTTCTAATGTTATTCCAGAAGACATTGTTCAGACAACCCGACAACCCTAACCCTTATTATCCTTCATTTCTTGCCGTTTCGCCGTTGTTTACCGTGTTCGTTTCATTTCATTTCCGCGCATTCTTCCCACCTAATCCCACATGCTCCCATTGCTTTTTACGCCATGTGTTCTCTTTTCCATCACCTCTTTTGCCCTCTCATTCTTTTTTCCCTTTTGTGCACTAATTGCCCATCTTGCAATAACACTGACTGACTCTTCTCCACCCTAGGGTCCTTCCGTCCAGCCGTTTGGTCATCCCTAACACATTAACACGATTATTTATTTATGTTTCGCAGATTCTCCCCCTGTCATTCTTCCGTTCTATTGTTTTCTTCGAGATTTATGAGAGAGAGACACTTACCAACAATATGCATATCGAGTTTCCGGAAAACAGTTCGATGGCATTTTCAAGGATTTTCCCTTCCGCATCCTACTTTTATTTTATTGTTTTGAATTTGGATGCTCTAATAGTGAAAAGCATTCACAGGATAATTCTCATTTCTGATAAAATTCTGGAAAAATAACTAACTAGGAATCTGGTTGAAGTCAAACATTATGAATTGAAATTGCAAATAACTATTTATGTATAGCTAAATTTGAGAGACCCAGAATTTTTAAATGCTGTTGAAGCTCGAAGGTATTTTTGGAGCCGATTTTGGAGCCCTCAGCAATTTTTAAAAGCTAATTCTGAAACTTCGATTCCAGATAAATCTTTTCAAAGTTCAGAATAAAGCAAGCATTTTGCTGAAAACTGAAAAAAAAACTAGTTTTGACATGATATGATGTTCTTGCTGGCATGTGAGTTACCGTAAAGCCTGTTATAGAAGAGCCCCGCCAAGTTTGAGCTCAATTACCTCAATTCCTATGCAAGTTATACAAAAGAGGTCAACTGACAAAACATTTATGATGTTATGATAAACAGTTTATCATTTGACAACTTTTTTTATATCTTTGACAGGAAATGAGAAAAATTGGCTCAAAGTTGAAAGATTGGGGGCCCTTGTATTACAGGTTTTACAGTAGCACGGTGTTTTTTTCGGAACGTCTTGTAAAATGCTTGTTAATGCGCTCTAACACACAGGCTTTGGTCTCGACGCGAAAACTTTAAAACGAATAGCCGATTCTTACGGTTTTGTGGCATGCGACCAAAAAAAAACGGCGCGAAAAAATTTATTTTAAAATGCGTTCCGGAAAATTCACCGTGCAATAGCTAGTTAAGGAGTTGTAAATTGTAGAGGTTCTCCAGTAAAATTGAACAAACTTAATTTTTTTTAAAACTGAAAATGCTTAAATATTTTCTAAAATTTTCCGATTCATCCTTCTATCTATTCCAATTGTGGACCACACACACACACACACACACAATCATCCAACCACAGATGAAAATCCGTTTAGCGGACGACGAAGCCTTTCGAATACTTTTCTGTGTGGTCTTCTTCGTCTTTCTATTTTCTACTTTGCCTTTTTCATTTATTCTCCAGTTCCAAACTCTCATAAAGGGATTACTGTACTATGGCAACTTTCAAGGCACATTCTTCTAATCCTCGAGAAATCATGACATTTTGATCTTTCGATGAGAGTGTCTTCTTCTTGGAGTCAAGGGACTCCCTTCTGATTTTGCGTGCCACGAAAAATACTTCTTGTCATCTGTGTTTTTTTCTTGTCTTTTGACACTCGACTTCTACATTTTTGAAAACGTATTCTGTGCCTTCTTCTTCTTCTATTTTGCACACGAACTTCATCTTTTTTATTGCATTCCGACACGAAACTTAGACCTCTTTTCATAAACACAATATTTTTTTTCTTCAAAAATGGAAAAATTGTCATTTTCTTGACTTTTTATTGTTTTTTTTGTGTTGTTTCATATTCTGTGAAGTAGTCCGCTCCGGAAGGAAACTCAAAAACTTTCCTTCTGGGCATGGGAGGTCGTAAATTTGTTTTTTTTTCTTTGCTTTCTGGAAGTCTCAGAAAACCTATAGAATCGTTTTTTTTTATGATTGAAAAGTCTATTAGGGGAGCGGATTTATTCCATGCTCAAAAGTACAGTACCGGTCTGTTAGATATACAAAAACCTGTTTTTCAGTTGGATTTTTACTATTTTCAGGGATCTGGAGCTCGGCTGTCTAGTGCCAAATCACTTTAAAAATTTTGGATGTTACAAAACATACGTAGGTTGAAAACTTTGCACTCACAGAATTTTTTGAAAATCCCTAGTTTTTAGGCTATTTGCCGATTTCTAAAGAACAACTTTTTTCAGTACAACAACAGGAAAAAAGAGGTGTCTTTCAAATATCAAATAGCTGAAAAACTAGGAATTTTCAACAAAAATTTGTTAGTGCAAAGTTCTAGGTCTGTTTTAAAAACTCCGAAATTTTCAAATTTATCGGACACTCGCAGCCGAGCTTCAGACCCCTGAAAATGGTCAAAATCAACTGAAAACAAGTTTTTGTATAATTTATTGACCGGTACTGTGTATCAATTCTTCAGTGTTTTCAAGTACATACCATATGCAAATGAATTGTTTCCCGATGCCTGCTGTTGTGGTCTTTTTCTGCAAAACGATACAGAAACTTTTTTTCCACAGAATTAGAATCTGGACCGGTTCTTTGAAGCCCGAATTGAAAGAGACTTTTATGTGAGCAGAAACTAGACCAGCAAAAGTTAAATTAACTTAAAAGAAAGTTTAAGTCAAATTTTACAAGTTTGGTGGTCTTGAGTGGCTATAATGATGATTCCATCTCCAACTGTCACTGAAATCACTTGAATGGAATCCACCCACTTCCTGTGCAAACAACTCATTTTGCTCCCATCAAAGCCTGCTTATCCGTATCGGTCATTTTTCTTTGTGTTCCTGAAACCTTCCGGTGGTCTCTTCTCAACCTCCATCGTCTTCTTCTCCGTTAATGATCTCTTTCTCGTTTCCGTTGGTTCGAAGCCCCCCGACACTAGCCCTTCTTCTTCTTTCTGCCATCTTTTCCTTTACTTCTTTGCCTTCTTCTTCCATTGCTTCTCCTCCGCTTCTCAAAATTAATTTCTTGCGCTCATCGTCCTCTTCCCCACCGCCCATCTTCATCGTCCCCATCTGACGTCTTCCGTTGGTAGACTCGTCAAAATGGTGGCAGGAGAAGCTCATAAGTCGAAAAAAAGAAACAAGCCCATCCGCTTCTCATTTCACTTTGTGATAGGGTGTGTAGGCCAAAAAAAGAAAGAAGATGACTCCTATTTTGGATGTGTTGCGAAATTTGTCCGTTATCTGATTATAGGATGGGCGGAAAACACGGCGAGAGCCTTCTTGTTTTTGCAGAGCTATTACTTTCTTTTTGGTTTTCCCCATTTTAGGTACCTCTTGTTTCATTTTAGGATTTTAGAACTATGATTTAGGAGTTGTTGTAGTATTTTCAGAACCAATAGGTGATACTTGAAATTATGTAAAGTTTGAAATCAGAAAAAAGTGTTTGCGAAAATCAAACAGGTAACATATTCCCTGTTGAACTGGATTCCAATTTTTCTATTTTCAGAGAGTTAATTTTTAAAGGTTCCTACTGTTAAAATTTTTTATTCAATCATATCCTTTCCTGTAAACTCACCTCCACTTTTATACTAAAACTTCTTTTTGATACCATAACCACTCTAATAGAAGTCCCCTCCTGCAGACTGTTAACGTTGAGCTCACATATCTCATTTTCCATAAAAGATATCAAAAGGTAGTCAACTGACAAATTGTTCATCATAATACCACCAATATTTTGTCAGTTGACTACTTTTTGGTATCTTTCACAGAAACCGAGATAAATTGGCCTAAAGTTTAATGTTAAGGCTGGCGCTCTATTAGAGTTATTGCGGTAATTTGGTTGAACCAAACTGCCATGCTCTAAAAAATAATCAATTCCATCGTTTAAGTTTTGATTTTGAAAAAAAACATTACACTTATAATTTTCATTTGGCAGGTTCTTTAAGAACTATTAGCTTTGGCCTACCTCTCGATAATCCTCTTGATTTTTTTACTTTACCACATTTTTCCATATCTGCTCGTTTCAAAACTTTACATCCCGAATCTCTCGGAAACTCTTCCACAACCAATTATTTAAAACTTCCTTATCTCTCATCTCCGATCTCGTCGTCTTGCTCCTTTTCTGGAAGGAACATTGTGCAATAGATTTGTTGAAGAGATACACAAAAAGACACAAATTATGCAAGTGGTTTGAGTGGAAGAAGGCACGAAGAAAGCTGGACGACTGAGAATAGAAGAAGAACTGAAGAATACAAGAGAAAAGCGAAGGGAGGGGTTGCACCAGCTCCAAAATCGCGCAATTTGATGCTAATACATAGCTTTTCGATTCGAAATGGGGGTGGACACAAGATGGACTCATCGTATTTCATTACCATTCTTTTCTACTACTACTACTACAACTTCCTCTTTTTTATTATGTTTCTGGTTTGAAATTTTTTCAGAAATGAGAAAAAAAAACTGAACTGACATAAAAACCGCCACTTATCTCCCATTTTTCCCCCATTTTTCTCCCATTTCCGTTTTTTTCTAAATCGGCTTTTCTGCTCCCGCACAATTATTTTCTGCCCTCTATTTCTTTTTTTTTTCATCGACTCCTTTTTTGATTGTTGTACTAACTAAAATCTCTTTTTCAGAGGAATGAGCGACTCCAGTCCGTCGCCATTACGATCACCAGAAGACGAGGAGTTATTAGCCAAATCATCCAGAATACGATTATGGGTCACAAAACGAATGAAAGAGGTGAGTTGTTGTAATTTATGTTGATCTTCTTATCGGGAAATGGAACTTGACATAGTTCCACACTAAACATTGTGTGTCTTTTTCGCAAAAAATATATGTTGTTCTACCTCAATTCTGAATTCTCGACTGTCATCTTGCAACTTCTTGTCACAAATGTAGGGTGTTCAGTTTTTGGACGGATATTGGCCAGGTCCTAGTCAGAACTTGCCCAAAAACGGTTGTCTTATCCAAAATCTGACCATCCTCCGACCAGAAGTTGCCGGCGGTGCCAGAGTTGATTCATTCTTACTATTAGTGTTTTGCATCTCACCACTTTTTTATACCCATTTTCACTACTTACTAACTTTTTCATTTGTTTTTTCGAACATCCCAAAGAGCGGTTGTCAACAAGTCATAATAAATGGGACAATATTAGTCCGTATTAGCTATTCTTGCATCTCGTGGCCTATTTATAATGCCAACTCATTTCCCTATGTTCTCTTTTGATTCACTGTTCCTATCAGAATGGTAATTGGTAGGTCTTTTGGTTTTCAGTGGTTAGAAATAATCAGAGGCCACCGACATTCGTTTTTCAAGCTGGAGATTTTAAAATCCCCATTTTTGTTTATCAGATCGTTTGGATCATTTTCACGGCTTCAATCCGATTTCCGTACTAAAAACCACAAGAAGCGTTTAATCAGAAGAAGATGTTAATGCGAATCTTTATTCTGCACTTCTCCAATAAGTTATTTCTAGTTTTTTCTCCGGAAATTGCATTATAAGCTTACCATAAAACCTGTAGGCATAGGGTCCCATAACTTTCAGCTCTGAGCCAATTTATCTCGTTTTTCTGTCAAAGATATAAAAAAGCTGTCAACTGATAAAATGTATATCATAATATCACAAACATTTTATCAGTAGATACAGTCCTGATATCTTGCATAGAAGTCAAGAAGGATCAGCTCAAACTTGACAGTATGGGGGTCTTTAAATTTCAAGTTTTACGGTGCACCTAGAAAGTTAGAAAACATGATATTCAGAAAATCTGCAACAACGAGATATAAAACAAGTTTTTGAGGCCAGAAATTATGAGCAAGGGCAAATAGCTCAAACAATGTAGACACATGTTGGTAGTTGTCCCAAATATCAGGTTACCTTCCTTCCTGACAACATTTCTTGACGTCTCCCTTCCGACATGGCCCTCGTTTTCTTTCTTTCAGAATGTCTTGTTCCAAAAAAAAGGTTCAGGTATTCAAATGAATACAATTTTTAGTTATTTGTGTTGTCTTGAAAGTATTGGAAGTAAGAAATTGGTACCCCACTAAATAATAGAAATTTGCATAATGAATGAGTGACGGATGGTTGATTTTTCCTCAAGAGAATGAAAAGACGAAGACGTATTCTGAACTCAAATCCCATAGGAGACTTCATGCCTTGACTTGAGTTTACGAACGTCATTTTGTTGAACCACTACATTTGTTAACTTTTTGCTTTGGTTACGTTTTAAAAGTATTTTTGAATTCAAATTTTAAAATTTTGGCGCCTCCGTACCACCCGCAAAGTATCATTGTTCGATTGTGGAGTGTCCTCCAAAAACCTACATTTCTTGTCCACATTTATCTTCATTGACACCTTCTGATTTTTCTGTTTTTTGTTCTTCTCGATCACAAAAGACAACACCAGTTTGCCTTCTCATTTTCTAACATGACCATTTCGCTTTTCGCTCTTTCTACATCCGTTATCAAAAGTATTACGAATATTACGGTTATTAGGAGAAAATAAGAAAAAAAGAACAGGTCATTAATGTATATTAGCAAGTAGTAGTACCGATTATCTACACTTGTATAGTTGTTTCTTTCCAATTCTAATATTCTCCACCCATTCATTTGTAATTCAGAATTCAGAATTTTCAATTTATCTCCCCTTTGGAGGGTGGGTTTTTGCGGTGAATTGGTGAGCAGTTCGTTTTTATTTTCCCTTGTTTATTTACTTTCTAAACGGCTCTCGCTCTTTTCTAAAATAATTTGGAAAAGATATTCTGGACATTTGTATTTTTTCTATTTTCAGTTTGGTATAGTTATTTTCTAGCTGAAATTTTTAATTTTGAAACTATAATACATTTCCTACTCATCTGGAGAATTGAGGTAGAAATTGTAGCCGGATGTAAGAAGAGTTAAAAAACCTGGTTTCTTGTATTTAAAGTCTTCATCAAAATTCTGAACTTCTCATTGTTAGTATCTTTCAGAAATGAAATGTTGAGTGGGTGTACTCACCCATCAAAAGTGCTTGGCAACTAAAAACTGCCCTTGAGTTTAGAAAAGGCCTTTAGATTGAAACCCTTTGATTTATCATTCCTCTTGAAAAATATTCCTCAATCCCAACCGAAAAGCGGCAAAAAATTTTGGAACTACTATTCGAAATGCATGTAGTCAGTAGAGTGTACGCCCGAGTATATCGCCGCCACAAATCTCTACTTTTTTTTGTTGTTGAGTCGTTTTTGCCTTTTACACCCAATGTGGCCTATGGCATGTCAGCGAACCTAGGAAACTCTAGAAGATTGTCGTATATATTTTCTTACTTCTTCTTCATTTCTCGCTCACTCTCAAATTCAACCACTTCAATCAGAAGTGTGTTCCGTTCAAAATCATCTCAGATTTCTTTCGAATTTCCATCAATCTTCCACTCTTCCCACTACCCAATATAAAAGTGGAATCCCAGTCTTGCGCAGGCACCACCACCCAACCACTACTACTCACCCCAACCAACTTGGCCATAAAACAGTGAAAAGGCTGGCACATCTGGACACTTCTTTGCCCAATGAGAAACTAAAGTGAAGGTTTAGGAGTGCGCAATAACAGCCAGGTGCTCAGATTCCATTCTTTCGTATTTCCCCTTCTTCCTTAACTGTACACTTTTGAGAGGATGAATTTGGAAGAAAATTCAGAGAATCCGTTCGCCTCATTAATCAAATTTTTGTTGCCGTTTCATTTGTCACGACGAACACAGAAACACTTCATCTTGAGAACGATGTTTTTTGCTTCCGAAACGTGTTCCATTTGCAGTTAGTTTCTTTGGGAGAAGCATAATATAGCAGAGAATGTACTTTTTTCCAGACTAACATTTAGTTAATTGACTTTCAGTTTCATCTTCTACTGAAAATAATTCAGATAATTCTCTGTAGCTCTAGAAAAAGGCATAATGATGGCAACTATGAACATTTCCTCCAGAACTATTTTTTCCCATTTCTTGTCTTCAGTTAACAGCTTATCAGTGACGTTAAACGTTCAATAAATTGAAAGTGAGATAACATCTGTTTCCGGTGTGACGTGAGTGTCTTATTCTCTTCCTCTCATATTTTGAATCCAATTACTTTTTCATCTAAATCTCTTTTTCGCGCACTTTCAAGTGTTCTCTTCATCCTTCCCTTCCTCATCCATCATATTCTATATACTCTTATTCTCATTAATTTTGCAATTACTATGCAGTTGTGAATATAAGCTTCAAGCTCTTCTTATTCTTCCTTCCCCATTCCACTATGACACTTTCGGTCATTTTGCTATCCGTTTTTCGTTTTCTTATGCATTTCAAATCGAGTCGTCTCAAAACATCTCTAGAGGGATGAAATACAAGATTTTATTGGTTCCGAAAACGGCTAGCACAGCTTTTTTCTTTTCTTTTTGGTCAACTAGTTTTGCAAAAACTAAACAAATCGGAAGAGGTCAAAAGAGAGTTCGACGAGTATCAAGAATCGAAACGGCTACTTATGTCTCTCCCAAATGGTCTGAGTTGTACTTTTAAGAAGTGCTCATGACCTTGTGACCTCAATAAATTGAGAGTTTTGTTGTGCATTCATGTTCATGCGTTCATTTTTTGGGAACTTTCCTGGTTTGACTAAAAATTAACGTACCATATTTCCTCTAATAGAAGCCCACCCAAGAAGTAAACTTTGAGCGCAATCTCGATTCCTAGGAAAGATATCAAATATTTGTCAACGGATAAAATGTTTCTCATTTGGGCTTCTAGAGTTGACGGTTGGGGTGGGCTCCGAAGAGTTGGGCGGCTTCGCGGTACCGTAATTTTAAAAAAATCACTTTGGCTCCTTTCAAAAAGGCCAAAAATTTTAACTGATAAAACGTTTGCGGTATTATGTTTGTATTATGTCTGTTTAATTTTGAAATCTAGAAAAGTTGAAATCTCTTCTGAAAATTCGAAGAATCGAATTTCTTGAAAATCTATCGATTCCTAAATTGCCCAATTTCAAAGCTAACTTCAAGGTCCACCTAGAAGTCACCGCCCTTTTCATCGTCATCCATCAACTCTCTTTTTCCTCCAACTTTATTAATTACATACTTTTTTTCATGTTGGTGGTCCGCTTCTTCCTCTTCTTTTTTCTCTTTTTTTTTCTTCCAATTTTCCATTTCAAGGCAATATATCCAGGCACATCAATTCAATTTGTCAATTGTATGTTCTCTGCGTCTTTTTTGTCTTTCTATTTAACTCAACCTACTCTCTTCTTCTAATTTCGGAACCCACTCTCTTCATTTTTCATGCCGCGGCTTCTTCTTCTTCGGAATCGACCTCCCCTTTCCTTTTTTTTCCGTCTTTTTGGTGGATCACATCCGTACGCAATGCGAAACTGACTACTACTAGCCCCGCCCACTAATTTTCCCCACTAATTACGATAAAACACGCTAAACAACATTTTAGAAATTGGGAGGAGGAGATGGAAGAGTATATGCAAATGTATGTGGATATGGATGTAAACGAAACGCAGAAGGGGTTTATAAAATTCGGTGGTGTTGCGTCTTCTTCATTTTCATCTTCTTTTCATCCTCCTTTTTTTTCAAAATGTTTGTAAGGAAATTACGAGAAAAAAAGAAGAAGGAAACCGATAAAAATTTCATGGTGTGTCCAGCAGCCATTCTGAATGTGTTTATGTATTTTTTCGCCATTTCCTGTCACCATCTCAGCCTGATTTTGAAGGATTCGCTGGTTGATCTTTTGGTTATTTTTTTTCAAATTTCTGATGTTTAATTTAATTCTGGAACTTTAGATAATTGAATAAACGCGTGGTACAACATACCGTAAAACCTGTAATAGAAGAGCCTCCAACTTTTAGAGCCAATTTTTCCCCGTCCCTGTCAAAGATACAAAAAAGGTGTCAACTGATAAACTATTTCATAATGTTAGAAATGTTTTGTCAGTTGACACATTTTTGATATCTTGGATAGGAGGCAAGAAAAATCAGTTCAAACATGACAGTATGGGAGCCTTTCTATTACAGGTTTTACGTTAGGCGTCTCAATTAAGGACAGTAACCATCTGATAGTGAGTCAGATGAATTAGAACTTCATAGCTTTGAGTGATTCAAAATCGGAGTCCACAGTATTTCTCAACCCCCATTCCATGACAGAAACTCATTCGTCAAAATATTCTTAAATAGAAAATTCGTTCCTTTTCTCATTGTCTCCTAGCTTCTAATTCTTTTTCTCTCCTCCATCTAATCCATGTATCAGAATCCCTTCCATGTCAAACAAAAAATGCAAAAACCCAAGAAGAAACCAAAGGAATGTTAGCTCCACGATCCTTTCTCTCTCTCTCTCTTTCTAAACTTTGGGCATCTTGACAAATGGTTTTCCGTCTTCGTTTCCCTTTGCTCCCAGAGACCTCGACTCCCTTGTGCCGCCACCAACACTACCACATTTTTCGTCAATCATCTCCCCGTTTTTCTGTGTGGCGCATTCGACTGACCCGGATTTTTTCTTTTGAAACTGAGGAGCAAGTGTTGAAAATATCAAGATACACACCTGCTTGATAATTAATTGGTCGTTCGCTCACTTTCTGACTTCAATTTCTCTTTTCTTTATACTTCTTTTTTACAGCTCGAGGATCAAAACGAACGACTTCGAGCTCAAAACTTGCGGTGTACTACACAACTACAAATGCTCCGAAGTTTTACGGAAAAATCAAGAAAGATCAAAGCAGAAATGGAGATGAGCAGAAGCATTACTGTAAGTTCTTCAAAAAGTTAACATTTTCTTCACTTTCATATGTTCAGGGCACACTGCCAGTGTTACGAGATGAGAACAGAACATCTGATGACAGCGGACTGACTTCTGACGACACGGATCGAAAACAGATGAGCGTCAGCATATCAGAATGTACTCCGAGAGTTCAGAGAAAAGCTAGTAAGTTTTCATTCAGAATATACTTTTCACACTTCGTTTTTTTTTCAGCTCGAACAATGTTGAAAAACACGTCTCAAGGGTCTTCTACATCAGAATCTTCGCCTTGTGAAGACGAGGCAAAACCGATGCCACTGCCGAGAAGGATTCACCAGTCAATGGTATTTTTTTTAAATTTCGATTGCAGATCTTAAAATATCAACATTTTCAGACCGAAAGAGATAGTTTGAACTCGTATGCAGAAGATTACGAGTACGATATCGAAGAGTCTTCATTTGAAAGAATCGAAGAACGAGTGAAGAATGAAAACGAGAAATATGCTGATTATGTGAATCTTCATGAATTCGTGGCCATAAAAGACGATAAAGTTGTCTACTCGGAAATCGTGAAGCATCGATCTGTGGAGAAAGAAGTCCTGCCAACTCTTCCATCTCATCAACCAAGACATTGGGAAACACGACTAATCCAAGCAGCTGAAAAATGTTTGTCCGTGATAGACGGAGCAGATTCCGAAGGAACTTCTACTGGCCCATCTGTGTCACCATATCATATTTCTGATGTATCCAGAATCTCATCAAACAACAGAACGGAATCTCCTGGATCCAGAAAATCATCGAAACTATCAAGAAACTCCTCACCCAGAGTGCCATCACATCATTCTTATGAAGATGGGGCTGCCTATGCAATCAGGGATTTGTGTTTGGGAAGTGACTACTATACACCACCAGATGCCTCTTCGAGATATTCTTCTGGAACTCCGAATTCTAGAACTTCTCTTATACCATCTCGAGAGACAATGGAGAAGGCTGGATATTGGACACATCTTACGGATAGCAGAATAAAATCATTGAAAAGAAGATATGTAGTGTTGCGGAATGGGTATATCTGTTTCTATCGGGTAATTTTAAGAATTTGAGACGAGAAAGTTAATTTTTGTAATTTCAGAAGCATGGTAACAGAGATGAAGAACCAGTTAATAAAATAAACATCTCGGATATTCGATCAGTTTCAAAAATTGAACAACAAGGAGCCGCTTATGCATTTCAACTGATTACAGCATCTGATAAAATGAACTTCATGACTGAAAGTGAGAAGACAACACACGACTGGGTCACAATTTTATCTGCTGCTATAAAAGGTTATTTTTAAATTTTACAGAAATCCGAGAATTATATATTTTCAGCAACGACACTACGAGAAATGGCTAGTCGTGTAACTCCGATCGATGCTTCTATCAGTGGATGGATGACACGTGTCAAATGCGGTCTCTCGAAGAAAGTGTTTGCTGCATTGGTGAACCAGAAGCTGATGTTCTTCAAAAATTCGAACGATTTGGTCCCCAATGGATTTCTATGCTTACAAGGATCACAAATCAGTGAGAAACAGAACGGAACGGAAGAGTATTCTGGAAGTAGTGATGAGCAATTGGAGACAACCAAAGAGCATCCAAATCAGAGAAAAAACAACGACAGTTTATGTGTACAAATCGCTCAAGAGGATCCTGTTTATTTGATTTTGAGAACGTCGGAAGAAAAGGAAAAATGGTTGTACTTTTTAAAAGCTGCTAGTGGAACTGCTGCTCTTTGTGGTACTCCTTTCGAGATTCTTGTCCAAAGAATGATGGCTGAAAATGTTGCAAATGGTGAGTGAAATTTTGAAATGCAGAGATAATTTTCAAAAAAGGATATGCAGATTCTCCACTCTGGAAAGATTTGTTATTCACATCTGGAGAAGAAATTCCAAAAGACACAATGACTTCCGTCGATCCGAGTGAGCGAAAAAAGACATTGGAAATCGCAAAAGCATGTCAATTGTTCGTATCGGTTCTGATGCGTCCTCAGGCGACTCAATATCATATAGACCTGGCACAAAATATTCTTTCAACTGCAGTTCAACAAGAATATTTGAGAAATGAAGTATATTCTCAACTGATCAAAATGACTAGTGGATCTATGCCATTTGGACTACAAGGATGGAAACTTCTAGCTCTAACAATCCCGTTATTCCTTCCAAAACAGTATTCTTTACTATGGCTTCTGAAACGTCATATTTCTCGATGGGTCGATTTACCGTAAGTCATTATATCCGGGACTACTTTCTTAAAACTATCTGACTCTCAGAAACGAATCTGACGAAACTCGAATGGCAATATTTTGTGAAAGTGCATTGGATAGATGTCTACGTGTCGGAGGAAGACAAGAAGGACCGAGTCGTTTGGAAGTAACATCTATTCTCACAAGAGATGTTACCAGAACTAAATTCCCTCATTCGATATCTGTCAAACTTCCGAATGCTGAATATCAAATCGTGGAATTTGATGGATCCACTGAAATAGGTCAATGCCTTTCCTCACTCTGTCTGAAACTTGGAATGCGTCCAGCTCTTCTCTCTGGATATGCTCTTTACATGAACGATCCACTCACTCACAGTCTTATTCTTCTCAAAGGAAAACAGAAACTGTGTGATTCCCTATCAACGTGGGAATCTCGTTCAAGAGATGCTCAACGAGGAAGAATATCATCAGATTGTGCAGCTGCACTTTCTCTTCGAATGCGTCATTATTGGAGTCACTTGAAAAGTACTGAAACACCAATCGAACGACAGTTCTTAGTGTGGAGAGCATCCGAAGAGATAGTTAATGGAAGAATACCGCTGAGCAATCAACTGTGTGAGAGTTTGGCAGCCCTCTATGCTCAAATGGTATTTGGAGATGCGAATCAATCATTGTCTGATCAGCAGTTTGATTTTATTAGCCAGCGTTTTTATCCATCGAAAATGTTAGATGTCGCATGCATCAAAAGTTTAAGGTAAGTCTGAAAAATAAGAAACTTCCGATATCATTATCTATTTCCAGACTTCAAATCAATACAAACTGGAATGAATTAGTGGGAATGAGTGAACAAGAATGCGTTCGTGTAATTCTCCAAGTTCTGAACAAATGGCCTCTTTTCGGATGTGATCTTCATGAAGCATCAATGAGAACTGACAATGAGAGAAAAATATATTTGGCTCTCAATGATCATTCTGTCAGTTTACTTGATCGGAGACATTTCGTAAGTTAAATTTCTATTTAACCAAAAAAACTCCTTATTTTCAGGACGTCATCCGCACCATCTCCTACAGTAGTCTTTCTACATTTGGTCAATTTCAACAAGATTTTATGTTAACCGTAATCCGTCCTCTGACACCCGGATCTCATCCTGATGAAGCGCCGAAAGAACGGCTGACATTCTCAATGCAAAAGAATGAAATAGAACAACTAACACTTCATCTTGCAGAATATATTCGTTGTCAAAAACTTGTCTGGAAAGTTTCTAAATAAATTTAATTAAATTATGATACACATTTTCACTTCTTTTTGAGTGCTCTTTTCTGTTACGGTGATTTCATTTCAATTGTGGTTCTATTATTTTAAGTGCTCTTTAGACTTATAGCTTTGTGAAGGAGATAATTTTGCTTTATGTCATTTTAAATATTCATTAATTTATTATGTTCGTTTTAATAAAATATTTGTCATTAATGTTGTCTAATCATAGAAAACGAAAATGAGTCATTAAAACTTTATGAGATTTGCACGACATTTATTCTTCCACCTGTAGGATTTGAACTTCCTTGTGAACCAGCTGCAACTTTGGTCGTAATTAACTTTCTGATTTCCCTTGATGTGAAAAATACGAAACAGGGAGTAACGAGTCCAGCAAATATTTCAGACTGAAATACAAAAAATTAGGTCCAAATCAAAAATTATTTATAGGTACCGTATGAATAGCTCTTTTGAGATAAAAGGCAGTGGCCACGTTTACTGTTATAGTTTTGGCATATAGGATGACAATGTTATATATCTGGAAGGAAGAAATAAACAAAAATTATTGAAATTCCAGTTACCTGAAACATGACAAAAATGAAAAACGCTTGCTTCAGAATGATCACTTCGTTTTTGTTCCTTGAACTCTTTTTCATTTTCAACAATCGTATAACTAGCACAATATACAGAATGAGTATTAGGATTGGAATCACAATTTGAATTAAATCTTCTAGCTGAAATCACTTTTTTTTTAATTT
>NC_013488.2:11128429-11134089 GCF_000004555.2 Caenorhabditis briggsae | reverse complement strand
AAATCTATCGATTCCTAAATTGCCCAATTTCAAAGCTAACTTCAAGGTCCACCTAGAAGTCACCGCCCTTTTCATCGTCATCCATCAACTCTCTTTTTCCTCCAACTTTATTAATTACATACTTTTTTTCATGTTGGTGGTCCGCTTCTTCCTCTTCTTTTTTCTCTTTTTTTTTCTTCCAATTTTCCATTTCAAGGCAATATATCCAGGCACATCAATTCAATTTGTCAATTGTATGTTCTCTGCGTCTTTTTTGTCTTTCTATTTAACTCAACCTACTCTCTTCTTCTAATTTCGGAACCCACTCTCTTCATTTTTCATGCCGCGGCTTCTTCTTCTTCGGAATCGACCTCCCCTTTCCTTTTTTTTCCGTCTTTTTGGTGGATCACATCCGTACGCAATGCGAAACTGACTACTACTAGCCCCGCCCACTAATTTTCCCCACTAATTACGATAAAACACGCTAAACAACATTTTAGAAATTGGGAGGAGGAGATGGAAGAGTATATGCAAATGTATGTGGATATGGATGTAAACGAAACGCAGAAGGGGTTTATAAAATTCGGTGGTGTTGCGTCTTCTTCATTTTCATCTTCTTTTCATCCTCCTTTTTTTTCAAAATGTTTGTAAGGAAATTACGAGAAAAAAAGAAGAAGGAAACCGATAAAAATTTCATGGTGTGTCCAGCAGCCATTCTGAATGTGTTTATGTATTTTTTCGCCATTTCCTGTCACCATCTCAGCCTGATTTTGAAGGATTCGCTGGTTGATCTTTTGGTTATTTTTTTTCAAATTTCTGATGTTTAATTTAATTCTGGAACTTTAGATAATTGAATAAACGCGTGGTACAACATACCGTAAAACCTGTAATAGAAGAGCCTCCAACTTTTAGAGCCAATTTTTCCCCGTCCCTGTCAAAGATACAAAAAAGGTGTCAACTGATAAACTATTTCATAATGTTAGAAATGTTTTGTCAGTTGACACATTTTTGATATCTTGGATAGGAGGCAAGAAAAATCAGTTCAAACATGACAGTATGGGAGCCTTTCTATTACAGGTTTTACGTTAGGCGTCTCAATTAAGGACAGTAACCATCTGATAGTGAGTCAGATGAATTAGAACTTCATAGCTTTGAGTGATTCAAAATCGGAGTCCACAGTATTTCTCAACCCCCATTCCATGACAGAAACTCATTCGTCAAAATATTCTTAAATAGAAAATTCGTTCCTTTTCTCATTGTCTCCTAGCTTCTAATTCTTTTTCTCTCCTCCATCTAATCCATGTATCAGAATCCCTTCCATGTCAAACAAAAAATGCAAAAACCCAAGAAGAAACCAAAGGAATGTTAGCTCCACGATCCTTTCTCTCTCTCTCTCTTTCTAAACTTTGGGCATCTTGACAAATGGTTTTCCGTCTTCGTTTCCCTTTGCTCCCAGAGACCTCGACTCCCTTGTGCCGCCACCAACACTACCACATTTTTCGTCAATCATCTCCCCGTTTTTCTGTGTGGCGCATTCGACTGACCCGGATTTTTTCTTTTGAAACTGAGGAGCAAGTGTTGAAAATATCAAGATACACACCTGCTTGATAATTAATTGGTCGTTCGCTCACTTTCTGACTTAAATTTCTCTTTTCTTTATACTTCTCTTTTACAGCTCGAGGATCAAAACGAACGACTTCGAGCTCAAAACTTGCGGTGTACTACACAACTACAAATGCTCCGAAGTTTTACGGAAAAATCAAGAAAGATCAAAGCAGAAATGGAGATGAGCAGAAGCATTACTGTAAGTTCTTCAAAAAGTTAACATTTTCTTCACTTTCATATGTTCAGGGCACACTGCCAGTGTTACGAGATGAGAACAGAACATCTGATGACAGCGGACTGACTTCTGACGACACGGATCGAAAACAGATGAGCGTCAGCATATCAGAATGTACTCCGAGAGTTCAGAGAAAAGCTAGTAAGTTTTCATTCAGAATATACTTTTCACACTTCGTTTTTTTTTCAGCTCGAACAATGTTGAAAAACACGTCTCAAGGGTCTTCTACATCAGAATCTTCGCCTTGTGAAGACGAGGCAAAACCGATGCCACTGCCGAGAAGGATTCACCAGTCAATGGTATTTTTTTTAAATTTCGATTGCAGATCTTAAAATATCAACATTTTCAGACCGAAAGAGATAGTTTGAACTCGTATGCAGAAGATTACGAGTACGATATCGAAGAGTCTTCATTTGAAAGAATCGAAGAACGAGTGAAGAATGAAAACGAGAAATATGCTGATTATGTGAATCTTCATGAATTCGTGGCCATAAAAGACGATAAAGTTGTCTACTCGGAAATCGTGAAGCATCGATCTGTGGAGAAAGAAGTCCTGCCAACTCTTCCATCTCATCAACCAAGACATTGGGAAACACGACTAATCCAAGCAGCTGAAAAATGTTTGTCCGTGATAGACGGAGCAGATTCCGAAGGAACTTCTACTGGCCCATCTGTGTCACCATATCATATTTCTGATGTATCCAGAATCTCATCAAACAACAGAACGGAATCTCCTGGATCCAGAAAATCATCGAAACTATCAAGAAACTCCTCACCCAGAGTGCCATCACATCATTCTTATGAAGATGGGGCTGCCTATGCAATCAGGGATTTGTGTTTGGGAAGTGACTACTATACACCACCAGATGCCTCTTCGAGATATTCTTCTGGAACTCCGAATTCTAGAACTTCTCTTATACCATCTCGAGAGACAATGGAGAAGGCTGGATATTGGACACATCTTACGGATAGCAGAATAAAATCATTGAAAAGAAGATATGTAGTGTTGCGGAATGGGTATATCTGTTTCTATCGGGTAATTTTAAGAATTTGAGACGAGAAAGTTAATTTTTGTAATTTCAGAAGCATGGTAACAGAGATGAAGAACCAGTTAATAAAATAAACATCTCGGATATTCGATCAGTTTCAAAAATTGAACAACAAGGAGCCGCTTATGCATTTCAACTGATTACAGCATCTGATAAAATGAACTTCATGACTGAAAGTGAGAAGACAACACACGACTGGGTCACAATTTTATCTGCTGCTATAAAAGGTTATTTTTAAATTTTACAGAAATCCGAGAATTATATATTTTCAGCAACGACACTACGAGAAATGGCTAGTCGTGTAACTCCGATCGATGCTTCTATCAGTGGATGGATGACACGTGTCAAATGCGGTCTCTCGAAGAAAGTGTTTGCTGCATTGGTGAACCAGAAGCTGATGTTCTTCAAAAATTCGAACGATTTGGTCCCCAATGGATTTCTATGCTTACAAGGATCACAAATCAGTGAGAAACAGAACGGAACGGAAGAGTATTCTGGAAGTAGTGATGAGCAATTGGAGACAACCAAAGAGCATCCAAATCAGAGAAAAAACAACGACAGTTTATGTGTACAAATCGCTCAAGAGGATCCTGTTTATTTGATTTTGAGAACGTCGGAAGAAAAGGAAAAATGGTTGTACTTTTTAAAAGCTGCTAGTGGAACTGCTGCTCTTTGTGGTACTCCTTTCGAGATTCTTGTCCAAAGAATGATGGCTGAAAATGTTGCAAATGGTGAGTGAAATTTTGAAATGCAGAGATAATTTTCAAAAAAGGATATGCAGATTCTCCACTCTGGAAAGATTTGTTATTCACATCTGGAGAAGAAATTCCAAAAGACACAATGACTTCCGTCGATCCGAGTGAGCGAAAAAAGACATTGGAAATCGCAAAAGCATGTCAATTGTTCGTATCGGTTCTGATGCGTCCTCAGGCGACTCAATATCATATAGACCTGGCACAAAATATTCTTTCAACTGCAGTTCAACAAGAATATTTGAGAAATGAAGTATATTCTCAACTGATCAAAATGACTAGTGGATCTATGCCATTTGGACTACAAGGATGGAAACTTCTAGCTCTAACAATCCCGTTATTCCTTCCAAAACAGTATTCTTTACTATGGCTTCTGAAACGTCATATTTCTCGATGGGTCGATTTACCGTAAGTCATTATATCCGGGACTACTTTCTTAAAACTATCTGACTCTCAGAAACGAATCTGACGAAACTCGAATGGCAATATTTTGTGAAAGTGCATTGGATAGATGTCTACGTGTCGGAGGAAGACAAGAAGGACCGAGTCGTTTGGAAGTAACATCTATTCTCACAAGAGATGTTACCAGAACTAAATTCCCTCATTCGATATCTGTCAAACTTCCGAATGCTGAATATCAAATCGTGGAATTTGATGGATCCACTGAAATAGGTCAATGCCTTTCCTCACTCTGTCTGAAACTTGGAATGCGTCCAGCTCTTCTCTCTGGATATGCTCTTTACATGAACGATCCACTCACTCACAGTCTTATTCTTCTCAAAGGAAAACAGAAACTGTGTGATTCCCTATCAACGTGGGAATCTCGTTCAAGAGATGCTCAACGAGGAAGAATATCATCAGATTGTGCAGCTGCACTTTCTCTTCGAATGCGTCATTATTGGAGTCACTTGAAAAGTACTGAAACACCAATCGAACGACAGTTCTTAGTGTGGAGAGCATCCGAAGAGATAGTTAATGGAAGAATACCGCTGAGCAATCAACTGTGTGAGAGTTTGGCAGCCCTCTATGCTCAAATGGTATTTGGAGATGCGAATCAATCATTGTCTGATCAGCAGTTTGATTTTATTAGCCAGCGTTTTTATCCATCGAAAATGTTAGATGTCGCATGCATCAAAAGTTTAAGGTAAGTCTGAAAAATAAGAAACTTCCGATATCATTATCTATTCCAGACTTCAAATCAATACAAACTGGAATGAATTAGTGGGAATGAGTGAACAAGAATGCGTTCGTGTAATTCTCCAAGTTCTGAACAAATGGCCTCTTTTCGGATGTGATCTTCATGAAGCATCAATGAGAACTGACAATGAGAGAAAAATATATTTGGCTCTCAATGATCATTCTGTCAGTTTACTTGATCGGAGACATTTCGTAAGTTAAATTTCTATTTAACCAAAAAAACTCCTTATTTTCAGGACGTCATCCGCACCATCTCCTACAGTAGTCTTTCTACATTTGGTCAATTTCAACAAGATTTTATGTTAACCGTAATCCGTCCTCTGACACCCGGATCTCATCCTGATGAAGCGCCGAAAGAACGGCTGACATTCTCAATGCAAAAGAATGAAATAGAACAACTAACACTTCATCTTGCAGAATATATTCGTTGTCAAAAACTTGTCTGGAAAGTTTCTAAATAAATTTAATTAAATTATGATACACATTTTCACTTCTTTTTGAGTGCTCTTTTCTGTTACGGTGATTTCATTTCAATTGTGGTTCTATTATTTTAAGTGCTCTTTAGACTTATAGCTTTGTGAAGGAGATAATTTTGCTTTATGTCATTTTAAATATTCATTAATTTATTATGTTCGTTTTAATAAAATATTTGTCATTAATGTTGTCTAATCATAGAAAACGAAAATGAGTCATTAAAACTTTATGAGATTTGCACGACATTTATTCTTCCACCTCTAGGATTTGAACTTCCTTGTGAACCAGCTGCAACTTTGGTCGTAATTAACTTTCTGATTTCCCTTGATGTGAAAAATACGAAACAGGGAGTAACGAGTCCAGCAAATA
>NC_013488.2:11094811-11126833 GCF_000004555.2 Caenorhabditis briggsae | reverse complement strand
TTCTTTCGGCGCTTCATCAGGATGAGATCCGGGTGTCAGAGGACGGATTACGGTTAACATAAAATCTTGTTGAAATTGACCAAATGTAGAAAGACTACTGTAGGAGATGGTGCGGATGACGTCCTGAAAATAAGGAGTTTTTTTGGTTAAATAGAAATTTAACTTACGAAATGTCTCCGATCAAGTAAACTGACAGAATGATCATTGAGAGCCAAATATATTTTTCTNTCATTGTCAGTTNTCCGGCCCCGGCGAGCCTGTCATTCCACAAGTTTTGAAAATTTCAAAAAACACAAGAGGAGCCTTATGTGATTTTTTTCGATCATAAAATTTTTTTCGAGTTTTTTTTTGATATTTTTTGATCAAACAGACAAACAATCCAAAAACCACAAAAAATATAGAAAATTGTATTGAGAGCTCAAAATTCGGTTCAAAATGACAAAATTTTTGCTACCGGGCCTTGAAATTTTCCACAGGCCCGGCCCGGGCTTTGGCGGCCCGGCCCGGAATTTTACAAGTATGCCATACACCAAATTTGGAAACTTACGAATTGAATATAGCGTCTATTCTGTCCGAGTGAAAGAATACGAAAAATCTTTGAATTGCAATTGCCAAGTTAGAGAAGAGAATCGAACGAAGAAAGAAATCAATCAAGTACAACATTACAAGATAAAGGTCTGATAGTTGATACATTCAAATTTTTACACTATTTTTTTAGAGGCACTCACCCGAATGTACAAAACTTTCCGTAGTAATTGAGAATAAAGTAGCTGGAACGTTAAATACGAAATTAATAGAAGAAACGATAAATGCTGAAAACGTCATTTGTACCAGGAACCAGAAGAACTTCATCTGAAAAGGAAAATCTAAAATCTACACAGTTATATAGAAACTGACCGGTTTTAAATATCCCCAAAGAAAAATTGATACAATTAAAAATGCCCCAGTGAGAACTATCGCTGCAACTGCTGATAGAATAAAGAAAATGATAACAAAATAGTAAATCCCGTTCTTCTGAGAATCTGGAATGGTGTCATCTATCTGAAAATATTCTAGCAAATTCCTTTGAAATGAATGTCGTCTTACTTCAGCGAATGGAGTTCCTGGTGTTGATGGAAAAATTTCACTGTGAACAAAATTCATTTGTAATGGATAAACAAAGTGTTATTTAAACCTGTTTTTTAATGATAAATGCAAATAATGTGATGCAGTAGGTTCTCCTTTTTATTTCTTTCGTCAGCAGTGAGCAGCTGAAATGGAAATTGGAACCACGTGAAGGCGGCAGCGGAAAGTTTCTAAATCCGGAAGCATAGTTCAACTAGATATTACTATTATTCATTCCAGAACGGAAATTTTTAAAGGGTAATATCTGAAAAAATGATATGTTCAATGCGTCATTTACAATCAATACACATCATTTTACAAAAAAAAAGAAACAAGAATAAAATAAGAATCGAGGGTGAATTTCTCATGGAACTGTTATCTTGAGGGTAATTGCTCGTATTTTTTGCTGCTTCCAAAGCAGTTTCCATGTCCAGGTTACAGTAATCCGAGTTGCAGATGTAATAGGGAACACTATTGAGATATGAGTATCCTAGCTGGAAAATCATTGACATTAGAGGAACAAGTGATCAGGAATCACCGATAATTTCTGATCCCCTTGTTCGTTTGCTGATATGCAACCTTTAAAGTAATACGTTTCATTTGCACCATTATTAATGTAAATAACATAAACCGCAATGAAACAGTAGTGCCCTTCACATTCACCTGAAAATATAGCATTCAATATAAATTCCTATGCATAGAAATACGAACTTCCTTCATCCACAAATGACTCATTTGTTCGCAGTGAGTCATAGTTGTTCTTGTAGTGAACATTTGGTTTCTCGTAATTTCTGTTATCAACGTCAGCGTCATATCCACTTGTGAAGCATTTTGTTCTTCCGGGGATTATGGGGTACGGTAGATTTGGAGTCTCCGGAGTGTTACAGCTCGGCTGAATATTTTACCGTTTTTCCTAGAATAGAAGCACATCCAAGCCGTAAACTTTTAGTTCAATTATCCTGTGAAAGATATCGAAAACTTGTCAACTAATAAAATAATGGTAATATTAAGGTAAAAAATGCTTCAGTTGACAAATGTTTGATATCTTCCAAATGAATCTAAACAGTTGTGCTTAAAGTTGAAGGTTTGGGCGAGCTTCCATCGAAGAAAATACGGTAAGTGGAGTGATAAAAAAAGAAAAACAAACTTCCACACATCTGCAGTGAATATAATAGTGTTCCCGATGCATTGAAACATTATAACAAGCCTTTGCAAAGAAATTTCGAAGTAACCTCTCTGGCATATAAATGCTTGAGCCCACTAGAAAATCTCCAGAATCTGCATCTGTATTGCAATTAACTTCCTCGTTCAAATCTTTCAAGTCTGTATTCTGATTCGGGTACTTATCCATGTCATATCTGTCTCGTTTAAGCTGAAAACTTTTTTTTTTCGAGAGAAACTATTCGAGAAGTTGAGAGAACACATACATATGAAATAATCCTGATACATTTATTACATGCTTTCTCTTGATAAACGTTTTGAACTATGGATTTGCATGTAGTTATTCGAATTATAGAGACGTTTGTGTGAAATAAGTTTGGGACGTTACAAAAGTCGGTGCTGAAATTTTGTGGAATTTATTTTCAGGATCCGAACCTGCAAACGGTACCTGCAATAGCAAACCAAATTATCATCGTAGTCCAACGTGCAATTGTAGGATGGTTTAGTAGCACCAGCGATACAGGACTGAACATTTTTTATTTAACAATAAATCATAATTGTAAACCGGGCCCTGGCATAGCTTATTTTAGAATAAATATCTTTGAATTAACTAAAACAACTAGACATGAAAGAACTCGACGGGTACTACAAAATGATATTTTTGGAAAACTGTATTTTGTCTATACACAAAATTATAAGTGGTTAATCCGGTCGGATATCCGGGGCGAACCGCGCCGGGCGGGGACCCGCCTGTTTTTAGGCCCTTTTCGTCCCCAACCTTGTTAAAAAAAAAACTATGACAAGGTCCTGTTTACAAGTATGCAATCAATAA
Source organism: Caenorhabditis briggsae (assembly GCF_000004555.2). Classification (NCBI taxonomy): domain Eukaryota; kingdom Metazoa; phylum Nematoda; class Chromadorea; order Rhabditida; family Rhabditidae; genus Caenorhabditis; species Caenorhabditis briggsae. Next base: position 11,123,736 of record NC_013488.2, on the reverse strand, counting down.
TTTTTAATTTTTTTTCTGAAAATTCATTTTCTTGAAGCTAAACATTTTTCAAGATTCGTCTCAAAAAAAAATTATTTCAGGTTTCGAGTATTCGAGTTTCCTCTCAAAAATTAATCCTGAGATATTAATTTCCCAAAACTAACCCTCTCGACACTATTGAAGGCTCCCCGTGATATTGTGCAAAAGTCCCCAACACAAGTTCTGAAATGTTTATTCTTTCTAAAATTTTCCTCACACACTGAATCACCTAGAATCGATGTACATACTGTCCTCGAAACATCTTACTGCATTTGACATTTTGAAAGAGCGAAGAAAAATGATAAACGGAAAAATCAAAATACCAGGCAACATAGAAAATAAAGTGTGAAAACTTCGCCAATTTCATATGCCTAATCTCCTTTTTTTCACCTGTTATGACATTTTTAATAAGAAAAATCTAGATTAAGTTTTTTTTTGGTATTTACATGATTACAGAAAACCAATTTTGATATTTTTATTAGAAAAGTGACGATATTAAAAACAGTATGAACATATTAGTTTTGTATTTGAAAACGGAATTCTTATCATCTTTTTCTTTTTCTATGGAACGATCCACTTTGATTGTAGAATTTTTAGCAGATTTCAGAGCTGTTTCTCTGTTCAAGTTGCAAAAATCCGTGTTGCATATGTGGTATGAAATCTCATTGAGGTATAAGTAACCGAGCTGAAAATAAAAACCGAATGAAAATGTGTCCGTTGAATTTAGACAATACAATTCATACCTGAATGGAATAGCCTCCCTGCTCATTTGTTGAAATACATCCTTTGTAGTAGATATCAATTTCATTTTCACCAATTTGAGCTAGAACTGATGCCACGAAACACAAACCTCCGCGGCAAGTACCTGAAAATTGAATTCATTATCTGACAATTATGTGGATTGAACTTACTATTCTCGTCTACATAGCTGTCATTACCCATTAGCATTTGGTAATTATCATTAAAATAAGTGTCGGGTTTTTCATACTTTTTCGGATTCACTTGACCATCATATCCACTTGTGTAACAGGATACGGTAGGTGGTGGGAGAGGATACGGTATCGGAACTTCGGGAGAATTACAATCAGTCTGGAACAAACTTTTGTTTTTTTTCCTCACGTTTTTCACCTTTGTGCATCTACAGTAGATATAAAAATGATCTTTATGCATTGATACGTTGTAGCAGGAATCTGCGAAAAAGTTCCGCCCAATCATTTCTTCTCGCATAGATACTGTATCGAAAACAAAATCTGATCCTTCTCCTTGTAAACTACATTGAACCAGTTCTTCATCATCAGACGGACTTGGGCCAATTCTGTTTTTGACCTCAAAAATATCTGTGATTTTTTTAACAAAAAGGTCTGAACTTGCATAAGAAATAATCCGAAGGCATTTGTTGCAGACTACTTGAACGTATTTTCGTTTGAATACTTGTTTGCATTCAATTATCGGGAGGGCTGTGTAGTTGGACCAGAATATTTTATCATCATTACAGTAATCAGTTCTAGAAAAAGCAGTATTTGGGGTCAGGGTATAAAAATAGATATTACTTGCAGTAACAAGCTAACTCATCATCATCTTGCATTGAACAGGTGTACGGTGGCATTTTCACTCCAGTAATGCATGTCTAAAAGTTTCTGGAATCAGACGAATTTGAAAATTAGAAACCTGACCCTTATTTTTCTCAACGATACGAAAGCTCCTGTTCGAATAGCAACACAGAAATCTCCCTCGCACGTCCTAATTTATTTGAAATGTTGTAAAATTTTTATGCCGCGTCCCAAGTTCCCAAATCTGGAATGTCTGGACCTAGAAAGCAGTCCAAAGTGAGTGTACGGTCGCAGTGGTTTTGACTGGGCAAATTTGAAAACCTTAGGGAAGATGGGGGTCGTTTTGTACTGCATTCTAATCCCAGAAACACCAGATTTGGGAACTTTGGACGCGACATTATGAAACAAAGATCTTACGTATTCGCAAGAAAACTGTTTTCTCTGAAACATTTCACTCCGTCTGTGGTGATAAACAGAGAAATGAGAATAAACAGTTGAAGCCAAAACCTCATTTTTATTTCTGGAAAGTTCTAAACTCTCCCAAATCAGAAATGGGTCAATATTCAACGTCTCATTCTGGATTTAATCAAGATTGAGTGTGGATAAACGACTTTATTACTTTTTTCGCGAAAAAGGCATAACACCGTTGGCAGAATACGTAGGATAAGAATTAGGATTGAGTCACCTTATTTCAACAATAGAAAAAATAAGAGACATAGTAGCCAAAAATCCAGAAACAACAAAATGAAAATGAAAAACTAGGTTGGAAATTGTCTCTGGAATAATAATTGACTATACTTGAATTCTTTTTGGAGTCATCGAGAACACTTCGAATATTGTAATTACAGTAATCTGAGTTGCAAATGTAATATGGATAATCATTGAGAAGAGAGTATCCGAGCTATGAAAAATCAAGATTTGAATTTTGTGATTTTTTTTTTCTTACCTGAAGCTTGTTATCTCCATGTTCATTGGCTGAAATGCATCCTTTGTAGTGAACCTTCTTGAGTTTATTTTTTATGTATACTTCATCGACCGCTATGAAACAAAAATGACCTTGACACTCCACTGAAATTTAAAGTTTATGGCTGACTTTGAAATACTGCGCTGACCTCCTTCATCAAAATAACTGTCGTTTATCATCAAACGTTGATAAAACTCTTGAAATTCTTCGCTTTCGTTCAGATATTTCTTTCTATTAACATCATCATCAAACCCAGAAGTGTGGCAGGTTAATGTAGGTGGAGGTATAGGATACGGTAAATCAGATTCAGGAGTGTTACAGTTTGTCTGAATTTTTATCAGATTTTTCATAAATTTAGAAACTCGGGCAAAACCTGTAATAAAAGGGCCTCACACACTATCAAGTTGGAGCTCAATTATCTTGATTACTGTGCAAGATATCAAAAATGTGTCAACTGACAAAATACTCCTGATATTATGGTGAACAATTTATCAGTTGACAACCTTTTCAGATCTTTGACAGCCAAGAAAAATAGGCTCAGAATTGGAAGTTAAGAGGCCCGTCTATTACAGAATTTACGGGTATCCGACCTGATTACATCTACAAAAGACATGAAAATGTTCAGAATGCATTGACACATTATAACATGCATTGGAGAAAAAATTTCTAGCGATCATTTCTTTTGGGGAGGATACTGGATCAAAAACGAATAAACTGGATTCTCCATTCTTGGCACATTGAATGTCATCAGAAACCTCTGTTGGTTCTGTAGCAGTGTCATACTTCAACTGCAAATCTTTGCTAAGTTAGAAATTGAAAAATGGCAAAAATCATACATAAACCATAATTCTGAGACAATTATTACAAGAAACGGGAGCATAAGTCCTGTCGTGTACTTCTTTACATGCAATGATCGGAAGAATCTTCAAATCTTCAGTATGAAACAAATGAGGAGTATTGCAAAAGTTTGTGCTAAAAATTAAAGTTATAAAATAAATAACAGAAGTTTCCTACTTGCAATAACATTCCATCTCATCGTCGAAATGCAATGAGCATGGGTATCGTGGCATACTTGCGCCAGAGACACATGTCTGAAACATACATAGAAAATCTTAATTGAAGAATTAAGGTACCCGTATCATTCCCATTGAAAAATAACCTGGGCGGATTGCTACGCAGAAGTCACCTTCGCATGTTCTGAATTGATCTGATATTATTCACACTTGTGGAAAAGATGGCCGGCCCGCCGGCCGGAGCGGGCCGGGCCGGCCCATGGCCGGGCTGAGATTTTTCTGAAAGCGGGCCTGGCCGGAAAAGGTTACACATGGCCGACCCGCGGGCCGGCCCGCTTTTTGAAAATTTCGAAATTTTAGAGCGAAGCATCATTTTACAAGATGGCTTTTCTTCTCAATGAATGAGAATCCAAACTGGAGGCCGATTCTGTCGAAAAAAAACTGTTTTAAGGTCGTAATTAGTAAAAAAGTTTCATCCTTGGCTTAATGAAGTTTGATTTTTTTTTTGCTAAAAATTCAATTTGATTTTTTCGGATGGTGGCCGTGGCCGAAGGTCCCACACTGACAACTACAGTAACCTAAAAATATGTCTAATTCCAGGCTTTATTTTCTTGTGTTTCACTGTCGATTTTTCTGCATTTTTTCCTCAAAAAAAGTGGGGAAATCAGTTTTTGATAGTATAAAATTGACTGAAAATTCACGGAAATGAACAAAACTTTTTAGGTTATTGTAGTTGTTGTTGTAGGATCTTCGGCAACGGCCACCGGTGTTTCTCTTACACATAAATTTAAAACTTACGAGTTTTCCAAATATGGATGGTCATGGAAGCATTTCACTGCTTTCACTTCCGAAACTAGAAGATATTGTACCAAATATAACCAACCAAGATATAATTCCATTATTTTTTCTATTACTTCTAGTTCGGAATTTCTCTTATAAAGCATATGACCCAATTAACACCTGCATGGACCAAGAGTTGATAAAACTGCTCCAGAATGCACGTGAGAAAAATTGCTTTGTTGATTGCCTCTGATTGTTTTTTTTTGCCGAGTAGAATGAATTCAGATCAAAAGAATCAAAAGACCTTTATTAGTAGAACAACACTTTTAGGGATTTAGAAAATTCTGGAGAATATAGAAGGCAAACGTAAATCATCTACATTAACATGAGACATACTTCTAGAAAAGAAAAAAAACACGCATACACAACCAATAGTATGGGGGTAAATGACAGAAGATAAAAAAGAAATTAAAGATTTTGATTTTTAGAACACGAAGGAATATAAAACATGAAGTTGAGAGCTGGAAAAGGGAGTAGAGCTTCTGTTACAGAAGAAAAAAGAATGATCACCGTATTATGAGATTTGAGAGATTGTGAATTTTTTGAGTTTTTTTTTCTTCATCAACTGAGAATTATTAAGTTTTAAATGAGCAAAGAATTGATGAGAGTAATTAAACTAAAATGCATTACTAACAAAGAAAGATAAAGGAAAGCTTTTTGGCACAATGAATATTCCCGTTTCTAATTAATTGATGATCGGTGTATTAAACGACTTCTTCATGATCCACGGTAATGTCGTTAAGAAGTATAGAACGCGGATTCACAAGTGTCGGTGGGGTTTGAACAGTTGCCATCCGTCCTGTGTCAATTTTTGGAGCGAATCTGGAAAAAAAACTTGATTAGATGGAATAATTTTACAGACTGTTGTATAGAAAATGAGTTAATCTAGCACTCTTACAGACACACGCACTAGGATATGACCTACCCTTTTGTAGGAAACGGCTTATAAGCAACTCTAGGTCCCGAGTTTATTGTTCCGAATGTGTTTTTCCGAATGGGATCAAACCGCCGTACGCTTACAGATGGAGCTGGTGAAGAAGCAGATGATGAAGATGTTGACGAGCATTCAGACGACGGTGATGACGAATATCCGAAATGGGCTCGGATAGGACCGCCGCTTGTATTAACGACGTTCGCAGATTTGGCTTCTTCCATTCGAACTCTGAAACTTGATTTTTATTTCTTTTCCCAACACTTCCTCATTTTTCTATCTCATCAATTGCGATAAGCAACTAACAAAACAAATTATTACACTCATCGCTTGAGGCTCACATCGTCACTCATCTCTTCTTCTCATGATATCAAATGCCGGTGGCACACTCTGGGTGCGTGTTGTAAGCCCCGGGGAGATTTTCTTTCGGGTCGAAAAGTATTGATGAGATCGCGGTTTGATAGAAAATGAGAGAGAAAAGGAAGAACCCAACGAAGATGCGTGCAACACAAATATTTGGTTGCAACCTATCGTAGGAACGAGAATTTGAGAGGGAGAATAGGTGAGTGCAACAAAGGCTAGAAAAACACGTTTTACCCCTCTACAGTGGCAACGTTTTTTCTCACGAGATATAGAGATCTCTGATATGTTTCAGTGTTCCCAGGAAAACATGTGGGAAGAAGAGATAGGAGAAAGCACGATGAGAGTGATTACACTGATAAGAGATCGAAGGGCACGCTTCCGATTGTGTTTTTTTTTGTTTCGGAATTTAATATATGTGAGACATCTACACAGAAATATTGAATACCTAGCAAAGTACGCCGGAATCGAAGCTTGTGGAGGACAACGATGAACAGCTCCGCTTTTGAAGACGTGCTCTGCACAGGCAGTTTCACAATCTGGATGCACCGTCCACCATGAACCTTGTTCATTCATCACCAGAAAATCTTTTCGAGGCTGAAAGAAATTGATGATATTTGAGTGTTTTCGTTGGAAGAAAAGTCGTTAAAAACAAAACGCCTCAGGCAAAAACTTTGCGAATTCTTTCTAATTTTTTTTGGGATTGCAGACGTCGAAAACATCGGTAGATGCTAGAAGTTCAGAGAACAAATTCTTTCGAAAATAATTCCAGAGGTAATTCTGCTGTCGTAATGTACTTTGCACCTATGTCTTTCTCAGTAATGAGTACAGATTCCCCGCGATATATAGCGCTAATATTAGATTACCGCGGTCATCTCTTTTCAACCTTGACAAGGAAACATTGAATGACTACAGTATATCTTGTAGTTGGTATGTTTACTTCGCTTGAGCAGATTTTCTCTCGCATAAATTATTGCGGAAGACAGTCTTATGAGAGCACAGTACGTACGCTGCTTCTAATTTTCCGCGTGCTACTCCTATTTGTTCTCGTCTCAAAAAATCACACAGCTTTCGCCTCCGAAACAACACTGGGGATTGTTGGTGCAAAGATTACTCGAAACTCGATAAATACTACAATTTGCACGTTTCAGTTTGATTGTCTTTCTAATAGTAAGAACCTGTCTGAAATATTAGCCAACACCTATTTGCTTGATTTTTGTAGCGAGAATTTTTTGAGATTTCGGTTTTGTCGAGAAAAGTTACACTGCAGAAGCGATGACATTTGATACTGAAGAAAGAGCTTACGTTTGGGGTCAACACACGTACGAAGACGGCAGATGTCATTAGACAGTGTCGAATGGATTGTCGAAAATGTCTTCCACTTCCAGCTGTCGTTTGTTGCATCTATAAATGGATTCAAAACTGTGAAAACGCTCGATTCGTTCTTACGGTTTCTTCGAATATTTCGAAAATCGCGTTAACCGGTAGTGCTCGATACTCGGATGTCAGTAACGTTCTGAAGAGCCAGCAAACCATAGAGCATTCCCGAGGACGTCTTCGTACTGAAAACGTCTGCAAGTTGACAGAATCTTGCCTTTGATGAGCTTACCGACAACGTTTTTCCGAACGGGCACTGGTGGAGGTAGTGCCATTGTTGTTTCTTCGCTGACGGTTGGAATCGCTGGATCAGGAAACATGCTCATCATCATGTCAAACGAAGACAGCGAACTCGCTGTAATGAAGGACGAACTGTACACACAACGTGTGGATCGTTAAGGCGACTCACTTCCTGTATCCGAAGACGATGAGAACGATGGAGAGGAGAGTGACGAAGAAAATGAAGATGTGCAAGAGTCGTCGAAGTCCGAGAACAGACTTGAGGATGGACTTTGTGCTGCAGAATCGAGGGTGTCTGGAAAATAGTTAACTGTAAACAATGCAGATGTTGGATTGCTGAAATGCTATATACAAAAGAAATAGAAAGATTTGTAGAATATTGGCCACAATAATATTTACTCATAGTTCAAAACAGTATACTAACCGGTCTCCTTTAGAATTTGGTCATCGAATTGCCATGGAAGATCATCATCGAGCGGCGCCACCATTGCAGTCAACATCATTTCCATTCCTGAATCTTGCTCATCCATTTCGATGTCCTGGAAACTGGTCGATGTAGTCAGCGTCTGCAATACAATTGAATGAATGGCGTATGACGTTTGTCGCCGGCGATGGAGGCCGAAAAACGAAAAACCAAAAGCGACGAAGGTCGTTGAATGAAGAAGTGGAACAAGAAAGTATTCGTCTAGAAGACATCAAGCTCTCAGAATAGATACAACTTTTAGGGAGGAAGAGTTATGTAGGAGCAGCGAGCGAGCAGGAAGACTTCGCAAAATTCTGCATGCATTTTTTGAATTTTTTCCGCGCCAAAAAATCGTAGTCTAAAGAGATGGAAGCTACGCGTGGAGACAAACATACAGTGTAAAAGTACATTTATGGACGGGGGAAAGAATGACCTCCTAAAGCTGACTGAGATTGACCCTGATTGTTTCAACAGGTGGGAGCACTCTTCTTTTCTTCTTGCTCCCAGTGCTCAGCTCACTTCACGGAACAGGTAGGTAGTAAGAGGTTTGGCAAAGAAGAAGAAGGAGGTCCACACATCGGAGGAAAGAAACGTCGACGATGGGGGGAAGAGTGTATGGAGGTAGATGAAAAGAGAAGAGGGCGAGCAAAGAACACTCAGTCGAAGAGAGATAAGAGAGATAGAGAACGAGAGGGAGCACTCCCATCGCTGGAGACGCAGCGCCAAAAAGTACAGAGACAACGCCAACTCACCCGTTTTCCGCCGCTCCGGAATTTCAGAGAAGTAAGCAATTTGATTGGAATTTTAAACATTTTAATCGGAAAAATCAGAAATTGCACTGAAAAAAATCGCATTTTTCAAAAGATGCAAAGCTGCTGTAATGTACGGCGCCAAACTGAGGAATTCAAAATTAAGTTTTCTGCTGCGGGTTACTGTAGGCTGATAGGATGTTTCTTTTTCACATTGAATACTGACTATCAAAGCACCGAAAGCAAAAATTCTGGATACAGAGAATTTAGGTTGTAATTTAGAAGAAAAATTGTCATTTATAAATTTTCCAGGTCATGTTGGATAGTTCACGCTTATAATCCGAGATGACAATTTTCGCGCGAACGTTTTTAGGCCAACCTAATTTCTAGTTTAGGCAACACAAATACAACCTTTGGAAACCCGTTGTAATCATCTTCAGTTGATAAGAAACCGTGAATCGAGACAAAAAATCACCGAATGTTTGTTGGCCTTGTCAAAGAAAAAAGGGTAAAGAAAAGAAGGCATACTTAATGTTCCAGAAGTTGTCACACTCTCATATTATTCGTAGAATACAATAGCGTGATTAGAAGAAAAAATATGAAGAGAAAAGAACGAAAAACATAAAATAGTTGAATTAATGAGGATTGGAGTAAACAATTCAAATGAAGGAGATTAATGAAGAGAGAAGAGACAGTGGATGTTTTGGACAGTGGAAGAGAGTAAAGAAACTAATTCGAATCAATTGACACGTTTTTCCTATTAAAAGTTAATCAAAATAAAAATGTTTTTATATAACGAAGACCTAATCAAGTTTGCAAATGCTTTTTAGGTGAATAGAGAACAAAACAAAGCTTGAAATATCAGTAAGAAAAAAAGTTTTCAAAAAGTCGAAAAAATTCTGTGCTTGGATTACAGTAACCAATATGAAAAGTCACACTTTCACTTTGCATGTTTGAGTTTTGGACTGATTCTCCTATTTCGGAAAGGGTTTTCCAGCCGACAAAGTCGCTATTAATTTCCCGTGCCATTACCTCTTATCACTTTTTGAAAAGAGCACTTTCAGCAACGTAATGTAATAATTGCAACATGTAAAATCAGACAAACAAAAAATGTGTACGGGTAGGACAGAAGAAATCATTTAAAATGCAGAAGATCCCAACAAAAAATAGCGTAAGCTCTCGTGTGAGAATGAAAAAAGAAGTGGGCCCGAAGCAAGTTCTGCACGACTTCTGCATTACTTCTTCTTCTTCTTTTTTTTTTCTCCGCCACCCATTTCTTTTTCTTCGTGATTTCATTCGGGCTTCTATTTTTTTTACGCCCTCCGACGAAAGAACGTTGGGGTTATAAAAGAAGGAGAAGAAGAAGAAGGAGGAAAAAAGCAATTGAAAGTGTGGCGGGATATAGAAAATATGGCAAAGTGCACGTAGGACAATAATAACAAACAAGACGGTTCAGAAGTCTGGCATTTTTAAAGAGAAGCTTCAAAGACATTGGACTATAAAAAAAGAAAAGCAGTTGACAGCAGTTTACAAAAAAGAATAGACTCCAGTTGTTTATGTGGTTCTCTACTTTTTCTGTTTTCTCCAAAAAATGTATATTTGCTGGATTCCTCTGATAACTGATGGGCTCCAATGGCACTGGATTTGACAGCGGATTACTGAGGGAAGATAGAACGTGTTGACATCGTCTTCTTCGGATTGTTTGCAGTGAACAACAAGTGTTGTGAAGCGATAAAAATATCAAGAGCTTCAAAAGATAAGGCTGAGTAGTAGATGAAGATTAATGGAGGTGGGAACGAGATGGAACGGAAAAAGAATCTAGGTCAAAGAAGAGAAATCAGTGCTCGAATGTTTATGAGATGGCAGGAGCTTCCACCTGCCAAAGGAGCCAAAAAAATAGAAAAAAAAGTGAAGAGAGGCAAGGAGGGATTTTGACGAGCCCCTTTTTATTTCAGCAGATGTGTCAGATAAGTGTTAAAAACACAATATTGTGGCACAGGTAAATTTGAAAGATGTGGAGAACTTTATCGAAAAAGAACTAGACGGCATCTAGGCAGTAGATGTGGGCCACCGATATTTCAGAACCCAATTTGATCGGAATGGATGAAAATGGATCTTACCTATCACAGATATTTTGTGGATAGTGCCTTTAACTTTTAACTTTGAGATTTATTTCGGTTCCTGTCAAAGATAAAAAGTGGTCAACTAAAAAGTTCTTTGTCATAATTTCAGAAGTGTTTTTTCAGTTGACACATTTTTGAAATCTCGCCTAGGAATTGAGATAATTGAGGGCAAACTGGAGATTGTCGAGGCTCTTCTATAGTTTTACGATATGGAACGTTTTCATAGTGATTATTGTGGCTCAAGGCTGTTTTCTGAAATTATTTGAAAACAAATAAGGTTATCAAAATTGGTTTCATATTACAAAAGGATTCTTCGTTACTTTCCAAAAATGGTAATCCAGAAGTGTTACGCTCATGGCCTAGTATAACGAACTCCTAAAAGATCAACTTACCTGTGATCTCCCCTAGGTTCATAGGTATCACCATCCACATGGCGAACTGCCAATTTGGCCTTCCTCGTGCCACTACTATCACTTTCCAAACTACTTTCTGTGTTGTTTGTGTTTCTTTCTGCAAAACGTTTCAGACTCCGCCCCTTTTTCGTTCTTGAACGCTCTTTGCTTTTCTTTTACGCCACCGAGAGTTATTACGCACAGAAACAAAAGTTCTTCTCGCGCCCCGCAAAATTTGAAACCATGCGCCTCCTCGTTTTCCTTCGAAACACAAATACGAAACTATCAGTGGCTGAGTTCGGGTAAAGAGTGTTGGCTCCAAGGAGCCGCAGACTGATTGCCGCTGCACACACACTTTCGAATCCATTTTACTCTTCTTCTTCTTCTTATTCTTCTTTTCCTGGTGCTCTCACAAATAGTTTTTGAAGGGAAGGAAATTCGAGCTGGATGACGTCACAACCAGAGAAAAGAGCAAGTTGAAGAAAACGAAAAAAAAAACGAAAGGAAAAGAACAACCAATAGGATTGTCTCTGTTTGCACGTAGGCATCCTCAGAGATAAAGTGCGTTGCGCGGGAGGTCTTCGGAGTGGATCCGAGGGAATGTCCTTTAAAATTTGGGATGTCTTAATATAGGTATGAGCGTATTTTAGATGTATCTTTAAGAACCAACAAAGAAACTGTAATCTGGTCAATTAGGTATATCTATCGGTTTATACTGGAACGGAATAATCAGAAAAGAGATCAAATACGAATTCTATGCATAAACAAAACGAAATTGAGTTTAAAGTTTAAAGTTCAAACGAAGAAACTCGAAGCGCATATGGGAATCGGACTTATAAAAGTGGGATACTGTAAAATTATGAACTCTCCAATGTTCCTATTATTTTCGGAATAAGATCTGAAAGTTGAATTATGATGTCAGACAGTGGAGTTTTATCCATGTTTCGAACATTTTAGAGAATGAAACCAAGATACTCTAAAAGATATGCAAAATCATATCCTTTGCAAATGTATATTTTGATTTCTGGAAGTATACCAACTGCTCGAATAACAAAAATCTTAATGAAACTTTTTTTCAGATAACAAGTGCCGACACGGGGTGTCGTACTATAAGAGTAAATGCATTAATTCTGATTTTAACACCAGGATGATTCTGAAATTCTTGGTTTGCATGGTTCAAATTTCATTTTTACTTTTGCAGGTAGGAACAAACCTGACCCTGAAATCTACTATTGAATACTGTAAAACCTTTAACAGAAGGGCCCCACACTATTAAGTCTGAGCTCAATTTTCTTGGCTCCTATGCAAGATATGAGACGTCAGCTGACAAAAAACTTCTGATATCACGATGAGCAATTTATCAGTTGACAACTTTCTGGAATCTTCCACAGGAACTGAGACAAATAGCGCAAAATTAAAAGTGGGGCCCTTCTATAACAGGTTCTACGGTAAGTCTGAAAATTGGATCGTATTTAAAAAGTGTAGTTTAAGTGATGTATGATGTGAAAGTATGTGTCTCAATTCCTATCAATCTTTTCGTTTCATCATGTCTAGAAATACCAAAGTGTCTGACGAATAAAAATAAAAACCAATTTTCAAATTTTATGTCACTTTCTTTATTTGTCTCTCTAATTAATGACGATTGCGCGGGAAGTGATTCGAATCACTGCGTGTTTTGATTCCATTCGCCCTTTGAACTGCATATCGTCATCATCATTTCCTGCAGGTTGATTGATGTCCTTGTCTTCTTCTTCTTCTTTTTTCAGAGAGAATTTCTCAACGTGTCGATCAACTGTGTTTCATCTTTGAATTATCGTTATAACGACCTGTTTCTCAACGATTCCCCTGATACTCCAAAGAACGATTTTGTTTGTGTAAGAATGTGATAACAGAAACTGAAGATAGGGGAAGAATTCGTGCCACGTGGAAGGAATGACCTTGAAACTGGTTTGATGTGATCTTTCAAAATGGAGAACACAGTGTCTTCTAAAGGGGAAAAGAGGATTCGATGTCCTAATCTGATACGAGAGAAAAAAAATAGAAGAATGATAGATGATGACGTTGACTGGTTTTGAATTAGCAGAAATACAGAGAACAGTTTATAAATGGGAAATTAAGGGTCTGTGAAAGGAAAAGGTTTTGGGTTAGAACTTTTCTGATACAAACTAATTACAAAAAATACATTTTTAATCCAAATGTTGTGAAAATAGTTCAATGCTTTATAGAACGAGTATGGCCCTGATCAAGCTTGCTCGGAATCGAAAAACGGATTATCTGATTTTGAAGAAAAAAACGCGCATCCGATTTTCCGAATATGATTTCCCGACTAAGCTCGGTCCTGATACGATAAATAGGAATACCGTATTTCCTCTAATTGAAGCCCATGGACTTCTATTTTTTAACCGAATAGACGAACTGAACTGTTCAAACTGCATTATAACTGAACTGCATGAACTTCTGTTACAAGATTCGCTTTTATGTTTTTAAGCACTTTGGACGGTGGGTTTCTATTAGAGGTGGGCTTCAAAAACAGTACCGGTCAATAAGATATACAATTTGTGTTTTTCGACTGTAACTTTCTTCAAAATAGAGCTGAAACATCAAACTTGTCTGTTAAATGTAGCAAATCACTCGAGAAAAATGATGCAAAAATACTCGTAACTTGAAAATCAAAAGAAAAAATTTTAGCGAAAAAAATGCACATTTCGGAAAAATTCAGATTTTTGGGTGTTTTTTTTTCGAAAATCTGGAAAAATAGAAAACTATCATGGTTGTGATGGGTTGCTCAAAGCGTCAACTAGAGATTTCCGGCTTCTGGACTTTTCCAACTATCGTTCCACAATTACAAGTGATCAATATTTGGCACTTTTTTGTTTTTAGCATTTTTCAGGTGTCATTCTACAATATCTAATTATTTTCCACTCGAAAAGATAATTCTTTAAGCTCCAAACACTGGTTTTTTAAACTGTGAGACTCTCTAAAACCAGCATGATGTACAATTTTAGTCATTCTGGTAGACTCGGTTGAGAGATTTCGGTAATTTGTCTTGTAGATATCAAAGCTACAGCTTCTTTGAATCCTATAAAACATGCTTTCCGTTTGCGGGATGCCCATGGAAACGATAGAAGTCATTTCAAAAATGATTTTCTTGACTGAATTGTGGATCAAACAGAACACTGGTTCAGTTTCATTTCCTGAGTCTTACATCCAACAATTTTAACTTTTAATTTGTGAGAAGAAGTTGTTGTAATTGTTCGAGGATAATTAACATAAGATTCCATCACTTTCAAAAACGAATTATCAATATGAACGAACACAGGAATTGTATATCTTGAACTGCGAAAGAAAACAGACCCTGTGAGTCAGGAATGAACATTCCGCAAACGTGTAGCATGTTTTCTAGAATTTGACTGTACTGTAGTTTTGCTACCTACAGAAAAAATGCTGAAATCCCTCAACCGAGTCTACCAGAATGACTAAAAGTGTACATCATGCTGGTTTTAGAGGGTCTCACAATTAAAAAAAACCAGTGTTTGGAGCTTAAAGAATTATCTTTTCGAGTGGAAAATGATTAGATATTGTAGAATGACACCTGAAAAATGCTAAAAACAAAAATGTACCAAATATTGATCACTTGAAATTATGGAACGATAGTTGGAAAAGTCCAGGAAATCTCTAGTTGACACTTTGAGCAACCATACCATACACGGAATTGTACTTTGATGAGGTATGATTTGCTTAAAAATCGGTCAAACTCTTTTCATTATGTTAAAAATGTTATATTTCACAACCATGATAGTTTTCCATTTATTCCAGATTTTCGAAAAAAACACCCAAAAATCTGAATTTTTCTGAAAAGTGAACTTTTTTGCTAAAATTTGTTCTTTTGATTTCCAAGTTGAGAGTGTTTTGAATCATTTTTCTCGGGTGATTTGCTACATTTAACAGAAAAGTTTGATGCTTCAGCTCTATTTTGAAGAAAGTTACAGTTCTATTAGAGGAAATACGGTAACTCGAAAAAAACTTAAAATTCAAAACAAAAAAAATTGTCAGTTGACACATTTTTGATATTTCGCATAGGAATCAAGGTAATTGTGCACAAACTTGATAGTGAGGGGCCCTTCTATTACAGGTTTTACGGTATTTGTTTATTCGGAAACCTATGCGGGTTCGGTGGAAAACTTGCAGACCACAGAAAAAACTGAAAACAGTGAGGGAAACTAACAATAAAGCTTCTTCTCTAAAAATCAAAGATATATAAACACTATCCAAAGCTGGAGTACCGTAGTCTCCATTTTATTTTTCCCAGAAGAATCATAGAAGCACAAAACAAAATCGGACTAAGAGCTGTCAAAGTGTTATAAATTAGCAGCTGATTGAAATCAGACCGAGATAATTAGGGTTCAACATCAGAGAAAGAACACAGAATATGCAGTTTGCTCATTTTTGAAAAGTCGCTCGTTCAGTAATTCAAGCTTTCAGCAAACCAGTTTCTGGCTACTCAATACGGATTCAACTTAGGTATTTCACCAACATATTGAACTGGTAATCTTTCTTGGAGCCGATACTTACTTTTTGTAGAAAAACATCATAATATTTTCTGATTATTATCATCAGAACAGCAGTTTCTACTGACCAGACAATGTGGGTGTTCATTACATATAAAAACATGATGTAGACACAGATATCACAATATTTTCTTGATTATTTCCAGTCATATCTTGTATTCATCGCTACTATATCTTTCTTTTTTGCTTAATGTCATTATTTCGTTTTCTCAAAATACAATTCCCTTCCTGCCTTATCCTCTTTTCCCCATTTTTCTATCCATTTTCAGTAATCCCTCTTCAGAATTCGTGTTGGTAAAAACCTTTTTCTTTCTGACTCATTTCCAGTTCTCTTAAAATTGTCCGAAGTTTCTCGACTTTCCCACCATTTTTACAATTTTCAGTTCTCAATTATTCATACGTCGTTTTGGTGAAAATGATACTTGAAACGTGAGACGATACCTTGAAAAAAGTTTTTGAGTTGCTCAATGGGTCACTTCTCACTTTTTGTGTGTCCCTTTCTAAAATTACTTGCTGTTTGCACAAAGACTATTTTTTCTTTATCAAGTGAAACTTCTGCTGTGTTTTGAATTTTCACCAACAGAAATAAATAAAATTATCAAGGATATCCGGTGGCTAAATGTGCATCTGTGGCCATCAAAAAGTGATCCTTGAATATGAAGAATCAGAAGATTAGTGGCTAAGAAAGATCATCCATTGTTTTATTTTCTTTACTGTGACCTATATACTCAATATTGTATAAATTAACATCTGAAATATTTTTCATGTCATTTCTAATGTCAAAACTATTATTTTTTTTATTTTAGAGATCACATGAAAAACTGAAAATTATTCGGATGGTAATACGTACAAGCACAATTTTTGTCTTCAAATTTGTCGTAACTTTTGTGTGGTAGACCTCCAAACTTTTTTTGGACCTCTATTTTATTTTGGGACGTCTAAACTAGAAAAGAGCTAAAAAATCCAACTGAATTTTGTACCTCTAAATCGCTTTCCCGTTGTACCCCAAGTTCTTAGCCGGGAAAATTACCGAAGTTTTATTCAACATAATTTTATCAAGAAAATTTTCTTTTCCATTTCTCAAAAATTGGAACTTCCGAGCCGAGTGAGTCGTAAAAATATTTACGAACGTTAAGATTCTAATAAAACTCTTTCTTTCATGCCAACGCCTGCATTTTTTAGTAATCCTTCTTTCAATTCTACAAAGTCTCGTCCTCTGCTCTCTTCTTTTTCTTCCTTTTTTCTATGGTCCACCTTCCGAGCTGATTCAATTTTAGGGCTTGTTTACCCATCCTCGTGGCATTTCTTCTGGAATTATTTTCCCCAGAAAAACTCACCTGTCTTCTGTTCTTCTTCTTTTTTTTCAATTTCAATTTCTCACTTCTCGGTTAATCCCCAATTTTCCCAAACAGCGCCCCCGCAGACAGTTCGTTTCCATGTGAGAGTTTGCCCCCTGTCGCGGACAGTTTGCAAGATTTCGAAAAAGCACTTCGGGTGTAAACACGGTGTATGCTTATTCCCGACCTTTTGAAGTGCCGAAAGACGATGACGGATTGGTTTTTGCGTCATTTTCGGACATCCGTTCTCTCCTCCGACAATGTTTCGAAACAAAGTCAGATGGCTGATGCTATATCCATGTTATTGTTTCGTGCGTTTTTTGAACTTGAAGGACCTCGGCAACCTGAAACGTACGAATGTTTTGATGAAAGTGGTCAAGATCACTCGGGTACTGTATGAATCGAGAGAATTGTTTTTTTTTTGAATTATTAAACTCTGTAATAAATTGTCCTAGGTTCTGTAAATATTTTGATACATTGTGTTCTTTTAGTTGAAGGAAATTCTCAGATAAGTAGTGATTCCTCAGAATAAAAATAAAATATTTTCATATATCCGTTCCTTTCCTGAAATCACGGATCCTTGTTTCGACACTTCCACAAATATCACAAGGATAGGCATAAGAAAATTCCCAGAATAATTTTAAAAAACATTCTCCTGATTTGAAGTTTGAATTTCGAGCTACTTGGAAAATACAGATGTATCAAGAAAGTTTTTATTTCCCAGACTGACCAAAATCACGATGTCCGTGTTACCTAGAAAGACTCTCTTTTCACAATTTCGGTGAAAATGACTCAAGTTCTAGAATTACCGACTTCCGTGTGGTCATCCATTAGACCAATCACAACTAACCATTACCATTAACTAATTCAAAGATTGTTCATTCCGATTCTTTGGTTTTATTTTTCCCACTACCCGACTCACTTGTTAGCACACAAAAAGCGTCGTCTGTTCAAACATTTTCGGGTGTCATCTCACTTTGATTTCTGAATTTAGAATTGAGAATTTCACATCCATGAAGCCCTTTACTTCTGTCTATGCTTCTTCCTTGAAATCTTGTGATCGGCCATTGTTAAAACGTGATTAGGGATTTGAAGCAGGTGATGCTTACTTGGGAATTTTCATAATCTTGTATCCGTAATAGTTTGATCTTCACAACGAAACAATTGAGATTAAAAAGAAATGTCTGAAAAAATAAGAAGACCGCAATTCTTTTTTCTGAAATTTCGATAAGAATTCTTCCAAACTTTCTTCTGCCTCATTACGTTTTATGACCTGCTTCTTCAGCTTCATAACTTTTTTCATTTCTCTTTTTCATCTTTTTTTTCAACTCTGTCCATGTCGTAGCAAATTTTCTTGCAACGTTTTTCAAAAAGTTCCTCAAAAGTTTTCGACCTCCACCTCCTCAAAAATTTGCATTCTTCAAAACCAATGAGCATGAAAAAAAGGAGGTCAAACAGTCAACAAACAAATATTCCCTTATCTATTTTTCATATCAATTGATTCTTCGCTTCCAACTACTTTTCAAAATTTTTCTTTTTCCCTTTTTCAGACCTTTTCATGTTTGCATATATAGTAGCTGGAACGGATATATTCGGATAATGGAATATTGAATTTCACATCACAAGTAATCCATCTTTCTTTTTCTTCTTCATATACTTCCAACTTTTATGGTACTTTCTTTCTAATTCTGTTCGAATTCATGTGATCAAACTTTTTTTTAGATCTTCTTATTGATGTCATTTGTTTTGTAACATGTTATTATTAGTACTATAAACGTCAGGTTAATGTAGGAACCTTTAATGATATAAGTTTATTGCTGATGCATATTAGGAAACAATCAACCATTTTGAAACTGGGAATACTGTAAACATTGCTTGCCTATAGCAGTGAGCCAGGATTTTCTGTAATACTACATATAAACATACTTGTTCAAATCTGGAAATCAAAAATCTTGTTTTCTCGGGTATCCCGAAAGTTTACCGACAGAAATTTTCTCAAAATTTTTTTTGGGAAATTTCCCGAATAAATGTTTCGGGAAACTATCTTGTCAATTTGTTTGATTTGTGTTAGAAAAATGTTTTAATGTTTAAAAACTACCACTCCTAATGTTTCCAATATTTTAAGATAAGTAGCTTCTCAATTTCTTACTATTTTGTTCTCTAGATTTTTTGCCGATTTAAACCATTTTGTAGGTGTTCTTCCTCGTTTTTTGGTGAATTTAACTAGATCTCTTTCCCAAAAATTCCCACAAAAAGTTTCCTGAACGTATTTTCACAACTATAAACTAGAAATCTTATTTTGTAGTTACACGATTTTCAAGGTCTGTCAGTCTATGCAGATCCCTTGTAGATTTTTTCCTAGATCTCTAGATTTTTTTGAAGATCACATGACTAACAAATGTTTTTTCTTCTACAAATTCGTATCTATACAGAATAATCCTTGTGATGCAAAGTCCAATGCAAAATCCCCCTGTTCTTTTCAAAACCAATTTAGTCTTCGCAAATTTTCATCCGCCATTTTCTTCAAAACAAAATCCCCCTCTCCCTCTCATTTTCTTGCTCAATAATCCGTTATGACCTCTCAGTGGTTGCATATTTCAGCAGAAGATTAATAGTATTTGCCAGGGTCCAATTTAGATTTGGCTTCTAATCTTAAACTGCAATTGAAACCACAATTCGATCGTTGGTTTGATAATGAAGAAGTTTCAGAACAGACTAGAAGAAGCACCTCAAATGAGTGCAACTTCATATTTATTCGATGACTTCTGAGAATGATATGCGAAGTTTCCGGTGTAGTCGTTTAAAAGTTTTGAAGAGCAAGGAGGTGTGTTTGGGACAAGAAAACCGAAAGATGTCGCTAGTAATATAAAGAGGAAGGGGAAGATGTTGAATATTTAAAAGTATAAAAGTTTTTTAAGTGGTTGAATACAACGTTCTGATAAATAATATCAAACAGAAAACAACAGAGGTAGTCTTTTTGAAACTTGTCAAAACTGAAAATTTAGTCTCGGAAATATCACTGTGCGCACCTGTACATACCGTAGAAGCTGTAATAGAAGGGCTCCACGCTGTCAAGTTTGAGCTAATTTTTCAAGCTATCAAGAGCACGTCAACTGATTAAATATTTTATTTTATGATAAAAATTTCTTCTGTTTCAACATTTGAGTTCGAATAAGGTTTTCTGATGTGTCGGGAACTTCCCAATAATTTTTGAAGGTCACTTCACCTTTTCTTTGATACCAGAAGACAAAACTTTCAAAAGTTGAAGTTCAACTTTCTGAGAATTCGAAGTAAGACTGTCTAGAATAATAGTTGACTGTAAACCAAACAACAAAGTTCAAACTACTCTTCTCCATTCTTCTTCAAAAAAGTTGAATAATGGTCAGAACAGACGACACTTTCTTGCATAATCCGCCGCAATAAAATCATCTCTGAAAAGTTCTGATTTATGTTGTCGACCCACGTGGCTGCTTATAAACTTTGCATACATTAAACTGGAACCAGTCGAGAATATTCTGGACTGACTGACGAATGGAAGTACAACTTTGTCAGTGTGCTCTTGTCAATTTGTATACGAATCCATTTGTTTCTTCTACACATTCTTCAATTTTTACGTCACTGAACACCAGGGGATTAGATTCCTGTTTTGAGGGGGATATATAGATGTCATTGACTTTTTTTTGGGATGTGTCACTATTTGGTTCTTAAATTAATCTAATCCTGTTTTTAAATTAAAATCCTTTGGAAGATCATAATAGAGAAGTGTTATGATACAGGTAATTAAAAAGTAATTGAGTTTTGAGCAGATGTGATTTGTTTTTCCCATGAACTGCCACCCAGCTGACCAATAGATTTCTGAACTTGGAAATTTCTTATTTCTAGAACCGGTCTTTATTTATAAAGGTCTCGTGAGTTCCGTCCGCACTACAACTTGTTTATTATGCCTAATTGGAGTGTCTACAAGGAGCACCTATAATTTAATTCAGTTCGAGCCACGCAGTCCTTTCTGTCTTTCCAGAAGAGCAAACAGAAAATGATTCAGAAATTCTATGGAAGGCACGTAGAACGGACTGAAATTATGAAAGCGTGAGGAGATGGAAAATGATGGAGGAAAGGGAGGAAAGAAGAAGGAAGACACCTCTCTTCCGGAGGTCTGACTCAATATTTGCCTCCGTATTTTTTTAGAATCTGTTATCAATTGTAGGATCTTCGCGACCGAAAAAGATCTCTGCGTTTTTATTTTTCCTGGTTTGAACGAGTTCTATGAATCCGAACTCCGTAATTTATTCCGTGTAGGTAGAACTTATTTTATCATGTGATTGTAGTCAAAAATCGTGTAGTGGAGAAAACTAGATTGAATAATAGTCGAACTTTAAATTGGCTTCAACTAATTCCTTGAACTGTTTTGAGTTGCGATTATTTTTATGGTCTCAGAGAATGAGTTCGAATTACTTTTGATTTACCGTAAAACCTGTAATAGAAGGGCACCCTATCTTTTACATTTGAGACAGCCTATTTCGGTTACTTGTCAACTGATAAACTGTTTATCAAAATATCCCAAAAAATGTATCAGTTGACAGATTTCTCATATCTTGCATAGGAGCCAAGAAAAATTAGCTCAAGTTTGATATTGTGGGCCCTTTTTATTACAGGTTTAACGGTAAACCTTATATTAACCGAAAAAGTTTTGAAACGATCCAACTTTTCTAATATAATCTCAAAAACCACTTGGTGCATTTAGCTTCGTAACAATCAAATAACAGTATAATCTGAGCCGGAACTTTAGTATTCCATGAACCTCAAAGGTTTTTCTCAATAAAACCTAAGCATTATTATTGAACATCTGGATGATCACAAAAACAAATCAACCAGGATTCGTTATTAAACTTTTCTAGAAAACATCAAAGTTTTTTCCTTGAGATATTTCAAAAATGTGGCGCAAAAACAGTCAGAAAAGAACAATAAAAATGGCTTGAAGAATAGAAATGAGCTTTTGCTCTTTTCGATTTTTTCCTTTTATCTCAAGCACCATCCCCCTTCCATTTCTTCACCGCCATTTTCACCCATTCGTCTCAGTTTCAACCCGTGTCTATTCTTCTCCTTTTTTCGCCTCTTCCTCATTATCTCACACCCAATTGCTTTTTTATTCAATCCTCCAAAATGGGCGGAGTCGTGTCCGAGGGTGTGTATGTGTAGGAGGGTAGAGAGCACAAGAGCAGCGTTTCTGTGTTGGAAGAAGAAGAAGAAGCAAAAATCGAGAATATTCGCGGCAAAATCTCAGTGTCTTGTAGCTGTATACTATTACTTTTAAATTCCATCTGTGTTCGCATCGAAAATGAGAGCATGGCAGATTCCTCGGAAGGGTAAGTCATTGATGACGATTGAATATGGTGTAATCCTGTATCATCGGAAACTCATCCTTCAAATTCATATGTGTCGTAGATAGGTATTAGGGAATCTCAGTTAGGTTTTATGGGGGAACAAAAACATTAGAAAGCCTAGGTGATTAAATTAGCATTAATTTACTTTCAGTTGCGTTCTAGCTTTCCTGAGCTCAGTTATTTGGGTCACAAATATCGGTATTTTAGTTGTAAGTGTTGATTTCCACGAAATACCAAAAACCCCGATTTTTAAACTTCGGATTTTCTATTGGACAATTGTAGTCCAAATCAATTAGGGTTGCCCATTTACAAGGAGCAACTTGTGCCCCATACACTATCAAGTTTGAGCTAATTTTTCTTTGCACCTGTGCAATATATCAAAAATAGGACAATGAATCAATTTTTTTATATTATGATAAACAATTTATCAGTTGACAAATTTTTTATACCTTTCAAAGGAAACGAGATAAATCGGCTCAAATTAAAAATTTAGAAGGGCCCTTTTATTACAGGTTCAACCGTAGTAAGCCAGGAAAGCCTTTTTTCGTATTCTGGTTTTTCAAACGGATTGGGGTTTGCTCTTTTGTTCTTTTGAAAATTGTATACGTTCAGCCACGCCAGTGTATTTACAAATCAAATCAGAATTTTTTTTTGTTTATTTTTCTATGGATTGACTATGAGAAGTTACTAATTTCCGTTCATTTTTTCTGACTTTCGGTTTACTTTCTAGCTCTTGTATCTGAATAATCAACTTATGTTATGTCCTGTAAAACTACTGTATAGTACCACATGATAGATAGTATTCTCGAAACTTCTCCAGAAATTTTCGAATGCTAAAAAGCTAGATTATTTTTCCAAGAATCCATTTCTCCCCGGAGTTCTCTTCTATTCTTTTTCTTATTCTTTCACACTTGACCAATCCTATTCTTTCCTCCAAAAACTACGAACATATTCAAAACATGACACACCTCTCCCTTCTCCTCCTTTTTCCTGTTTTTGGTATCCTTTTCTTGACAAAGAAAAAACTCGAATCGGAAACGAGATGGTGTGCAAAGAAGATGCACCTGACGTAGGTTTGAAGTCAATCCAACTAATGCGTTTGGGATGTAAAACACATTAAAGATTCGTGATGGACATGAGCAGAAGAAAGGGGTCATTCATATGTGTTCTTCTTGTATCCCATTATGAAAATTGACCTTTTTTCCATTTTATCCTAATATTTTCAGTTATGAACAATGCGGACGAGTGGCGATTGAGTCCGTTATCTTTGGAGGATCTTTTCGCCGGCTTCAGTCTTATTTTCATTGCGATTTTCTCAATATCAGTGTACGGAATTATGATGAAGATCATGAAAAGACAAGACAAAGAAATCGTTGGATATCGTTTCCTAATATCTGCCGGATGTTCTGATCTCCTTTTATTGGTCAACTACGGTATCTGGCCAGGGTTGACGATACTATTGAAATCTGAAATCATTCCAAAGTCTTGGAGGACGTGGCAGCAGGTAAGATCCTAAAATAAGTTCCCTCACATTCAATCAATTTTTCAGTTATATCTTGATTGGGCGTGGTTCTCGATGGTATCCCACTATTCGGTTGTTAGCTGGTCCAGATGGATGGCTATTCGAAAACCGCTCGACTTCAGGAACCAGCGACGGAAGTCGTCGTATTTGCTGTGCGCTTTGTGTTACCTCGTCGCACTTATTCTGGTAAGACTTACTTGCAAACAAAGAAAGAAAAAAGTGATACCAAATTCTGAGTTAGCTTCAACTCGATTCTGTATTCTGTACCCACGTCGTTTCTTCTATTCAACAATCTCACACCTCCATTCTTATGTTTCTAAAAGATATTTTTAAAACGAAGCATTCAGAAAGAGAAAACATCAAGTTTGGGATGGCTCTTTTCATATCAAAAATGTTTGTTTTTGCACTTTTACACATGACCGATCGTCCTCTTCTCTTTTGAATTCTTCTTTACAAAAAACTAATTGCATATGAAAAACGAAAACGAGAAAGAGAATTGAATGAAGAGGAATATGTAAACAGAATATTTCATGGATTGGGTGGTGGCGCCAGGACACGATGTGTAATTGGAGCCGTCATGCTTCTTCACCACCACCACCACGACATATTTCTACTGAGAAAAAAAAGAAGACTGATGAGTGATGGGGGTATGATTAAGCGGGAGACAACAACTGTAGATGCTTGTTTTTTGAATTTCTGTTGTTTTGAATAGAAGAACGCATTACATATGAAAATAGCGTCAAGACTTAAGGAAGATTAAGGGTTAGGTAAGACGGAAGAAAAAACAAGGTTCACAAAATAGAAGATCAGTATGAACTTCATACTATGAAGTTTCCGGGGTTAACGATGAAAGTTTAACATTCATTACTCGTTGATGACCTTATTAATTCATTCTTTGCAGGTTCTGTGTACCCATTTCCAACCATGGTACGTGACATTCTACTACGAACCATCGTCCTATGGGATGCTTGCTGAAAACTTTCCCCTCTACCTATCAGGAGGTCAATCAGCTCTTTTTCTGGCATTCCACATTGCTGCAATTATTCCACCGATTGTATTCTATGGGTGAGTGTAAAAGGATCTCTGAAGTTCGATTTCTCACACTTTCGAATATCGTGACGATTCCTTCTAGAAATATGATATCATCACTGAAATTGACTCCAATATAGCTTTTGGTCTCTATTTCTCTCAATATCAAATGAAATGTAACAAAAATCACACATTTGATCATTTCCAATTTGAAAAAATTGATGGTTTGAATTCCAAATCTTTCTAATCTCTGTCATGTGAGTTCGTTTTTCTTTTGATTTTTTTTCTCTCCTTTTGGAATTCTGCTCATGAATCATTGGCTTCTGAGAGAAAAGGGATTTAGAAAATAAACGATGAGCCTCCCACCCAAAAAGAAATAAAATATCGAATTACTATTTTTCATTTTCAGTTGGTCGATCACACTCCTCTACAATAGAAGAGCTAAAATGCTACTGGGACACCAACAAACAGTTCAGAACAGCATTGAAACAAGGTACTGTTGGAACAGCAAAAATAGAAAATGAAATGATTTTTGAATTCCAGATTACTGATGCCTTGTTTGATCAATGTCGTCACTTTTATCATTGGACAAGTGTTGATTACAGTTGGAACTGGAGAAGGAAAATGGGCAGGGTATACGGTAATGGTACTCTTTGCCGCGAACTCGGCACTCAATCCATTTCTGTTGTTGATCTGCTCCAAAACATTAAGGTATTAAAAATTGCATTTGGAGATTCGGAAACTTTATAATTTACAGAAAACAAGTTCTTGATCTACTCGGTGTTACCAAGATTGCAACATTTGACAAACTGGAAACTTCCACTGTTTACAGGTGATTTCCCTTTCAATATAACCCTAAATTATAATTTCAATTTCAGAAACATCCACGCTGTTAACGGAGACTTCTGCTCTTCCAAGCTAGTAAGCACCGACGGTTCTGGTTCCCGAAGGTTCCTGAGTCTTCCAACGTTCCGATCAAAAGAAGAACTTGCATCGGGCACACCAGTCTGATAATTGATAAACTCTAGAATTTTCAAATTTATGATGCTTATAATTTTTCAACGGGTTCCCCTCTTCCATTTCACTGTTATTCTCAACGAGTTTATCTCACTTTTCTGTCTCTTTGGCTGTTCGGATCTCTTATATTTAGGACCTTTTCTATTGATAATAAACAGTTTTTTTTGTGAACTGATTCAAGAAATTCTGCAAACACTTCAATGTTTCAAGAACCTCAAAAAAAGTACAGTAATAGGATCAGTCACGAGCCCATTTCTTCCTGGTGTACCATGAGATTTAGTTAAATGCCAGATGTCTGGAATGATTTTTTGAAAAACAGATTGCGGAATGAAAAACTTTCTTGGAATCCGGAATGAAAAAATCACGAAATCCGGAGAACGGAATCTAGGATACGGAATATGGAACACTAAATACGAAATATTAACTACGAAATACGAAACCCGAATTCTGGAAATCTCTGTTAATCACCCGGAAGAACACTTTGTTGTTTCCCATAGATCAACACTATTCAAACTGTGGTTTGTGTCGGTTTTTTGTTTCGGTTACCAACCTGAACAAACGATTCAATCGGATGATGATTCAGGAAGATAAAAATTTTCAAAATATCAACTTTACAATGATTCACACATTAATATGCAGAGTATTCTGAAAATCTGCATTTAACAGAAAATTGATACTCTTTTATTTTAAACTGTGCTTTAAGACTGAAAAATAATGTAATGTTAGCTCTATCGACATTTGAAAGTTTTCATACTGCAAAACTTACATAAAATGTTCGCTGAAAGTTTTATGGGTTTCAATCTTCACTTGTTCTCATTCCATCTTCTTTTCATTTCTTTTTCTACTTTTTTTCCAAATCAATCTCTTAAATCCAGACTAGTTATTTTTCTTCCAATCCCTCAAGTACTTATTCAAATCACTTCTACTTTCTCATGAATCACTACTTGTCCACTTTTTCCCTCTCCCCGTTTACCTACACATACAGTTCAAAATCCTTTAACCCGCCCCTCTTTTCTCTTTTTTGTCCATCTGTTAACTGTCCAATTATACAACGATTTTCGATAAACGAAACACAGAACAGTTTCACTTTTTGAAGTAACTATCAATTATTATTTCACTATCCGCATATTTTTCCGTTCGAAAAAAAAGGAAAAACAATCTGCGATTGAAGACTTTCTTCCACTTTTCAATACGGGCCGCCTAATCAGCTTTTCTGGTGTCCGCGCCCAGTTTTTTTATTCTCGTAAATGGGTAAGTGCTTGGTCATTTGAACATTCATTCTAAATTGTTTTCAATTTATTTTTCTTATGGTTTTACCTGATAACACTGCGAATTTAGTATAAAGTTCGAAATTAAGGTACTATTCTACCGTAATCGACATGTATTTTCAACTCTCAAGTTTATGAATTCTGTAATGAAAATCAACTTCTGAATTTTCTGGTTGCTTGATAAACTCACGGTGTCTAGAAATTTCTCTTATCACTGTCACAACTTTTTGTGTAAGGTTTTAATATACCGTATTTCTTCCAGTATTCATATCAGTTCAGTAAAAGATATCAAAAATAAGTCAATTAGTGAAATTTTGGTGATACTTTGACAAATAATTTATCAGTTGACAAACCTTTGATCTTTTAGAGGAATCCAGACATGTGAGCTCAAACTTAATGGTTTGGGTGGGCTACTATTGGAGGAAATACAGTATTGTGATCTCACTTTCAAATTTGTTAAAATCAAAAATTGCTCTTTTAGGTGTCAGCTTCTGTAAAAATATAAATAACGAGAATCCAAAGAATAAGGTATAGACTATATGCTTCATAAGCTTCTCGTTGCCGAATCTCAGCGTTCTCCTCAAACATCATTCTTTTGTTTTTTTTTCCATTTTTGGGGTTGACAGTTTGCGTGTCATTTTTTGCGTCTCATCGCGACATCAGAGATAGAGATGATGGAAAGAAGGAACACAACAAGCAAAATAAAAAAACAATCGAGGACAACTGTCTTTTTATTTGTCGCACGCTCCTTCCCCACCATAAGCCGAAGCTGCTCCGCCGCCGCGCGGAAAGATTCTCCAAAACTTCGTTTCTCTTTCCTCTATCCTCGTTTCGCCCCTTGTTTTCTCATCTAGTTTGACACTTTTTTTGTTCGATTCCCTCCTTATTTTTGTGTGCTCGAAACAATAGGTCAGATTTGAAAAACGAGCGAAAACGCATGCCAAAGTCTCTTCCCATCCTCTCAACTCGATCGTCCACCGGTCATTTTTTTCGTCACCTTTCTTGAGAGCTCGTCGAGTCGCCGCTCAAGAGTTTCGACTCCTTTGGCTTTGTGTGCATTTGGCTCCAAACCACTCAAGTCGCATCGAACGGCTCATCTTGATCCCAGATATTAGAGAAGATCTATTTCAATTTTTCCATTGATTTATTTTAATTTTCACCATCATGTGTCACTTATCTTTTCTCTATTGAATTTATGATTAGGCAGAGGAAAAACGATATGTCAGGAAAAATTCATTCGTCAGAAACATAACTATAACTTCTCTAAACAAATTCTAAGTAATGACCTACTTAAGATGGATGTATCCAATTATGAGTGTTTACAAACAAGGTTGGCAGTTTTCTTCAAGATCATATTTTTATAAACTTCTACTTCCTCAATTCACAAGTTATATCTAAACCACAACATTACTATCATAAATCAGTTCAAAATCTTTAGAATTTTTCAGAGTTTGAAGTCCCGATGGTCGAGGCGGGAACCACTTTGGGTCTCGGCGGTTTGTATGTCAAACCGGGAGTTGAACCAACACAGTTACCCTCACCACCGGCTCCCAAACTACTTGGACCTTTTGAATCACTTATCAGGTAGAAGTTATATACCGTAAAACCTCTAATAGAGGAAAAGATAAAAAACTGCGAACGGGGAAAAAAACTGATACAAACTAAAAACCTGTACGGCAAAACGATATTTGATGGTGATCTGTGGGAAGGGCAGATAACTGATTGTAACATTGATTTTGAAAATCTTGAACGAATGAATAGAATTCACTGGAAAAAAGCTAAC
>NC_013488.2:11060715-11094801 GCF_000004555.2 Caenorhabditis briggsae | reverse complement strand
TGATATCTTTCACAGAAAATGAGATATATAGGCTCAAAGTGGACGATCCGGGTGTCGTTCTATTAGAGGTTTTACGGTATATATACCCTTGTTAACAAAAACCACTTTTTGTAGATTCTCTGGACTGGACTGTCACAAACTACGAAAAGAAAGTATACGATCAGTGAAAGGGATTATGTCAGCTGTCATTGCAGTTATCATTTTAATTATAATGGTTGTCCAAGTGTTCACATATATGCGAATTGAGGATAAAGTAAGTTTTATTCAATGATTTTTTTTATAATGCATTGTATTTTTAGCCATTCACAGTCGGCTGGGCTGAATCTACAGTATATGCTTTCATGGCTCTGCAAGCATTGATAAGTGCGATTGCAGTGATCTGTTGGACTCGTGAAAACTTTGTTTCACAATTCGAAGATACACTTTCCCGATTACGAACGATGCGATTATCGACAAGTCAGAGTATTGATGACTACACGAATTTCCATCGAAAAGCTGCTGTCATGATTGTTCCTATTTTTGCAGTTATTCTCAGCACTTCATTTTATTCATCAGTGACAAATAGATATCAATTGAATGATAGCAGGTGAGTTATTTTTACAATACAGTTTTTGATTTTTCAAATCTTTTCCAGCACATTTTATTCTGAATCTATCGTACATCAGTTTTCTCCATTTATCGACTTCGTTGGTTGTCTGGCTTCTTCTCTTGCCATTGTGATTTATGTAACTGTGAACACCGCTTTGAATCGAGAAATCAAACATTTCAACAAAGAACTCACCAACTCTGCTAGATTCCAACAATTGACGGTCAGTGAAATTAAATTCTTAAAAGGAAAGGAAGTTTTGGAATTTCAGCTTCCGCAAGTATTGAACAACTACAGTAAACGTCATTCTGATCTGATTCAACTGACAAGATTTGTAAATCAACACTTGAGCAAATACGGAGGAATCGTTCCATTTTTCTCATTGACTGCGTTTGTGAATGTTGCTTATATTGTTGGAAGTTTCAAGGAGTCATTGGATCCAGTTATGTACGTTTTTCTAAATGGATATATGTTCATTTCTATGGGAATCACAATTGCTGGACTATCTCCATTGGTGAAAGTTCAGAATAATGTAAGTTCTTTGCCTTGTTTTTGTTTCGTTCAAAAAATCTTTCTAGGTCACGACTCAATTAAAACTAGGTCATGGCCTAATTAAAACTAGGTCATGGCCCTATTTTTATAGGTCATGACCTAACTTTTTCTAGGTCATGACCTAATTTTTCTAGGTCACTTTTTCTAGGTCATGACCTAATTTTTTCTAGGTCACTTTTTCTATGTCATGACCTACTTTTTCTAGGTCACGACCTAATTTTCTCTAGGTCATGACCTAATTTTTTCTAGGTCATGACCTAATTTTTCTAGGTCCCTTTCTCTAGGTCATGACCTAATTTTTCTAGGTCATGACCTAATTTTTTCTAGGTCATGACCAAACTTTTCTAGGAAATTAATTTTTATTGCTAGAATTCAATTTTTTAGTGAGTCTGACAAAAAATCTCAAAAGTCATACTTTCCCCGATTTTAGTGGCTCGCCAATAGTTGTTCAGCCGCCACTTCGCCACAGCCGCCACCTTCTTTAGCCGCCACTCGCCCGTTTTGCCACATCTGCAGCAGCGCAGACTCTCCTAGCTCGCTATTGAGACTCGCTGCTTTACCTGTGACCGCTAATCGCTCATAAATTTTTCAGATTCAGGAAACCGCCGAAATCCTAATGCATGATGACGTATTACAAACTTGTGGAGATGACCAGGTAACAGATCTATATGTTTGTATAGCCAAAATTCCAACTTCCAGATGCATCATACCTATCGAGTGACCTTGGATCGATGTCTGCATAGTAATTCGAAGCTAGCATTTTTGAATGCATTCCCTGTTGACTCGAATTGTTTCAATCGAATCATTTTCTTTGTTCCTAATATTTCAGCCGCCATGATCCTCTACAGATTATCTCATCCGAACTTGTAACGCTTTTTTGATTAGTACCCGTTTCGTATTTATTTTTTGAAAACGAAAACCTAAAAATTCCATTCTGGTATGAAGAATTGGAAAAAAAAATAAAACGAATAAAATCTGAATCGTATTGTATTCTTTTCATGTTTCAATGTTTCACACTCTCGCGTTTTTCGAAATCTAGTTTAGTACAATATTTCCGGGTGAATGATCCCCAAATCCCATCGAAAACAACATCAACAAAATTTGATACTTTTTTTCGGTTTTCATTTTGTATTTGAATATTCAAAATGCAGTACTATTTTCTTCTTCTTTTCCTATTTTCCATCGTTTCTCTTCCATTTTCTACTTCCCAATTAACTCCAAAAGTGATCGAAATGAGTGGAGACGCCGGCAGTGTTGCCAATTTACTTC
Organism: Caenorhabditis briggsae; assembly: GCF_000004555.2. Classification (NCBI taxonomy): domain Eukaryota; kingdom Metazoa; phylum Nematoda; class Chromadorea; order Rhabditida; family Rhabditidae; genus Caenorhabditis; species Caenorhabditis briggsae. The sequence goes on along the minus strand of NC_013488.2, from coordinate 11,092,394 downwards.
AACAAATAATGGAGGCAAGCCAGAGACAAAACATTAATCAGCATTTTCGAGGTATTTAATTCTTCTCATCTTTTCCCATTTCTTCTTACTCTTTGTTTCTTGCAGTTCGAACTGTCAACGGGAGCATTATCATGGAATCTGATGATTATAAACCTGGAGCACTTGAACATTTGAATTGATTCTGATAAAAACTGTACAATTTGTTTATTCCACAAGAATCATTAGACAAAGAAAAGAAACGTTTTTTAATACAATTACATGTAATGCTTTTGAAGGAATCTTCTATGATTTGCAGCTGGACTCTGATCTTCTTCCTCTTCTGTTTGGTTTGGACCAACTGAAGAATTCAGCCATTTGCTGTCATCAGAGTTTTGAAGTTTATTAATGACGTCGAGAAACTTGTAAGACTGGGATGAACTGGAAAATACGAGAGTGAATAATAGCTTATCCGAAATTGATATGATCAATTTACCATTCTGGTTCCATGTCCTCATCATCTCCATTCAATTCATCTAGATCATCATCATCATCGTCGGCATCAGAACGGAAACTCTTTGGAACTGGAGCACGTGGCAAGTGTGTAGAAGTAGATTCTTCATCCGATTTGAGAAGCCACTTATCCGAAGGTTCGCTATGAATTGTATCCATTCTCTCACGGAAAGCTCTATCTGCATTGGCCTTGTATTTCAAGCAAAGAGCAACCTCATTAAGCAACTCGAAAGAGCTGACCGCACTTTCAGAGCTCTCACTTTTTGTTTCTTCACTAACAAACGAAGCAAGATCGAAATTCAAGGCAGCGTTTCCGTTTGGAAGGCGACTAAGCCAGTTCTTTACAGTATCCACTTCATGTGGAGTGTCCGGAGAGGTATCAGTCTTGCTCTTCTTGCTCAAAAGCCACATGCTGTCGTCATCATACGCTTCCATATCAAGAGGCAAAGTACGTCCGACCTTCATCACTGGAAGTCGCTGGCAGTTTTGTGATACTCTGATTTCTCCCAATTTCGTGATTCTCTCATGCATTGCTCTAATTTCTGAGATTGGAAGATCCAATTCAAGACGTACATCATCGTCAACATTGAGAGTGGAATTACGAGCAGGGAGCCCAAGATTGCAGGCAGCTGAAAATAAGCCAATAAAGGATACGCATTGAGAGAAAACAAAGTCACTTACAAAGCTCTTCGGCTACAATATCCAATTGGTTTACAAGTCTTCCTTCTTTTTCGTAGAATGCTCTATCCAAATCACCAATCAACGCTCTTTCACGCTCTCGAAGAGAGACGATCATAGCAGCGACTGCTTGGCGAATATCCTGTTGGGCTTTGTAGCGATTGAGTCTCAAATTGTTCTTCACTTCATTCAGTTTGACACTTTGAACTTCAAGAAGTTTGATAACTTGCTCGGTTTGAGGGGCTGGCATCGTTCAAGACGGTTAATATCTGAAAAAAAATACATGAAAAATTAGACATTAGAACAAGGTAAGAACTGCGTAATTAGAAAAATGAAAGTGCGAGAAATTACTAGGTAAAACGAGTTTAAGTTGGCAGGCGGTGGCGCCATGAATGGAGAAGGTGATAGGGCGGCGCTTTGTTGTATCTGTTACACCTTTGTGTTGAAAAAAGAGAATGAAAAGAAGAACTTATGGTCGTCATATCAGTCATATCACTTGTTAGATAACGAATACACATATGAGATTGGAGACAAAGTACGAACTCAAAACTTTTTAGTTGAATCCATAAGGTAAGGTCGAAACCTGTGCATCATAAGTTTTGATTAAACGCACGAGAGCCGATATTGGTTGGAGGGCGCATACATTGAAGTGAAAGCAAAGGAATGCGAAATGAGAAGAAAAAAGGAGGAGAAGAAGAGGAAAAGAAGAAAAAGAGATAGCTCCGCCTACTTTGCATACGTTGTTTTCCGCTCTTTGTTGTTTTTTTCCGGAATTATATAGTTGACCAGACGTCTGGAGCCGATAAAACAACGAAGAAAACAACACACAACATCAACTGTTGATTGAAAACAAATTGAAAGAAATGCTCGACTCCAAAACAGGAGTCTGGTGTTAAATCAGAAATTTGTGCATACTGTTCGAAAGAAATGCCTTCTACTAATGTGACGATTATTTATAAAAAGTACATTTTCCACTGTGGAAGATCATGACCTGATTATTCGAAACGACTGGAAAGAATAACATGTGAAGAATTGGTTTATGAGTTAGGATCTTCATGATAAGAATAACAGGTTTTGAAGAGGAGAAATGTAGTGACAGGTTCAAAAGTCACATTTACAGAAAAGTGAAGGTAATAAATTTCATACTGCTGTTAGATGAAGACAATTTATAATTTTTTTGAAGATTTATTGCCTTCAAGGGACACGAATTGATTGTGAAGAAAGTTCGGTTTTGGGATATGTTGTGAAAAAAAAATAATATTTGGTAGACTGTTAACTAGCCTGCCTACAGTATCCCTTACAATGTTTTATGATCAGTAGATTTTTTACAGAGCCCCCAAAATTCGACCCAATTAAAATAGCTGACTACTTTACATATTGTTCGAGAAACTGCTTTCTGACAGTCTTGTGACATTATAAATTTCTACGACGGAGTGATAATAACTCGGAGAACAAAGAGACTAATTTCGAATAAAACAAAATTTTGAAGAAAGCAAATGAGAACGAAAGAGAAACAAATTGATAATTTGGCTCACTAACTCAAGCTTTTATATGATCTGGTTCAGGTTCTTATAGCTATTTCTTCCGCCGGAAAGGCAACATAATAATGGACAGTGTGACCAGTCAGTATGTTGTATGAAAAGAGTTTAGAGAAAATATGTTTATTTAATAAGGAAAGGAAGCATGTGGAGGAAGTCGATAAGGTTATTATAAGACAAGCTCTGGTCTCTATAAAAGGGTAAACGGGACGCTGGAAAAGGGATGCAATGAAATGACGGGAGAAGGTTATATGATATATCATAACTTATATCATTGTATTATAACAGTTCAGTATGTAATTTGAAAGAAATGGTATTGAACTAAATATGTATGGACAGGAAAATAGAAGTGATAGGTGCACAGCACCGAAATCTTTTTTAATGTGAAAAGACTAATTAATTTAAACATGGGGGAGAACAAGTCCTGCAACAAGTGTCACAAGTGGGTTCGGGAAGCTAACAGATGGATGATCACCCTCACAGCCGCCCATATCAATGTGTGTATATTTCAATGGATGAGAACTGTCAGTACCATGTTCGTCAATTCGGCTGGCCTGAAATGAAATAGTTTTGGAAATGTATTGAATAATTGATATTTCAAAAAAAAACCTACCATTTGGAGGAATGCAGCTGGTGTCTGGTGTCCTCGAAGTGTAGCAACGGATGGCTTCGTGTTTCCTTGTCGAAGATCCGCTTGTTCGCACTCGGCCAAATGGAAAGCGAAATCTTCTGGATGAAGTCTGCTGATCTCGATTGGTTGTCCAAATTCATCTCCGACTTCTTGCACTTTCCTAGCCCATCCACTTGCCTTGGCTGGACCGTTATCCATAATAGCAGCATAGTATCCGTAAGAGAGTACCTCGTGTCCGGTTAATGTGGCGACAGTGAACAAATGTGGATTTTTCGCTTTCAGGGCTTCTTCCTTGGCAAGAGTGAGAGGGTCGAGCATGGTAAGTCTTCCTTCGGCATCGGTGTTGTAAATGTGAATTCTCTTTCCACTTCTGGAAGTGATCACCTCATCACAAGTGTATGCACGAGATCCAATACTGTTTCGCACCATGCACATGTATCCTACGGCTTTAATGTTCTTTGGTTTTAAAACATCGATTGCTTTGAAGAAACCACCGACAACTGCTGATCCATACTTGTCACGGCACATTCCGAACATGTGTCCACCGGTCTTCAAGTCGCAACCTCCGGTGTCAATGGTGACTCCCTTTCCGACAACGAAGAAAGTGTCTTGAGTTTCTCCCTCTCCAACATATTCGAGACGGATCAGACGAGCTTGATGCTCCTTAACAGCGTTGGCAGCTCTATTTACAGCAGCCATCAGTGGGAAATCTTTCAGAATCACACTTTGATCATCAACAACGGTGACTTTGATGTTTCCATTAGCGAACGCTCCTTGAACGTATTCAGCCACACGCGGTGGGGCCATTCTCTCTGGTCCAGTCTCTCCAACGTCACGGCAAACAGTGAAGGATGCATCGTAAGCTGCGACAAGCTTCTCGAGCTGGGAAGAAGTATCGCTTTCTCCGACCTGGAAGACAGCAGGCAATGTTAAGAACTGTTTCAAAACAATGGAATGTAGCTCAACCAATTTAAACTTACGGCCAAGAGTCCAAGTTGATGCAACTTCTGCTTGTTTTCCTCCTCGCGCACATTGAGTGGGGTATAAACTGGTGTGAGAGCTCCGAGAGCAGCAACAAGCTCCGCATTCGGGAAACGAGAATTTGGGAGAGTAACCAAGAGAGGAGATTTGACTCCAGCCGAGAGGGCTCTGCAATATCCATTCGTTCAGATTTTCATGCGATTTTTCCATTACTAGTTTTTTCTCCGTACTAGTAGAACGACGATCTGAACAACGTCTAGACCGTCGTTCTACACCTCACTTCTGTTGCTCTTCCACGGAAATGACGCAAACCGCCTCCACAACAAGAACTGCTGATCTATGCTTTCCCACACATTTTCTGATAAGTGTCTCTTTGCTACGTCTTTTTATTCTTATCGACCATTTTCTAGAGTAATCGGAGCATTAATAATTCTTTACTACAATAAATGAAATCATCTAATCTAATTGTTCTTTTGTTTGCTGACGACGTTAAGCTGGCGCCTTCCTTTTTCAGACATTGAAATAATTTCAGTTACGGCTATGCTCTTCACATAACGCAACTATTCTTCAAAAAATGTTTTAAATCCTTTCAGGACAACTCACAGTTCGATTCCTTTGCGAGCAGCAGCTTGATATCTTCGGACGTCATCATAGTCTCGGGACACGTGTCCTGTTCCAGCGAGGATTAATCGTCCAGACGGAACGACCGACGAGTCGACTTGTACGAGCGAAGTCGAATGAAACGCACCATTATGGAGCTGAAAGGACGATTACGGTATTAAAGAGAAGATTATGGGAAAGGCATTTACAAACCTTGAGGAACTTGTCAACGACCGGTGCGATCGCAGAGACTTGCTTGATTGCTCCAAACTGGGTGACACTTTCTTGACTTCCAACGAGGACAACAGCATCGAAAGCGGCATCGGCAATTGATGCCGCACGGACTATTTTAGTTGAAAGCAGCGACGTGAAGGACATTTGACAGAAAAGGACCCAACTGAAGGAAAAAATATGCAAAATGATGAGAATATATATCGAGAATAGGCAAGAAGAAAAATGAGAAGAAGAGTGCAAATTGAATCAGAAGGTGTAACTTGCGAAGAAATTGAAAGAAAAATAGAGTTCAGTTATGTTTATCTAGAAGAAAAGCAGTAAATGAGAAACAACGTGCATCTTGAATGAAACCTTATCAGTGTCATCTGTTGAAACAGGGAAGCGACAAGTGAGGGACGCATCGCGATGTCAGTATCTCAACAGCTACTCAGCTGGCTGACAGTCAAGCTGATAAGTCAGACCGTCAAGTCGGCTGGCTGTTAATTTGATAAATAATTTATAGCATTGGCTGCATGTTTGTTCAAGCAGGGAGAGCACTGGAAACATATCGTCAGACAACGAAAATTTCAGTATGGCAGTGACTATAAACGATAGAGGAAAGGGGCGGAGATTCAAAGAAAATGAAATTGACGTAGGTTTTCACCTCGTGGCGCCGAATTTCGAGACTTTTCTGGAGGAAGGAAGAAAAATTGTGACTTGAGCCATGTTTGAGGCAAATTTTTCTAGACATTGCCTAATGAAATAGAGTTTATATGTGGAAGATGCAACATTCGGAACGCTTATATCAACTTGAGTATTTTTCGCAGCCAGCATCATTGACCGAACAACTAATCGATTCTCGGCACTCGTTTATAAATCTCGAAAGTCTTGGTTGGGTGGGGGTTTTCGGCTGGTCTATTGATAAACAGACCAGTTTATAAACATTGCGAGACTGGTTGACGCACTGACCAAATTTAACATGAGAGCGAGAAAAATTCCATGAATTTTTGGTCGATAGTGAGCTAATAAAAAATAGCGGAGGCGAAATTCAGAAAGAAGAATGGGCTGGTGGTGGGTTTTGCATCACTGACATACACGAGGCTGCTACAATTATGGGGTTGAACCTGGCATTTTGTTTCAGGCCGGAGGCGATTAAAGCCGTCGTTTTTCAGAGAAATGTGTTATCAGGTATAACATACACTCACACTTACACATTGGGCCGTGCAGAAGTTGATTTGCGAGCCCAGAATGTTGTCATTATCGTCGTTGTCATCACGGAATTCCTTTGCTTTATCACACCTCTGAGAGTGCACTATTCTGTGACTGGCATTCCAGAAGCTTTGCGATGATCAAACGATCAAACTTACCTGAAGCAAAAAGCAAAGCGAAAAGCAATAAGTAAAAAGCAAAAAAAAAGAAAAAGTCGCCGATGTTTGTTGGGTTACTGTATTTGTTGAAGGCGCATCCTACTAATGCCTTCTCAGGCACTACAGCGAAAAACAAAACACGGTATTTAAAATAAAAATTCGACAGATTTGGTGACAAATTTCCAATCCACCATCGAATTTCTCAATTTTCACACCTTTTCATAAACTTAATTTGAAGTATTCAGAAGCGAAAATATACATACGGATTTTTATGTATTTCTTATAATACTTTAAATAGATTATTACCGGCTGAAACACTGTAATAATTTAGCTTTCTTTCAAAAAGAGAAAAATTTTAAAGACAATTGACTCAAGAACAAAATTATAAAAAATGAATGCGTTCGTTTCCTATGAAACGTTGTATAACTTGAGAGACGCAGAGACATCGCCACCAGTGTGTCAGTAGTCACTCTTTTGCCCCACTCTTGCGAACTGCTGCCCCCGATTTCCACGTAACCCTCGACCGGTTTTCAGAAACTTTTCATCGCTCAGCTATCACTAATCTCTTAAATTTTCAGGGATGGCGTCCGTGCTTTCATCCTTCTTTCAGAGAGATCCGAAATCTCAGTTTCCCTATGACATTCCGACAGAAGAACAACATTTTTTCGATAGAGTTTCAATCGGAAACAGTTTTAAAAAAGTGAGTTTTTTTCCGAATGCACTTTTCCAAATCACCAAAAAAGGTAAATACAGGCTGAACCTGGAGAACTTGCAACAATATTCTGGGACAATCGGAGTTCTACATTAAAACAGCAAGCTCAGAAGTTGAAGACCATGCGCCACCCCAATATTATAACCTATCTAGATAGTATTGAAGTAAGTATATTTGGATTTGAACACTCGCAAGGATGAATTTTTCAGCTCGAAGGAACTTTTTACCTCGTCACTGAAAAGTGTAAACCATTAGAGCTCTATTTGAAAGAAGCGGGTCTTACCGAAAGCCAGCAAGAGTTCGTCGTTTCATGGGGAATGTTTCAGTTACTGGTAAGTTTTTATGTTCTTTTTCTATAACAATAGTTCTGTTCAGAACGCATTGAAATTCATGCACGAGGCAAAACTGAGTCATGAAAATATTAGAAAGGGGGTTTTCGTCACTGCCGGAGGTGACTGGAAGATTGGAGGACTCCATTTGGTTACCGGTTTCACAAGTCCTCAAACTGATCTTAATCAATTGGCTATTGTACTTTGGGAAGTTTTTAATGGATTCAACGAAGCCATCACAAGACCACAAGCCCCTGGAAAGATTCCACAACGGATACATGAATTGTACAAAAAAATTGGAGCACAATCAGCCTCGCGATTAACTGTTTCTGATATTATTAAAGGTACGAGTAAATCTTTTGAGAGAAATTGTCAGAAAAAAATGTTTTCAGAATATCGCCTCACAGGAGGATATTTGAAAAACAAATTCGTCGATACTCTTTTGTTCCTGGAAGAATTCGAATTGAAAGAAGCGAGTGAAAAACAATCGTTCTTCATGCATCTTCGAGAAAATATCGATATTTTCCCTGAAGACGTGGCGAAGTACAAGATTCTTCCGAAATTGATTCTGACGTATGAATACGGAGATGCTGGACCGAACATTCTGATTCCACTCTTCAAATTGGGACGTCTTCTAGATGAAGCCGAATATCAAAGAACCATTGTTCCGTGTTTATGCAAGTTGTTCGGAAGTCCCGATAGAACGACCAGAGTTAAATTGCTCGAAAGAATCGACGAATTTGCTCCGCATCTGACTCAACAAGTGGTGAACGATAAAATCTTTGCGTAAGTATCCTTTGTCTTTTTTATTTTTAACCCTCCATGGAAGATCTTTTTCAGGAATCTTACGTCAGGTTTCTTGGATACCAACCCAGCAGTTCGTGAAAGCACGGTGAAGGCAATGGTTTCTCTTGCGGAGAAGTTAAATTACAACAATTTGAATATAGAATTGATGAAATATCTTGCCCGATTACAAGGAGGAGATGAGCACGGCGGAATCAGAACGAACACTACAATTTGTCTAGGAAAAATTGGACATCTTTTGGCACCAGCGAAACGACAAGGAATTCTGATCAGTGCTTTTACCAGAGCATTGAAAGATCCATTCGCACCATCTCGAATGGCTTCTGTTCTTGCTCTTTCCGCAACACAACACTTTTATCCGATTGCGGAAATTGCGAACCGCATTGTTCCATCTTTGATCCCTCTGACATGTGATCCTGAGAAGCAAGTGAGAGATCAAGCATTTAAAGCGGTTCGTGGATTCCTTGAGAAGCTTGAAAAAGCATCAGAAAATCCAGCGTGTATTCCTGAACTGGAGGCTGGAGTTAAAGCAGGAGCAAGCTCCATTCTGGATCATGAGAAAGTACCACAATGGGCTAGTTGGGCATTGAAATCGTTATCTGGCAAGTTTTACAAAGGAACTCCACCTCCAGAAGTTAAACCAGGAACTTCTGGAGCACCGGGAGCCCAGCCGGCTGCTGGGGCTGCTTCTTCAAGACCAGTTACTCCGAATTCATTGGCCGAGAAAGGTATTTCCACATGTCAATATATTTCATACTTGCAAAATCAGAGCCCGGGTTCTCCAAATTTGAAAAAAATGTTAAAATTTCAGAAATTTTTTCAAATTTTTTTAAAAAGAACTATTTTTGGACATTCTTATCTTGAAAAAAACATTTTCTTGTCAGAAAAATCGTCCATTTTTTTTCTGTTGACCGCAAAAAAATTTTTTGAAAGAGAAAAAATTGTTTCCGAAAATCCGGGCCGGGCCCTGAAAATTCTGAAAAAAGCCAAGCCCGGTCCGTTGCAAGTATGATATATTTTGACCTTCAAAACAATTCGTTTAAGAGAAAAATGCTGTCAACAAACCAGTTCCAACGAAGCCTGCGACGAATGATGGTTGGGGAGATTTGAACGACGGTGGAGATATGTTCGCAGTAAAAGATTCAAGCAATTCAATTACTGATGATTGGGCAGATATTAATCCAAAATCAAATGATGTTGATGATTGGGGCGTAGGATGGGATACTCCGGTAACGTTTTATATTTTTGATTTGAGTAAAATTTGAAAATTTGAAGATTGCAACTGCTTCATCTTCACCGATTCCTGGAGTCAAAAAGTCTTCATCAGGAAATTTGGCTGTTAAGAAGCCAACCATCGGACGATTGAATTTGCCAAGCTCTGCATCAGCTCAAAATAAAACGAAGAAAGCCATTGACGATAATATCGATGCCCTTCTTGGAATAGCGGCACCTCCACCGGCTTCTTCAGCTGTCAAACCGAATTCCCTGAATTCTCTGATGAACAGCTCATTGTCTTCAACAACTAATACAAATAACTCTGGTATGTCATTAATTTGTTCAACTATCTTTTGTATTGGTATGTTTGAGGTTGGGGTTTTGATGATCCACTGCCCACAAAAAACACATCATCCGCTAATCAAGGATGGGATGATGATGGTTGGGGAAGCAACAGTATGACGACCAATGTGCTTCAGCCGACCCCTGTCCTTCAGCCTACAAAAGTGAAGGATGATAAAGGTGAAACTAGATTCTCGGTTTAAAAGTCATCTTTTTTTTTCAGAAGCTCGTCGAGCTGAAATGCAAGCAAGAAACGAAGCCCGCCGTAAGGAGCAAATGGAGCGCAAGAAGTCTTCTGGTGCAATGAAATTGGCTTCAGTCGAGAAGAAAATGGATGATTTTGCTGATTGGTGAAAAGTCACCGAAGTTCATATAAATTATGTCAATAGAATACTTGTACTTTGTTTTTTTTCCTGTAACAACACCGCTTTCAATTAGTTCTCGTCAAGTACATCTTCCAAAAACGCACCTGTGATTATTCATTTCTAACGTATTCTATTCATGTTTTTTTTCGCTTTTTTTCCATTTCATCCGTTCCCAACCATACATATTCTTACCCGCATTTTACTTTCTTTTCTTTCCGCTTCGCTGAATAATTTAGAAAACAAAAAAATTCTTCTGGTTATTTAGATAATGATGAAAATAAATTGACCCAATTCTTCGTTTACTATATAAAAGGGAATAAGTTAGGGTTAAAAGAGTAAACATGCGCATTTTACTAGTTCTCTCCGTTTTCATTGGGTTCGCATCGTCCAGACTGATGTGTGGAATCGAGCCAATCACTACAAATTGGATGGAGATTCAGATCAAATTGGATTGTCCAGCTATTCTAGGTTAGCTTTTGTTTCTGAATCCCATTTGTGGAATCTGGAAGTTTCAGAGCATCATCGAAAGTGTTGTCTTGCTCATGGATGGTGCTATGTGTATAAGAAAGTATCGATGGAAGCATGCAATAATGAGTACTGCAGATGTGTGGATGCGTTGGCAAAAGAAGGAACTTGCAAGGTAATGGCTCATCTGATTCTTCTAGGACTTTTATGCTATTTCCAGATGCATTCTGACAACTTCTGCATGAACGTCAAAAATCTGGGACCAATGTTGTGGCCGACTATCAACGAAAATGGAATGCAGTTCTAATCCTAATTTGAATCGTTTATAAATATTGTTAATTGATGTGATTTTGAATGGATAAATTATGTATTATTTCGGTAGGGGCGTAACCGTCTAATATATCTCCCAGACGTGCTTGTGTGATAGCACAGAGGGATCAGACTCATGTCCACATCATTCAATCACTAACAAAGTTCACACGAAGCTACAACATCACCATTGACACTCTACAGTAACAACTTCCCCATCAGACGTGCCAAGAAATCTGCGTCTCCCACCATCACGTGCTCTCTCGCACCCACAGAAGGAGCGCTCCATCGCACAATGTTCTACAGGATCAGCGCCAAGGAGGAACACCAACCGCCAAGCAGGAGCAGACACACTCTCTCATAACTCTATGCTCTCTCCCCTCCTTGTCTCTGCGTCTCTAACTTTCGCTATCACTGATCTATTGTCATCATATCCCAATCAGTCGTCCCTTCTGCATTCGTGTAGAGAGGTTGCTCCTTCCTTCGATCCCTTCTTGTCACCCTATTCACTAACTTCTACTGTATTCCTCTGGGACCTCTATTGCCCAGCGAGTGTCAATAAACACGTTGTGAACCAATCCACTGTTAACTACCATCTCACGGAAGGAGCCAAGGGTTGCATAGTAGTCACGGTACGCTAGGAGTGTGGGCTCATCACCCCTCAATCCCTAACCGCGACACACAACGACAACTACCGTAACCTAAAATTTCTTTTTCCGAATTATTCTGAGAAACTTTAGAGAACTTCCAGTTCACGACTAGTAAGACTGAATGTGATTAGAGGGTTGAAAGTTACATAGGACGACTAGAAGAACTGCGAAGACTAGACTGCTTTGAGAGGTTGACCTGAAATGTAGCGAAAAGACAACTAAGGATTTAGATTACATTTTTATTAAATTGGAGAAAGCGTACAGGGTGTTTCCGCCGCGTTAAAACTCCTGATTATACTGCATGGGACCGGGACACCTTGTACATACAGGGGAGTAAGAAAAGGGATTTCTGCATCATGAAAACTTAAGAAAAATTGGGGTTTTCCAGTTCTGCGATACGCGAGTCCTCTGCGTAGACGACGGACTCGTGTGGAGCTTTCCAAGGCGGTTCAGTTCTGCGAAGAAAAAACCTGCAATAATCTGCGGGGGACAAAAACTGCGCATACAAGCCTGTTTCTAGACAGAACTTGTATTAATTCATAGAAAACGAGCAAAGTTATGAATATGCTGAGGGAAATTAAATTACAATTGGCAAGGCCTAAAATTATCAAGCGCGCTCCTTTGGACACCGATGAGAGAGCGTGGCGACTGAAGAGACGGGTAGAGAAGCGACGCGTCGGCGGGAAATACGAAAACAAGAAGTTGAGCCTGATGGGAGAATCTGTAATTAAAATATAAAACAAGATAATGGAAAATTGGGAAAAGTAAAATGCAGTTCTGCGAGGAAAAAAAATCTGAATATAGATTTGAAAATGTCTCATTCTCAGCTTTCGAATGATATAGGTATCTTATCGAATTCCTATACCCCAGTTACAACCTTCCCTAGTTAGTTCTGCTGATTTATGTATTGTCTCCTGCCGTTTTAGACGTGTTACTCAGTCTGTTTCACACTGCTTTTGCGAGAAGGATTCCACCCGACTTGTGGAAGCGTAATTTTCACAACATCGTCCACAGTTCCAATTTTTTGTACTATTATGCTTGTCTGAGAAAAAAAAGGTTGAGACGCAGAGAAAATGTGTCTGCGTCTCCACCGTTTGTGTGCTATTTAGGCTCTCCGCTTCGATATCGCTACCGTATTCAGACTGCAAAAAATACTCTCTAACCTTTTTTTCTCAGACAAGCATAATAGCAAAGTTGTTATAATTTATTTCGAACCAATAAAGTATGTCATAAACTGTGTTACCCGGTAACACTAATGAGAAACATGAGAATCCTGTTAAACTGAAAAAACTACTATTTCAGCTTTTTTCACTATTTCAGAAGAGAAACATGGTACGCCGGAGGCTTGATGACTTGTGAGTTCTTATTCTTAGGCAACTTTACTGAAATCTAAATTACAGCAAACAGATTCTTGAACAGGAGTGTCTGGATACAACAAGTAAGATCTAGGAACAGTTAGAAATGATACTATACCATTTTTTCAGTTGATAAGTGCAATCAAGCTTTTGAAAAATTTCTTTCAACATGTATTAAAGGAAAATTTGAGTGTCAGAAAGAAGCAGAAAAAGGAAAAGAGCAATTTTGCCAGGAGCATTCATACTGTAAAACTGGTCAAACACCTTTATAAGACTTTACATAACTTTTAGCGGATTACTGTATCTCCTCAACTGCCTCTCCTACTACTCCGAATTCTACAACTATCAGCACCACGACTACAACATCGTTTCCAACGACTTCTCTGACTGAAACAACCGCCGAAGAGTCATTCGTTTTGACCCCCATTCATTATATAATTGGTGCTGGAATCGGAGGGTTTTTGATTCTTGGTTTGGTGCTTCTTGTGAAATGGATTCTTGACAAAAAGAAACCAGCAAAGAAACAGAAGAAGACAAAAAAGAAGCATCCAGAATTTACAATAGAGTCCCCATCTAACAACTTTACCAGAAGCAGAACTTGGTGATTTATGATAATATTTATTCGGATTAATAACTTTTTACTTTTAAATAAAATAAAATTGAAGATTGGAAATTAAAATTCAATTCAATTCAATTCCATCCTCCATGATTTCCCCACTGATTCTGTTGATAATTTGGGTTATATGGGTTCTCGCTATATCCTGAATGATGTCTATTGTATTCGGGATTTACATCATGTCCTCCGTGATATCCACCTGGATATTGCCCATTGTATCCGTGATGATCTCCGTGATATTCGTCATGTCCTCCATGATACCCGTTACGAAAATGAGACGGTTGGTAACCGAATCTGGGTCCATGACGATGGTAGTGTTCGTGTTCGTGAGATTCAGACGAGTGCGAGGAAACAAGGCTCACTGGAAAACGAAAATTTGAAGTTTTTCTGATTAATTTTATTTTGAACAGCCTAGAAAATTTAAGTTGCTTCTGGAAATGATGAGAAATATACTGTAAACACTCTAATAGAACGCCACCCAAACTTTCAATTTTGAGCCACTTTATCTCGATTCCTGTCTAAGATATGAAAAAAGTTGTGAACTGATAAATTGTTTATCATAGTATCATAAGTGTTTAGTCAGTTGACACAATGTCGATATCCTGAATAGGAACTGAGATAATTTAGATCAATCTTTTATTATATTTTTACGATAACTTAAAAAGCCTAGTAAATCTAAACTGGTTCTCAAAATGGAATTGAAAACAAACTCACAAATAAAAATTAAAATAACTAGTGATGAGAGATGGAAATGCATATTTCTTGATGCCGATTCAGGTATTCAATATCGTTTATATATGCCTAATGTCGTATCGTTTCGCCGAATGAGATTAGATAACAATAATCATAATCATGCGTATCGGAAAATTCATAAAATGTCCCAAGTGTAAAAATTTCTAGATCTGAATTCGTCGAGAATCACATCATTTAGCATTTGAAAAAATTTAAAATATTTATTTATAAAATCATCGGAACAAAAAAACATGTAAGGCAAGAAGTAGAACAGCTAGAAAACAAAAAAAGAAGAACTAGAAATCAGGATATGAAAACGAGAAAAAATGAAAGAAAAATAGAGATACAAATAGGGAAAGAGATCTTTTATACACATATGAACTCAATAAATTCTATCTATTCTCGATTAAAAGTAGAAGTTGTATTTTTGTATCTTCTGGATGCCGTATAAGTATAATATGCATCATCAGCTTCGTCTTGCTCACTCCGGAGACGTGGGAGTGATCCCATGTTATTACGGTATACGTGACCGATTCCTTCGTTCAGAATCTTATCAGGTGATGAGAGAATATTAATGACTTCTCGGTTCTGAGGCTGAAGTTGACGTCGTGGAGTATCTGGCTCGTTGATCGATGACAAATGATGATTATTTGGAATCACATCTGGCATCCAATCAGGATCAACTCCAGCATCGTGATGGTGGTTTTGAGGTGACAGTAATGGAGAAGCACACTGTGGATCTGCCATTGTGGATTCAGCCATCACTGATTTCTGAGTATCCAGCCACATATTAGGGTTAGAATCTGTCGATTTCGAGGTCATGTCACAGATGCACCATAGGAATATCACGATTGAAGCTATCAAGTAGATTACGGATTGGGAAATTTCCTGGAAAAAAAAATGAAAAATGAATAAGGAAAATAATGACGAAGCTCATACCACAATCTCCATTGGTAGGGGAAGTTGATTGGCGAATAATCCAGATAAAGTCATTACCAAAGTGAAAAGAGTCTGAAATTTGAAAATTAAAAAAAGGTTTTTATGAAAACTGTCTTACCAAAACGAAATGTTGGAAAACTGCTTTCTTCACATTATATTTTGCGACGAAGACATCGTATTTCTTATGAAGACTGACAAGAACTGATGTGGAGGCAGCATAGAATGATAGTAGAAGAAATAAACCAATAGGTAAAACAATGAACCAGAAGAGCCAAAGATGCGGAGAAAGAGAGCAGGTATCAGTGAAGAAGAAAGTGGTGAACGAGATGATACAAGGGAAAACGATTCCAACGAGCAGAGATGTAGCGACACTAAAATATAAGCTATTTTAAAATTTATTGTTAGATTATTTATTGTTAAATTTGTTTACCTTGGAGAAGAAGATCCATCAGCCAACATTCTGTAGATGTATAATCCATACAAGAAGAGCCAGGCGAATGGAGATGATGAAGTGAATGATAGCATTGCATTACGGACTGGGCAGAATGCTTGATTGATAGCTGTCTTATGAACGAAGAACAAATTCAAAACGTTGATGGCAAAGAAAAGAATGAATCCAATTCGAACTGAATGCGTTTTTAGACTTTTTCTTGAAATAGTCAGAAGAATGGAGAGGAAGCAGAGGAAGAGAGCAACACCCGCGATTGCTGGAGATGTCATGTCATCGATTTGAGCAACTCGTACCTATGAACTCAGAAATATACAAAATTTAAACTATTGGAAACTTACAATAGAGTTCGAATGATCATTCACAAACATGGTGAATACTCCAATTCGATCGTATTCACAAGCAGCATGAGTGAGATTTAAACCGATCAAGGATGCTCCACGATTAGTCCATGCTCCAGATTGATCATCAAATCGAACACATTCCGGATACTTCCATCCATCATCTTCATCGATTTCAAACTCCACAATAATTGGGTCAGTAGTATTGGCAACAACTGCGATCATTGGATTCTCACATCGATCGCATCTTGGATACGGTACGATGGAGTAGACTACTTGAGTGGTTCCTGTGACAATTGCACGAACTCTAGGGAATCCAGTTGGACGAAGATCCACGAAGTTGTTAAACTTCGGAAGCATATTTCCAAAGTCAAGTTTGTCAGAAGCGAAAACTGGAAAAAAAAATATTTTTTGAAGTTTTATTGTAAAAGCCAAACTTACCAATGTGATCATTGGTAACAAAGAATGGAGACAAAAAAGAAACACTTTCGTGTGTTTCGGCTACAGTTTCAGCATAACTCCACAGTTTTGCGATCATTGTCGAATACTCATCAGCTGGTTGTTCACTCATAACTCTTCCCAATGCTTCAATTAATCTTTCCGTGAATGTCATATCCTTGATATGTGCTCTTCCTTTTAGCGGAATCATTTGTTCATGATCAACTAATCTACTCAATGCTTCTGCGGCGATTTGTTGATTCCTTCCACGGATCGATGATTCTGTATTTGTTGCATTTGATACCATTGTCAAAAGTTTTGCAGGCTCCAAAATATCGAATTTGTTGACCATAATCGAGTATTCTGGGCGAGTACAATTCCATGCGTTCACATCTGACCATCTTCCTGTTTCCAGACATTTCCTTGTAGCCAGGCCACTTTCTCCAATTGGACAAGACTGTCTCACAATTGATCCTTTTTGACTTATTGGCCATTGAATGCTATATTCTATTTCTGATGGACATTTTCCGGCTACTGGTCTACATTTCAACGTTTTTGAGTCGAGTTGCTGGAAAATAAAATTTTTATGATCTACATATTTTTCTGAATAGGTGAACTTACATGATCATATCTTGAACATCTATCACAACGTCTTCCAACAGAATCTCCATTACATTTGCAATACCCATCAGAAGAGCATTCTGTACTCTCTGATCCGGATCCACATTCACATTTTACACATCCATTGATTGTCGAGAAATGACTCTTTTTGCACAAACAAGCTCCAGTCTTCTTGTCGCATTGTGATTCATAACCTTTCGATTGTGAGCATGCACATCTTCGACATCGAGGGAAAGTACCCCACCATCCGGATGGACAAATCTGTTTGGGAGCTTCCAGCTGACAATTCTTTCCGGTTCTTCCTGGCGGGCAAATGCATTCGTATCCGGTTGTTGTATTTGAGGCAACACAAGTTCCAGACGAACACACATTAGCTACAGAACATACTGGAAGACACGTATCTCCTACAAAGCTCTTCTGACACTTGCATTTGTGTTTATTCCATGCTCTGTGACAAGTACTGTCTGATGGACAGATTGAATCGACGGAACATCGGTTTGGTACAACGCATCCAGCTCTAGTCTTTCCCTTCTTCTTAACAGAAACTGGTCTTCCATCAACCATCACATTTCGAATACATCCTTCAAATCGAGATGGATGTCCTGTTCCTGGGGCGATTCCATAATACAGACTTTCCAAATTCATATCTGCGATTGAAGTTTTAGCCTCTGCCGAATAAATTCCATTAATACTTGTTGCCACTGAATCAGCTTCGAATTTCACGACAACATTCATCCAATGTTTTGAAGTGATTTCAGGAGATGGAAGTTCGACTGAAGAGTCTCCAATATTGTATTTCAGTGTTCCATCGTCAATTTCAAGATTGTAGTGAACGCTTCTTTGAGTGAATTCCAGTGCGAAAACTTGCATATCAGCTCGGGAAGATCGGAATTCAAATGAGACTTCAAATGGAACGGATACTTGAGCAGGTTGATATAGAACAAAAGATTCCTCCTCGAATAGAGAATGACCACGAAGATCTTGATTTCCAACAGGAACAATACATTCTCCAAGTGAATGAACCGCCTGAGGACAACTGCAAATACGTCCACCCCAACGGTTCGAACATTTTGTTGTAGCTGAACATTGTCCATCCGAAGATGAGCAGAAGTCTCGACGTTGGCGACATCCTTCATGAACATGACCCACTTTGTGCATTTCTTTTATAGTTGAGAAATCCACGTCTTCTTTGTCAACAGATAAATCAGATATACATCCGGAGAAGGCCTTCTCAATCTGCTTGGAAGTTCCCGGTCTTCCTCCAAGGAATAAACCGTTTGATACATCCATATAACGATAACATGGGACAGTTGGATCTTCACATCTGAAAATAATGATAATCAAATTTGAGAAGTTTGAGAAGAGAAATTCATCATTTCCCGGGGAGCATATAATTCCGCTAATCAAATGAATAATTCAATCGGTTCGCGACCATAGACTAATATTTCTGTTCATTTTGAAAATTGAATTATATGTTGAATTACAAGGAGGGACCTCATGCAATTATGAATTACTACTGGGAAGATCCCACACAAGAAAACGTACTTTTTCTCTAGATTCAGTTTTGCACGAACAGCACAATTTGGAGATGAATTCAGAAGAAGTGATGGATGAGTTTCACAATCATCAAGTGACATCGTTATTTGCTGCAAAATTATAGGAACCAATGAATGAAAAATTAACTTTCCCTACCTTATTAGAGAACTCAACAGTTACAGTATGCCATTCACCATCATTCACCCGATTCTCCACATCATTCTCCATTTTTGCATCAGCTTTTTCCCCGCCCAATGAGAATTGAACCTATAATTTTGATTTATGGAAAACCCCTTCTTCATTTTCAAAAAATACCTTTAGAACTCGATCTACAATGGAAACTTCGACAAAGTCGCTTCTTTTGTCTCCCGTGAATACCAAAACACCGTCGTGTGCAATTGTTGATATTCTGAAGAAAGACGTGTTTTTTGCATCTTCTTTTTTTGGGGCTTCTTTTTTGAGCTCTGAATTTTTTACCTGAACTTCATGGTCCATTGAGTACGTGGCAAGTCTAGGTTTACATTGAGGATGCCTTCTCCTTCGAAAGATACACTTCTCAACCGACATCTTTCATCTGTATCCTCTCCTTGGTATTTACAGTGACGACATCTCATTCGATTGCCTTCCAATTCACAGAGAGAATCTGACATACAGTATCCAGGAACACATGTTAGAGCATGCACTGATATTTCACAGTGACGACCTGAAAAGAAATTGCTTTAGTGTTCAGATGGTCCCTCCGAAAGTGTTTCAGTTTTATTGCGACTCCTTTTCAAATGAAAGTTTGACATGGAAATAACGGAAAAGGGGGGTCACACAGAGTTAGATGGGGTACTTCCGGTGCAGTTGAAACAAACGACAGAAGCACCGGGAGAAGTCTGAAGTGACACGCAAATTGCTTTCACAAAAGACCCCAGAAAAGTGGAAGTAGAAGGGGAAACAATTTTAGAAAAATAACTTTCGAATCACGCTATATGTATATTGAAGCTCTCGACTGTACGTTTTTTGATCAGAATATCCTAGCGAGAATTGTGGAGAAGAACTGACTTGGTTACTGTATGTTGTCGTTGCTCAGGTTCTTGCACGGTATAGTCTTACTAGGGAGCTATCCGGAGTCGTCTCCGAGCTACACTCCATGACCTAGATCATTAGAAAGACCACGCAGCCAAACATTGGGAGAATGATCTTTTTCATTTTCAAACGTTTGGAACATTTTTCAGCACTTTTCAAAACATTTTCAAAAAGTCACTTCTGATGTGTGGGGTCCCCAGATCGATTTTTTCAAGAAAAAACCTTTTTAGTTAGCCACCGTGCTTTATCTAATAGAAGCTCAGCCGAACCGTCAATTTTGTGTTTAATTCTCTCGATTCCTGCGAAAGATAAAAAAATTTCGTCAATTGATAAAATATTAAAGATATTGTGACTAATATTTTATCGGTTGACAAAATTTGGATATCTTCCACAGGATTCGAGATAATAATTGAGCTCATCGTTGATGTTTTGGGTGGGCTTTTATTAGAGAAAATACGGTAACTTGGAAAAAAGAATACAGTGGCTGAAACTTATAAAATTACAAAATCCCTTCTCTTCCCTAGATTTTCTTTTTTTTGGATCAGCAGTAAACATCCACTCCCCATTTTCTATCCACTTTCGTTTACTCCATTTCGTTTTTCGACTCAATAGCCCTCATTTTGTGAGCCAATTTGCTAATGCAAATTTCAACCTCATAAGTACCATTTTATTGTGCAAAAGGGGTCTCCGAACCACTCTTCCTCCTAACACAAGCACATTCCCATTTTACGAGTGTGTTCTCCCTTATTTTCTGTGCTTTCCTTTAGTCAATTAGTGGAATTACGTACCTATCCAACCAGGCTTACACTCGCAGCGATATGTGTTCTCGTAGGCGACACAAGTCGAATTATTGGAGCACCTGCCACGGTAACATTCATCAAGACGTGTGTCGCATTCTCCACGACCATCCGAACCTGCAAAATTAAACTTCTACAGAGTCGCGAATTTCCAGTCTTACTTGTGAATCCAGAAGGACATTCGCAGACGAAAGTGTTGACGGTGTTTAGGGTTCGAGCAATGAAGTTGTCAGTCTCATGAGCCTATAAAAATCAGAGTTGAAGGGTTTCTTGAAAAATGCATACCTTCATTTCTCCCACAAACTTCTGAGTTTGTCGACACTTTGCCATATGGGAACATGGCTCATTCGCACAAGATTCATCTCGGATCACTTCAACTTGCAACAATGTCATCTTCTCCAACTTCTTGATCGATTCTTTCACCAACTCGATTGCCCTCCAACCTCTGAAAATAAAATAGTTCCAGACCCCTTTTGTATACGTTCCCCAATTTTGAATCTATACAATTTTTCTTCCCATTAGCAACACTTTGTCGCTCCATTATTCATATTGAATTACACTACTTCTCCATGTAAATATGTCGTTTCAAGGAGTTAGAAGCACGCAAAGAAACTAGGGGGAGCCCGTTTCATTGTTTGTCAAAACAAATCGAATTATTGTGAAGCGCATCTAATTGCACACATCCCGAATCTCCAAAATCCCGAACTCATTTCCCGTAACACAACACTTGACTACCAGTATACGAAAAGCCTCTTGAGACACGAAACGGCGGCATTTCTTTTTATGATTCGAGTGTTATTGTGTAGTTTTCAATCATCTCTTACCGTACAACCCTTCCGTGGTCCGTAATTGCCAAATTAATATAGATGACGTCATCAAGGTGCTGCTTGACACCAATGACATGGATGTCAGATGGTTTCCAATTACTCAACGTAGACATCGCATCTCTGGAAGCAAATCAGATTAATTGAAGATTCGGAAACTAACAATTACCAACCTGAATCTCTGGAACACCAATGGATCCCAGAAATCATCGACAGTCATCCTGGCAAGACTCAACGTAAAACTTTCAGCCAACCAGTCTGGTTCCACGAGAACATGGATAAATCTACATGTAGCACATTCAGTATTGGCACCGTCAGAAACACATGTTTTGAATGAAACATCCATGTTTCGTTTCCATTCTTGTTTTACTAGAATTTTTCCAGTGTACTTTTCAGCTTCTATCAAATCGTTTTCCTCCAAAAAATATTCGAGAGTTGCATTTTGATCTGGGTCAAACGATGGGATGAATCCGATTTGTTTAGCCATTTGAACATTATCAAATCGGTTCATGAGGATCACAAAATCCTTCAGAACTGGTTTATTGTCGTTCACATCTGATACGTGGATCCGAACGGGAACTGTTGACGAAAGTTGTCCACTGCTGGCTTGGAGTTCAAAAAAGAACTTGTTGGATTTGGCTTCGTAGTCAAATTCAGCACGAGTGAGAATTCGCACAACTCCATTTTGTTCAGCGTCTTCTGAAAATAGAGAATGGGATTCTTGAATTAAAAACTAGGTATTTACCTTCAATATCAAAGAGTTTTGCATCTGTTCCTCCGAAAATTCGGAAAGAAATGTCAGAATTCTCTCCCTCATCAGCATCTCTTGCCACAATTGTTCCTACTGTAGACCCAGCTGGAGCATTTTCAGCAATATATAGATCATAGGAAAGTTGTTCAAACGAAGGGGCATTGTCATTCACATCAGAAAGTGTCAATGTGATTTCAGAAGAAGCCGAGAGTGACGGTGTTCCACGATCCCTTGCAAATATAGGGAGTAAAATTCTGAAATTGAAGACCCAATTAATGTTTCCACTATGTATATTTATAACAACATCCTTCAATCTTTTCTCTGAAGTTATAATGCACCCCCTCCCTTCTTCGCAATCTGTTGGCACTTGACAAAAAACATGGTCCTCTCTTTCCCCCTCAACCACCCTATAGAAAACAGTGACACCCGGTCAAATGAGGGCTCATTGAGCAATCCGGGCAGGTGTTAGCCCTCTCTTAGGACACATTCTAATTATCCCAGATTCGCATTCTTCTGAGAAGAATGTTCTACATCTTCTTTTATAAATAAAATGTAACACGCTTACACTGCAAACTGTTCTCGATCAAGTTTTGAGCTGACACGAAGAGTTCCTGAAGTTCTGTCAAGTCGAAAAAGATGAATAGCTGGAGATGAGGAAGATTCGTTTAGGAAGTAGTCGACGATTCCATTTGAACCAATGTCAGCGTCTATCGCTGATACCTAAAAAAGAAAATTTAGAATCCATGGAATTCATTGAACTTCAAAAGTACCTGAAGGAAGGAAGTTCCAACTGGAATATCTTCTGAAATGGTGGCAGCGTAGCTTGAAGACGTGAATTGTGGAGCATTGTCGTTTACTGAAAACATAAACCATCAATTTGGCTTTTCCTCAGACTTCCTAATCCCCCGATTTGATTCGAATATTATTTCTTTGTTTTACATGTTTCCCTTCACTTCCTGCTCCTTCTGTCTTCTCACACAACACCGCCCGACCCCTAATTTCCGTAAATAATCGTGTTTTGTCTGACACTCTCTAAATCTCTTCAGCTCTACCACTAAGCTTAGTACCCTTTCGTCGTTTTCTAACACATCTGGTCATTTGTCAGGCGTCGTTGTTCGGTTTGAAAGGGGGACGACAAAATGCGCCTAGTAGGCGAGTCATAAGAAGAAACACCATATTTGAATATGTCAAAATGAGATCCGCCGTCAGAGATATTAACAAAATGCCAACTCACTGTCATCCAGAATCACTTCGATTTGTGTTGATGTGTTAAGCGGTGGAGTGGCGTGGTCTGAAGCTGTCACGATGACGGAAAACGTGGCACGATCTTCGCGGTCAAGATCAGAAGCAACGGAAATATCACCAGATGAAGGATCTATTTTGAAGAACTGATTAGAATCAATTGAATAAACCAAACGAGCGTTATCTCCACGATCATGGTCTTCAGCCTGGAAAAAGTTTAGAAATTAAAATCGAAAACCATTAGCAAAATCACAAACCTTCATGCTGATAACAGGATATCCAATCGGAGAATGTTCTGGAATTTTCACCGAAAATGGATGGTCATTAAAATACGGAGCCGAGTTAACATCATCAATAAAGACATTGACAACACATCTTCCTTGTAGACCTCCTTGATCAGTTGCTGATACTTCCACTCTTATTTTGTGATCTTGTTTGTTCAACTGCCCCGATACACTTAAAATTGCTCCCTGATCTCCTATATCCAGAATACTGAACACATCTCTGTCAGCCTCCTCGATACGGTAAGTGATCTTCTGATCCTCGTCGTTATCCACTGCTTTCCATTTGATGATCTGACTTCCACGTGGCATCTCTTCAGAAATCGTCACATTATATTCTTTTTTGTCGAATATCGGAGCGTTGTCATTGATGTCTTTCAAAACCACTGTCATTGTAGTAGAGGTATTCAAAGGAGGAGTTCCCATATCTCTAGCAGTTACCTGAAAGTATGAACTTGTTAATTTGTTTTTCGAGATTTCTAGTTCACCTTCAGACTGTATCTAGCAGTCGTTTCTCGATCAAGAAGTTTAGTCGTTTTGATAACACCGCTATCCTCATCGATGATGAAATCTTCTGATCCTTCAATAGAATATCTGGAAAACAAATTTTACGGTTTTTCTTCAAACACAATATCATACCTAATGATTCCGTTTGGTCCAGAATCTTCATCAATGGCATAAACTCTTCCAACTTCTTCTCCAATTGCTACATTCTCTTCAAGTGTAATCATCTTCTGCGCAGCAATCAGAGTAGGAGCATGATCATTGATATCAACCACATGGATTGTGAGTGAAACAGTGCTTGAAAGTGCAGGTTGTGCACCATCTTTTGCTCGAATTATTGCTGTTATTGGGGAGTTTTTGGCATCGATTCTTTCTCGAAGAGTCACTTCTCCAGATGAATAATCAATGGTAAGTCCACCGATTCCAGAAGATGAAGCCATAGAATAATGAACTTTTCCATTGGTTCCAAAGTCTTCATCTGTAGCTTTCACTGTTGCTATAACGGTAGGGAGGGTGATGTTCTCCAAGATGGTGATGTGTAAGAATCAGATGCAAATACTGGCGCATTATCATTGACATCAAGTACAGTAATCTCCACGAGAGCTTTTGATTCTTTCTTTGGAATCCCTTTATCACTTGCTATCACATCCAATCGAATCAAAGAGAGAGTTTCTCGATCCAAAGGAGCCGCTGTTTGAATAACTCCACTTTTGGAATTGATGGCCAACAGATTCTTTCCATTTCCTTCACCCAGAGAATACTCGACTTCTCCATTTTCTTCAGAATCCAAGTCTCTTGCAAATACGGAGAGAACAGTAGTACCAATCTGAAAGAAGAAGGACAATAATAATTCATTAATTTTCTTTAAAGAAATTATGCAATTGACAGATTTATCCCCTTTTCTCTATTTTCAAGTGGTATTGAGTTGGTTATATCAATATCACAGATTTGTGTCCTTTTACTTGTTCATCATGTACTACACACGCATTCTCTCTTCTGCTTCTTCTTCTTTTCCCCCGTCCTTTAATTATATATTCGAAGACTCGGTCCTCCGAGCAACTAGGACTCCCGCTACTATGAGAATGGTGGCGGCGGTCGCTTTACGATTCGAAGGAAGACACGACTCATCTCATTATTGGGTGTGAGAAGGCGATATGTTGTAGGAAATGGCTATGATGAAATTTTCGGGTTTAGCTCTGGAAATGAGAGAGGTTTTTGGGGTTTTTGACGCTTTTGTTGATAGAAAGTGTTTGACTTTACGAATTCTGGAGAGAAAAACAAGAGCTGATGATTTTAATACTTTTTGAAGTTTCATAGTTAAAGCCACAGATCCAACTAAAGAAAAGCACCTACCGTAAAACCTGTAATACAAGGGCTCCCATACTGTCAAATTAGTGCTCAATTATCTCGATTCCTACTCAAGATATAAAAAATATGTAAACTGACAAATCATTTCTGATATTATGATAAGAAATTTATCAGTTGACAACTTTTTCATACCTTAAACAGGAACAGACAAAAATTGACTCAAAAGTTAGAGGGCCTTCTATTACAGGTTTACGGTAGTTGTTCACTTCCGCCAGTCAATTCTTCTTCATCTAATCTCCTATAAATGTAGAAACGTTCCACCTTAAAGTCAACTCTTCCATTCATTTACCCTGCTTTTGCAATTCGACTGACTCATCCGTCTCCGGACTCCCGTGAACTTCTAAATCTCTCGATTCTTTACACTCTCCCTTTCCCTCCCGTACCCATGCATACACGGTGTTGGTGTCCTTCTTCCTGACGGACGACAAACATCCATTTTCGGACTCTTATAATTTGCCTGCTCTTGTGGGGGTTGCTCTCTCTCTATGGGTGAAGCCGTCGTCTGATGACAGATGGTCATTCGGATGCGATAGTGTTATAAGTCGAGAGATTTAGACACTCTCTCGGCTGGAACAATGTTGCGTGCTTTTGGAAATGGGGTGTGTAAAATTGAAATGATGGTCGTCGGAGGTACATTTGATTTATGGGTCCACTTCTCTTTTTTTGAGTGTCAGCCTTCTCTGGACTGGTCACTCACTTTGGAGTACTACGAGTACACGTCTCGAGGGAAATTAGAGGGGAGCGGAGCCCAACGGTGAAATAAAGAAAATGGAATGGAAATTTATACCAAAAACTGAGTAATTCGGACTGGCACTTGACAGAGAAAACCAAGAAATTAGTATATGGAAAACGTCAAGAGTCAGGAAAACTACATCAGTTTCTGAATTCAAAATTCAAAATTGCATAGGACCGAAAAGCGAAAAAAGGGATGTGCAAAAAAAAAAATCATACTTCATCTAGATGTGCTGAAGCTACATTTCAAATCTTTGATTCCCGAATACCAGATCCCTTCTATGTTTTTCACCTACTTCTATTGAATTCTAAAGCTTCTTATTTATATTTTTGACTTCTTAGATTCTTTTCATTTCGTTCCATTTTCTCTTTATTCACACTTTCTCCCCTTCTTCGTAGCTAATCCAATATACAGTACCACTGTATTATTGTATCCATATTCTCTTCTTTTTTCCACACACTGACAGGTGAATCCTCTCGCGCATATTATCTGCGTCTCTCACAATCACATGCACCCTACTACTCTTATGTGGAAGCACTCGCTAATTACAAGCTGTTGTTTCGACCGGGGAAGCTACGGGCAGCGACCCGAAGAGCTCCGTTCGAATTAGGAAAATAGAGATAGAGGAAATAGTAGGAGAACTTGAGATACGCAGAGTGTGAATGAATGAATGAAAATGGAAATGGGTGTAAAAGAGGAATTGAATAGACTCACCGGAGCATCTTCGCGGATTTCTCCAAAATAAGAATCCTTTTCGAAAATGGGACTATTGTCTTGGACATCTAGGACGTGAACGACGACCGTAGTACTCGCAGATATCGTTGGATCGACTCTCTCGTAGGCTGTCACCTGAAATTAGAATATTCAGAATATTTAGAAAAAGATGATTTCGATACCTTGAGAATATGCTTATCCAGTACTTCTCGATCCATACTTTTTGCCAGTCGAATCTCTCCACTCATCTGCAAAAATTGTATTATTTTTCAGAAGGAGCACCGAGAGCCGCGTCCCACTTCCTCTGAGAAAAAGAACTAAACTACTAGAAAGCATTCATAGATAATTGTGTTTGTGTTCAAGTTCCTTAGGCACTTTTTTCTGGGATAGAGTGAGAGTTCCATGAGTTTGTTAGTATAAAAGTATAGTTGATTTTTAGAAAAACTTCCGGAAGTGTAGTAGTTGAAAAAAAACTTACCGTATCCAGAGTGAACAAGTTTTGAGATCTTGAATCTTGAGGAGCAACCATGGAGTAGTAGAGAGGTTGGGAAGATGCATGAGACGCTTTTACAGATGCAATTACGGTTTCTATTGGTGTATCTTCTGGCAGCTCTTTTACGTATCTGAACATTTTGGAAGTTAATTTCAGATTTCATTTCCAAGTTTCACAATTTTTCAAAGAAACACTCACTTTTCTTGCTGAAAATGCACTGCGTTTGCGTCTGGGTTCCTTCTTCGAGCCCATCTTTTTGTTCTTCGGATTTCGAGTTTCTTCATTGAAGCAACAGAATGCCCAATCCTCATTTTTGACTGATAAATTTGTCCATCACAAACATAATTATAGTGAAAGTCAATTGGTCCATCAAAGAAACAAACTCTCTCTTTGGTCAAAAGTAGACCATCATCAAGAAGTGAGAGTTGAGAGGATTGGATAGAGTCCGGAAATCCAGGAATAGGACAAGAAGTAATATCAGAAGAAGAGGAATCAGGCCAATGAATTATAGGTTGACCTGGATGCAAACATGGTGGTCGAGAAGCTGGTAGCCAGATAACAAAACTACTTGATGGAACTGCACATGGTTTACAAACTACAGAAATAGGTTCAGATGAATAATACTTGTCTTCTGTCAAAGCACTGACTAGTAGTAATGATGAGGTGATAAAAAACGGAAGAAACATAATTTTGTTAAGCATCATCGTCTCTTCATTGCATTGAAGCCAGTTGAATGTGAGTTGGATATGGAAGAAGGGAAAAAGAAGAGAAAGGGCTGCGGTGTCCGAATAAGAAGGCGGAGCCAACTGGGTGGCACCCCCTCTGCGTCTCGTTCAAAAGGAAGAACTGACCAGCGGCCAATTAAGGTGAGGAGGTTGTGTATCAGCTAATTTGAATGTCTCTTTTCTATGTCACACATAATGTTCGCGCATTGATAGTGAGCCGGAAGCGATAGAAATGGGGGAAAGGGGAGATGCCAGCGTGAGAGCCTTTGGAAAAAATAATCAGGTATTATGAAGGGGAAGGAGTGGGATTAGATATTGGTTCCGAGGTCCAATGTTACCCAGAACAAAACTAATCTAGATTGATTGGGTTCTTGTTGTCCAAAATAACCACTGTGGCTGTTGTCAGGCGTCGCCTGCAACAGCAACGTCTCCGGAATCTCAGGCATCGCCGACAAGTTCTGGTCGGAGTTTAGTCAGATTCCAGATAGCGCCGCTAGCTAACCAAACTCCGACAAACTATTACAACTTTCACCTTCTGACCAATATCTGACAATGGTCCGCTATGCACCCGTTTTTGAACAATTTTTGACCAGAACCTGGCAAATATCCGTCCAAAAGCCGAATCCCTCAATTTCTAACGAGTACTCCTCCTTGTCGAAGGCATCAACAAATAATTTTTTAAGCTTCCGAACGTTTATTAGACCCTCACAATCAGATTTATGTTAAATTGCCTTTCCGATCACTTAATTACCTTCATATGACCCTCAAACCCATCATATGAACTTAATTGCTTCTGAAGACTTATTTGAAGACAGTCTCTTATTTTCTAATAGTCTCTTTCTCATAATCCTCTGGAGCCAGTCATGGAGCCATGTGTCCACCGATTGGGGACATAAACCGATTTTCTGGCGTCCTTCCTGCCACCATATTGTTTCTCTCGGTCAATTAAGCAAAGCCGAAAAGGGCGTATTATGTGGCCTCTCTCGCCAGAACGGCGTCAGGCAGGTGTTCTCCGACTACGTTGCATATCTAATTGCTCCTATGTGAACACAAACAGACACATCTTTCCGTCTCAAAAAAAGGAGTTTTTTTTCCTATTGTTCACTTTTTCTTTCTTTTTTCTTGGCTCCTCATTAGCTTTCTCCATGCCCGTCGTCCGACAGCTCGTTTCGTCTCAACATTTGCATATTTTTCAGTGTCAGACACAAGAACCACAACTCATTTTTCTACGAAGAGTGCGTGTTGCTCTTGGTTTGACTCCCCGGAGAAAGAGCATCATCGAGTGCTGTATGTGTTGTAGTCTGAATTTTCGACGGAAATTGGAAGAAGGATCGGGTAGCGCCAAAAACTGAAAATGGGGCAGAGATAGGGAGAATGGGAGGAGGAGAAAGGACGAGTTGAAAAATGAAACACCACGATAGACACGAAAACACATGTGAAAACTTGACCTAGGAAAAAGTATAGAGTCCAAGATTCTGTTCGGGATATTTCAAAAGTTCGTATTTGTCAATGGATGGCCCCGGAAACAGCTCAACAGTTCTGAAATGTTATATGTACCGTCTTCCTCTAATGGAAGCCCATCAAAATCGTTCTCGATTCCTGTGTAAAAAAATTGTCAACTTATAAACTGTTGGTGATATTAGGATAAATAATTTATCAGTTGATGTCATGTTTCGATATCTTTCACAGAAATTGAGATAATTGTTTTCAAAGTTGAAGGTTCGGGTGCGCTTCTATTAAAAGAACTACGGTATATCATCTGTCACCAACAATTTAATGAATCTACTTTGCAGTAGAAAACGGAGTTCCATTTCATGACCATTTTATTTGTTTCCTTCGGAAGTTGACTCTAATACCGATATCGCGATTCAGTTAAAATATTTCACAACCCGTACTTGAATTGAAATTCCGGGCATTTCTTTTAATTAATTTTTAATTTCTTATATTTCGTAACATTCTCAGGTGCTCTCTCGTTCTCCGATTCCATTCGATCTATGTCACATAACCATTTGCGGTGAACATAGTGAAACTCATCGATCAAATGACTCTTGCTCTCTTCCTATGACTCCACCGATTAATCAGACGAACATCTTCGCAGAGCAGAGACTTTATAAAATGATGAACTATTTTGACATGCGTGTGTGTGAGTGACCCGTTTTATGAAAGTACCCTTCTCACAAACAATTGGCCTGGTGGATAGAGAGGAGCTTGTGGCCGTCAAATGGAATGTGACGATGCGTAATTAAAACTGAAATGGATGGTGGAAAAAGAAGGGGTAAAAGGGATGCATTTGGTGGAAGGAAGGAAGGATACACACAATTGATGGCATCCGTTTTGGTGTGATGAAACCAGAATTAGAGAGGTGGCTTTATCCGAACATTTTAACTGAATAAGAAATGGAGAACATTAAT
Organism: Caenorhabditis briggsae; assembly: GCF_000004555.2. Lineage (NCBI taxonomy): Eukaryota > Metazoa > Nematoda > Chromadorea > Rhabditida > Rhabditidae > Caenorhabditis > Caenorhabditis briggsae. The sequence continues at coordinate 11,061,766 of NC_013488.2, read as the reverse complement.
TTTTATTTCACTCGGTATTCGAAATACTGGAACTTATTAGAGGTAGCAAGACATAAGTAAACACAGTAGCCATACAAAACATATAGTAACGGTCAATAAGATACACAAAAACGTTTTTTTCAGTTGATTTTCGGCCATTTTGACCATTTTCAAAAGTCTGAAGCTCGGTTATGAAATTTCCGATCAGTTTGAAAATTTCGTAGGTTATAAAACAAACCTAGATTGAAAACTTTGCATTCACATAATTTTTTGAAAATTTCTAGTTTTCCAGATATTTTCTGATTTCTGAAAACACCTCATTTTGACCCGTTTTTGTCCTGAAACCGTGAAAAAAACACGCGTCTTTCAGAACTCGGCAAATATCTGAAAAACTCTGTTTGAATTTTCAAAAATTCTGAAAAAAAGTTTTGTATATCTTATGAACCGGTACGGTATACGGGTAAAAAGAACCTATTCATGAACAGGGTGATTCACGATTTCAGTATTACTATCTTCTGAAAAAGTGGTGGATCCGTTTAGTTCCGAAACAGGTCCAAGTTGAGAAAGTGGAATCGCAGCAGGGTCTTGCACATTTTGTGTTGGAGTCTTGTTTGAGAAAAAATAATAATAAATTCGTTTGATTGTTTCCCAACACTTCTGATTGAAAATTAGCACAATTACGATCTCCACAATGAATAGAACGATATATTCCGGTAGTCTTCCATTTTCCAATTTCGATATCATCTCAACCACTTCTGATTTATTCAGCGGAGCGACACATCGCGATGCTATTGTTTCGTTAAATTTACGAATAGCAACATCAAATTCTTCCGTTTTCCCGTCGATTTCAGAAATACTGAACACAAGTTGTTTCAGGCATAAGAGGATACTGTTATGCTTCCGACAATCTTCAAAGATCAAAGCGCTGGAATCGATGATAACTGCAAAATCATATTGATGCGGAGTAAGAAAAAACATGGTGCTACCTCGATTAGACCATCCATTTTTGTAGATTTCTTGGTAAAAACTGTCACCAATTTCGATGTCTAGTCGTTCATCGGAACTGAGTTTG
>NC_013488.2:11043273-11060615 GCF_000004555.2 Caenorhabditis briggsae | reverse complement strand
TCTTCAGCCTGGAAAAAGTTTAGAAATTAAAATCGAAAACCATTAGCAAAATACAAACCTTCATGCTGATAACAGGATATCCAATCGGAGAATGTTCTGGAATTTTCACCGAAAATGGATGGTCATTAAAATACGGAGCCGAGTTAACATCATCAATAAAGACATTGACAACACATCTTCCTTGTAGACCTCCTTGATCAGTTGCTGATACTTCCACTCTTATTTTGTGATCTTGTTTGTTCAACTGCCCCGATACACTTAAAATTGCTCCCTGATCTCCTATATCCAGAATACTGAACACATCTCTGTCAGCCTCCTCGATACGGTAAGTGATCTTCTGATCCTCGTCGTTATCCACTGCTTTCCATTTGATGATCTGACTTCCACGTGGCATCTCTTCAGAAATCGTCACATTATATTCTTTTTTGTCGAATATCGGAGCGTTGTCATTGATGTCTTTCAAAACCACTGTCATTGTAGTAGAGGTATTCAAAGGAGGAGTTCCCATATCTCTAGCAGTTACCTGAAAGTATGAACTTGTTAATTTGTTTTTCGAGATTTCTAGTTCACCTTCAGACTGTATCTAGCAGTCGTTTCTCGATCAAGAAGTTTAGTCGTTTTGATAACACCGCTATCCTCATCGATGATGAAATCTTCTGATCCTTCAATAGAATATCTGGAAAACAAATTTTACGGTTTTTCTTCAAACACAATATCATACCTAATGATTCCGTTTGGTCCAGAATCTTCATCAATGGCATAAACTCTTCCAACTTCTTCTCCAATTGCTACATTCTCTTCAAGTGTAATCATCTTCTGCGCAGCAATCAGAGTAGGAGCATGATCATTGATATCAACCACATGGATTGTGAGTGAAACAGTGCTTGAAAGTGCAGGTTGTGCACCATCTTTTGCTCGAATTATTGCTGTTATTGGGGAGTTTTTGGCATCGATTCTTTCTCGAAGAGTCACTTCTCCAGATGAATAATCAATGGTAAGTCCACCGATTCCAGAAGATGAAGCCATAGAATAATGAACTTTTCCATTGGTTCCAAAGTCTTCATCTGTAGCTTTCACTGTTGCTATAACGGTAGGGAGGGTGATGTTCTCCAAGATGGTGATGTTGTAAGAATCAGATGCAAATACTGGCGCATTATCATTGACATCAAGTACAGTAATCTCCACGAGAGCTTTTGATTCTTTCTTTGGAATCCCTTTATCACTTGCTATCACATCCAATCGAATCAAAGAGAGAGTTTCTCGATCCAAAGGAGCCGCTGTTTGAATAACTCCACTTTTGGAATTGATGGCCAACAGATTCTTTCCATTTCCTTCACCCAGAGAATACTCGACTTCTCCATTTTCTTCAGAATCCAAGTCTCTTGCAAATACGGAGAGAACAGTAGTACCAATCTGAAAGAAGAAGGACAATAATAATTCATTAATTTTCTTTAAAGAAATTATGCAATTGACAGATTTATCCCCTTTTCTCTATTTTCAAGTGGTATTGAGTTGGTTATATCAATATCACAGATTTGTGTCCTTTTACTTGTTCATCATGTACTACACACGCATTCTCTCTTCTGCTTCTTCTTCTTTTCCCCCGTCCTTTAATTATATATTCGAAGACTCGGTCCTCCGAGCAACTAGGACTCCCGCTACTATGAGAATGGTGGCGGCGGTCGCTTTACGATTCGAAGGAAGACACGACTCATCTCATTATTGGGTGTGAGAAGGCGATATGTTGTAGGAAATGGCTATGATGAAATTTTCGGGTTTAGCTCTGGAAATGAGAGAGGTTTTTGGGGTTTTTGACGCTTTTGTTGATAGAAAGTGTTTGACTTTACGAATTCTGGAGAGAAAAACAAGAGCTGATGATTTTAATACTTTTTGAAGTTTCATAGTTAAAGCCACAGATCCAACTAAAGAAAAGCACCTACCGTAAAACCTGTAATACAAGGGCTCCCATACTGTCAAATTAGTGCTCAATTATCTCGATTCCTACTCAAGATATAAAAAATATGTAAACTGACAAATCATTTCTGATATTATGATAAGAAATTTATCAGTTGACAACTTTTTCATACCTTAAACAGGAACAGACAAAAATTGACTCAAAAGTTAGAGGGCCTTCTATTACAGGTTTACGGTAGTTGTTCACTTCCGCCAGTCAATTCTTCTTCATCTAATCTCCTATAAATGTAGAAACGTTCCACCTTAAAGTCAACTCTTCCATTCATTTACCCTGCTTTTGCAATTCGACTGACTCATCCGTCTCCGGACTCCCGTGAACTTCTAAATCTCTCGATTCTTTACACTCTCCCTTTCCCTCCCGTACCCATGCATACACGGTGTTGGTGTCCTTCTTCCTGACGGACGACAAACATCCATTTTCGGACTCTTATAATTTGCCTGCTCTTGTGGGGGTTGCTCTCTCTCTATGGGTGAAGCCGTCGTCTGATGACAGATGGTCATTCGGATGCGATAGTGTTATAAGTCGAGAGATTTAGACACTCTCTCGGCTGGAACAATGTTGCGTGCTTTTGGAAATGGGGTGTGTAAAATTGAAATGATGGTCGTCGGAGGTACATTTGATTTATGGGTCCACTTCTCTTTTTTTGAGTGTCAGCCTTCTCTGGACTGGTCACTCACTTTGGAGTACTACGAGTACACGTCTCGAGGGAAATTAGAGGGGAGCGGAGCCCAACGGTGAAATAAAGAAAATGGAATGGAAATTTATACCAAAAACTGAGTAATTCGGACTGGCACTTGACAGAGAAAACCAAGAAATTAGTATATGGAAAACGTCAAGAGTCAGGAAAACTACATCAGTTTCTGAATTCAAAATTCAAAATTGCATAGGACCGAAAAGCGAAAAAAGGGATGTGCAAAAAAAAAAATCATACTTCATCTAGATGTGCTGAAGCTACATTTCAAATCTTTGATTCCCGAATACCAGATCCCTTCTATGTTTTTCACCTACTTCTATTGAATTCTAAAGCTTCTTATTTATATTTTTGACTTCTTAGATTCTTTTCATTTCGTTCCATTTTCTCTTTATTCACACTTTCTCCCCTTCTTCGTAGCTAATCCAATATACAGTACCACTGTATTATTGTATCCATATTCTCTTCTTTTTTCCACACACTGACAGGTGAATCCTCTCGCGCATATTATCTGCGTCTCTCACAATCACATGCACCCTACTACTCTTATGTGGAAGCACTCGCTAATTACAAGCTGTTGTTTCGACCGGGGAAGCTACGGGCAGCGACCCGAAGAGCTCCGTTCGAATTAGGAAAATAGAGATAGAGGAAATAGTAGGAGAACTTGAGATACGCAGAGTGTGAATGAATGAATGAAAATGGAAATGGGTGTAAAAGAGGAATTGAATAGACTCACCGGAGCATCTTCGCGGATTTCTCCAAAATAAGAATCCTTTTCGAAAATGGGACTATTGTCTTGGACATCTAGGACGTGAACGACGACCGTAGTACTCGCAGATATCGTTGGATCGACTCTCTCGTAGGCTGTCACCTGAAATTAGAATATTCAGAATATTTAGAAAAAGATGATTTCGATACCTTGAGAATATGCTTATCCAGTACTTCTCGATCCATACTTTTTGCCAGTCGAATCTCTCCACTCATCTGCAAAAATTGTATTATTTTTCAGAAGGAGCACCGAGAGCCGCGTCCCACTTCCTCTGAGAAAAAGAACTAAACTACTAGAAAGCATTCATAGATAATTGTGTTTGTGTTCAAGTTCCTTAGGCACTTTTTTCTGGGATAGAGTGAGAGTTCCATGAGTTTGTTAGTATAAAAGTATAGTTGATTTTTAGAAAAACTTCCGGAAGTGTAGTAGTTGAAAAAAAACTTACCGTATCCAGAGTGAACAAGTTTTGAGATCTTGAATCTTGAGGAGCAACCATGGAGTAGTAGAGAGGTTGGGAAGATGCATGAGACGCTTTTACAGATGCAATTACGGTTTCTATTGGTGTATCTTCTGGCAGCTCTTTTACGTATCTGAACATTTTGGAAGTTAATTTCAGATTTCATTTCCAAGTTTCACAATTTTTCAAAGAAACACTCACTTTTCTTGCTGAAAATGCACTGCGTTTGCGTCTGGGTTCCTTCTTCGAGCCCATCTTTTTGTTCTTCGGATTTCGAGTTTCTTCATTGAAGCAACAGAATGCCCAATCCTCATTTTTGACTGATAAATTTGTCCATCACAAACATAATTATAGTGAAAGTCAATTGGTCCATCAAAGAAACAAACTCTCTCTTTGGTCAAAAGTAGACCATCATCAAGAAGTGAGAGTTGAGAGGATTGGATAGAGTCCGGAAATCCAGGAATAGGACAAGAAGTAATATCAGAAGAAGAGGAATCAGGCCAATGAATTATAGGTTGACCTGGATGCAAACATGGTGGTCGAGAAGCTGGTAGCCAGATAACAAAACTACTTGATGGAACTGCACATGGTTTACAAACTACAGAAATAGGTTCAGATGAATAATACTTGTCTTCTGTCAAAGCACTGACTAGTAGTAATGATGAGGTGATAAAAAACGGAAGAAACATAATTTTGTTAAGCATCATCGTCTCTTCATTGCATTGAAGCCAGTTGAATGTGAGTTGGATATGGAAGAAGGGAAAAAGAAGAGAAAGGGCTGCGGTGTCCGAATAAGAAGGCGGAGCCAACTGGGTGGCACCCCCTCTGCGTCTCGTTCAAAAGGAAGAACTGACCAGCGGCCAATTAAGGTGAGGAGGTTGTGTATCAGCTAATTTGAATGTCTCTTTTCTATGTCACACATAATGTTCGCGCATTGATAGTGAGCCGGAAGCGATAGAAATGGGGGAAAGGGGAGATGCCAGCGTGAGAGCCTTTGGAAAAAATAATCAGGTATTATGAAGGGGAAGGAGTGGGATTAGATATTGGTTCCGAGGTCCAATGTTACCCAGAACAAAACTAATCTAGATTGATTGGGTTCTTGTTGTCCAAAATAACCACTGTGGCTGTTGTCAGGCGTCGCCTGCAACAGCAACGTCTCCGGAATCTCAGGCATCGCCGACAAGTTCTGGTCGGAGTTTAGTCAGATTCCAGATAGCGCCGCTAGCTAACCAAACTCCGACAAACTATTACAACTTTCACCTTCTGACCAATATCTGACAATGGTCCGCTATGCACCCGTTTTTGAACAATTTTTGACCAGAACCTGGCAAATATCCGTCCAAAAGCCGAATCCCTCAATTTCTAACGAGTACTCCTCCTTGTCGAAGGCATCAACAAATAATTTTTTAAGCTTCCGAACGTTTATTAGACCCTCACAATCAGATTTATGTTAAATTGCCTTTCCGATCACTTAATTACCTTCATATGACCCTCAAACCCATCATATGAACTTAATTGCTTCTGAAGACTTATTTGAAGACAGTCTCTTATTTTCTAATAGTCTCTTTCTCATAATCCTCTGGAGCCAGTCATGGAGCCATGTGTCCACCGATTGGGGACATAAACCGATTTTCTGGCGTCCTTCCTGCCACCATATTGTTTCTCTCGGTCAATTAAGCAAAGCCGAAAAGGGCGTATTATGTGGCCTCTCTCGCCAGAACGGCGTCAGGCAGGTGTTCTCCGACTACGTTGCATATCTAATTGCTCCTATGTGAACACAAACAGACACATCTTTCCGTCTCAAAAAAAGGAGTTTTTTTTCCTATTGTTCACTTTTTCTTTCTTTTTTCTTGGCTCCTCATTAGCTTTCTCCATGCCCGTCGTCCGACAGCTCGTTTCGTCTCAACATTTGCATATTTTTCAGTGTCAGACACAAGAACCACAACTCATTTTTCTACGAAGAGTGCGTGTTGCTCTTGGTTTGACTCCCCGGAGAAAGAGCATCATCGAGTGCTGTATGTGTTGTAGTCTGAATTTTCGACGGAAATTGGAAGAAGGATCGGGTAGCGCCAAAAACTGAAAATGGGGCAGAGATAGGGAGAATGGGAGGAGGAGAAAGGACGAGTTGAAAAATGAAACACCACGATAGACACGAAAACACATGTGAAAACTTGACCTAGGAAAAAGTATAGAGTCCAAGATTCTGTTCGGGATATTTCAAAAGTTCGTATTTGTCAATGGATGGCCCCGGAAACAGCTCAACAGTTCTGAAATGTTATATGTACCGTCTTCCTCTAATGGAAGCCCATCAAAATCGTTCTCGATTCCTGTGTAAAAAAATTGTCAACTTATAAACTGTTGGTGATATTAGGATAAATAATTTATCAGTTGATGTCATGTTTCGATATCTTTCACAGAAATTGAGATAATTGTTTTCAAAGTTGAAGGTTCGGGTGCGCTTCTATTAAAAGAACTACGGTATATCATCTGTCACCAACAATTTAATGAATCTACTTTGCAGTAGAAAACGGAGTTCCATTTCATGACCATTTTATTTGTTTCCTTCGGAAGTTGACTCTAATACCGATATCGCGATTCAGTTAAAATATTTCACAACCCGTACTTGAATTGAAATTCCGGGCATTTCTTTTAATTAATTTTTAATTTCTTATATTTCGTAACATTCTCAGGTGCTCTCTCGTTCTCCGATTCCATTCGATCTATGTCACATAACCATTTGCGGTGAACATAGTGAAACTCATCGATCAAATGACTCTTGCTCTCTTCCTATGACTCCACCGATTAATCAGACGAACATCTTCGCAGAGCAGAGACTTTATAAAATGATGAACTATTTTGACATGCGTGTGTGTGAGTGACCCGTTTTATGAAAGTACCCTTCTCACAAACAATTGGCCTGGTGGATAGAGAGGAGCTTGTGGCCGTCAAATGGAATGTGACGATGCGTAATTAAAACTGAAATGGATGGTGGAAAAAGAAGGGGTAAAAGGGATGCATTTGGTGGAAGGAAGGAAGGATACACACAATTGATGGCATCCGTTTTGGTGTGATGAAACCAGAATTAGAGAGGTGGCTTTATCCGAACATTTTAACTGAATAAGAAATGGAGAACATTAATTTTTATTTCACTCGGTATTCGAAATACTGGAACTTATTAGAGGTAGCAAGACATAAGTAAACACAGTAGCCATACAAAACATATAGTAACGGTCAATAAGATACACAAAAACGTTTTTTTCAGTTGATTTTCGGCCATTTTGACCATTTTCAAAAGTCTGAAGCTCGGTTATGAAATTTCCGATCAGTTTGAAAATTTCGTAGGTTATAAAACAAACCTAGATTGAAAACTTTGCATTCACATAATTTTTTGAAAATTTCTAGTTTTCCAGATATTTTCTGATTTCTGAAAACACCTCATTTTGACCCGTTTTTGTCCTGAAACCGTGAAAAAAACACGCGTCTTTCAGAACTCGGCAAATATCTGAAAAACTCTGTTTGAATTTTCAAAAATTCTGAAAAAAAGTTTTGTATATCTTATGAACCGGTACGGTATACGGGTAAAAAGAACCTATTCATGAACAGGGTGATTCACGATTTCAGTATTACTATCTTCTGAAAAAGTGGTGGATCCGTTTAGTTCCGAAACAGGTCCAAGTTGAGAAAGTGGAATCGCAGCAGGGTCTTGCACATTTTGTGTTGGAGTCTTGTTTGAGAAAAAATAATAATAAATTCGTTTGATTGTTTCCCAACACTTCTGATTGAAAATTAGCACAATTACGATCTCCACAATGAATAGAACGATATATTCCGGTAGTCTTCCATTTTCCAATTTCGATATCATCTCAACCACTTCTGATTTATTCAGCGGAGCGACACATCGCGATGCTATTGTTTCGTTAAATTTACGAATAGCAACATCAAATTCTTCCGTTTTCCCGTCGATTTCAGAAATACTGAACACAAGTTGTTTCAGGCATAAGAGGATACTGTTATGCTTCCGACAATCTTCAAAGATCAAAGCGCTGGAATCGATGATAACTGCAAAATCATATTGATGCGGAGTAAGAAAAAACATGGTGCTACCTCGATTAGACCATCCATTTTTGTAGATTTCTTGGTAAAAACTGTCACCAATTTCGATGTCTAGTCGTTCATCGGAACTGAGTTTGAAAACTTTTATCAGAGAGAAATTCAAGTTTGATGGTCCAGAGAACGATTTCTTTAAGTTCCCATCAAATAAAGTGATTTCTGTGGGTATTTCTGAAAATTACAGTTCTTCTCACCCCTAAATGTTTATTGAAACTTACTCGTGTTCCCAAAACTCTCATAGACAGAAAGTTTCACATTGAACAATTCGTGGTTATTCACTGCATTTAATGCTCGGCAGCTCTCTTTGTGACTAACCATACGGGATACCAAACTCTGAAAAATATATTGCTCATTTTCTTTTGTTTGGAAGCATTTACAAACCGTTCTGCAACGATAATACTCTTCATCACAGAGCTCTTTCACAACTTTATTAATATAACAGTTGAGGTGTTTTGCGCAGCAATGGTTGAAGTTGACTGAATCAAATCAAGTCATAATTACTTTCGAAAGAGAGGACGGCTTACCGGAATACGGTCCACAAGCATTTCCTATCCAATACCGAGCTAGTACCTTCCCAATGTCTCCGTACTGCCAACCACATCTGAATCGATCAAACGGAACACCGATATCTGTATTCTTATCAACAATCATGGATGAAGTGTCTATCATTGTTTTATAGTTTTTAACACATTGATTATCGAAAATGAGTTGAACCAAACTTTGAATACTCTGAAGTTCTGATATGGATATATCATCACATGCCGCTCTCACCAATTTCAAAGAATCTAGTTCATTTGAACCACAAGATCCTTGAATTTTGGTGACAACCGGTTCCATTTCCTCTGGCCATTTAAAGGGGGCGTATTCTTCCTTGTGAGAGGATTTTCTGGATTTCAGAAGTCGACAAGTGTCTGTAATGTTTGCCCGACACTGCTGCTCGTTTTGGGGAAGCTCTTTCTAGAAATATATTACGAAATCAACCAGAAAAAAGTAGGACCCTAACCTTGATGCAAGCACAAAATTGCGATGAGCAAATTGGGAAACCGGACTTGTTGTTAATACAAAAATTTAAATCAGAGACGCAAAAATCCACCATGCTTGAAGCAAATGGGCAATCTGTGAGAACGGGGATCGGAACTTCATATTCATTTGGATTCAATGCATCTGAAAATAGGTTAAACTTAAAGCTCGTAAAATTTCATTGACGAAATTAGTTGATGAAATTGGAATTCTTACCTGTAATTGGCAGATAAAAAATGAACAATCCGATCGCGAAATGCTGCACAATTGAGGATCAATGTGGTTAGATATTCTTCTGGAAAAAGAATAACGGTTCAAGACTGGAAAAAAAAAGAAAGCAAAAAACTGATAAGCGGAACGCCTGATTATTTCGAAATGTAGGTAAAAGGTGTCTTACCTCGACAGTGTATAATATTCGATGCCATAAACCAAAAATGATCACATTATTTTGAAATTTTCCTAGTGTTTTGGCAGTACATTTCATATTGCATCTAACAGAAATTTCTAGTCAATGTGTGGTTGGGGTATGATAATGAAAAAGGAGAGCAAAGATGATTCAGTGGAGCAAAAACAAACATCGTTTCGTACCTTTCCACATTCTATATACATTGATAGTTTCATTGAGTTGCTTCATATACTGTTTGCATTGATTTTCCTGTTTTCTATATGGCTTGCCTTGTATAGATGGAAACCAAGTGTTTTATAAGTTTATCAAATTCATATTCTCTGTAAAATATGGTAAAATGCAGTTTGTGGGTCAGAAGTTTCACCCACGTACGAGGCGTTGTAAGGGACGTCCACGGTACCTCCGGAGGGCCCTTTTATTACAGGTGTCCTTCAATTAGAGGGGACTCATATATTTTTCAAAATCTATCAATTTCACCAAAATCAAACAACTCATTCTGAAAGGAGACGTTCAATGATTATAAGTTCCTCTCGAAAGGCCCTTCTATTAGAGGACCCTTTCTTTGAAGGAGCCTTTCTAATACAGGTTTAACAATTTATTTAAATTAACATCAACAGGAACTACAAGAACAAGATTAATAATAAATCAAACGCATCAGTCCGCTGTCGTGTTTGGCTCGGAAGTAGACACCCTCCTGTACTTATCGCGATATTTTTGTAGACAATAGCATATAGCGGTAGCAATCGTGGCAAGATAGCATGATATTTCAAGCATATAGCGGAGCCATTCGTAGTACCATGGCGTTTGATTTTCTTCGTTTCTTTCAAGAACTCTCTTCGCTTTTTGAAGTTGACTGAGGCATTTTTTATCTTGCGTCACAATATTTGAGAGGCATTTAGATATGTCCTCGTATGAATTCATATAGTTATTCAAACATGACGAAACTTCAACTGAAACCAACATATCATCAAAAGCGGATTCAAAAAAAAAGTAACCCACTTCTATGGAATTTGCAACAAGGGTAAAGATTGTCCAGGTTTGTTTTGATCTTAGGCTGTTCCTTAAGTTCCAGAAAAACTACAGCGGTTTCTGAAATTTATATTTTCACTTGTAATTACCTCTTCCCAAAATCATCTTACTGTTCATTGGATAGTAGTAGTTAAAGTTGGTAAATGCTCCTTCACTATTTTCGGAGTATGTGCTATAACTGGATTCTGAAAGGAGGTTTAATAACACTCTCTAGATAATACATCTAAATAAAAACCTGTGAGATTTGCTATGGAATACGCATATTCACTTTTCCAGTCACTCAGCTCCATCAGGATTTCTTTGAACTCTTCTGCACCTTTCTTGTTTCTTTTCAGTGAGTTGACTATTCCCTGCAAAAATTATCCAGATTCTATTAGTCACAAAATAAATGATACATGTATAGAGTTCTTGAACATCTGGTCACATGTCTTTCTTTTTTTTCTGTTCATATAACAGTCCCGTTGAATTGCACAGACATGGTTGAAGTTCATTGCAAAGTTGCGTGTAGCAATACTAGCGTATAATCTCAAATTCACTCGTCCAACATCGCCATACGCCCATCCGCAATGCCAATGAGCAAATGGGATGGGAATTATCGAAAAGGCTGCGCTGTCAAGGATTGCTAATTTTTTTTCGAATTCTTTCAACGACTGTTTACATGTTTCGGAGATGCTTTGGTTACGAATGAGCGCATTGAAAATAATTGCAGTCTGTAAAACTTATTGATCTATATTTCACAAATAAATGAATCTTACTGGCATCTTTAGTCGACTGAATTCACTAAAGTCGACTGAATTCACTAGATCCATTTCCTTCTGCAATAGTTGTTTCTGATTTTCAAAGTCGTCTTCTGTATAAATATCAAATACTTTAATTTTGAGACCAAAAAAGTTATTACCATTGGAGCAGTTTTTTACTACGTCATTTATTGGGTTCCTCAGGTTTTTCAGTAACAAGTTCAGAGTTTTCATCGGCGGTATTTGAGTATTTTCCATGTTTTCTTGTTTCCGTTTTCTTCGATTGCTCTCGTACTCAATAGTGCAATTCGAGTCTCCAACATTTTCCTGAAAAACTCTTTCAGATATACTAGTCGACGGGCCGACTTCAGGCCGGCACGGACCGGCTGATAACTCGCTTCAAAACAAAAATTGTGCGCAACATAGAATTTCAGAAGCTTGATTTCTAGAGCTCCACAACCTTCGATAAGAATCGAAAACTTCGAAAGCGGTATTACATATTGAAGGTTGTAGAGCTCGTCGATCTCTATCATTTGGTATGTTGTTCCAATTTTGAATCAACGGTCCGTCGACAAGCTTTCAGATAACAAAAGTTTTAGGTACATAAAGTAAGTTATGCTTTTTGATAATACAAGTTGACGTCAACATTTGAAAATTGTACCTTGAAACATTTTTCCCTTTTTTCATCACAATCCACAGTTTCAATTGTTTCCGACAGACATTGATCACGCTTTTTTTCACAGTATTCGAATTCGTTCTGGAATTCAGCGCATCCTCTATATTCAGGTGATTCGACTTCAATGAAAAGAGGTGATAGCAAAAACCAAACAAGATTGATTTGCATTTTCGTGTCTGAAAAGTATACGAAATCAAAATTAATGATGTGAGAAAAGTTGAGGAATTGAATCTTCGAGAAGACTTCAATACAAATTGAATTTTATGTTTCTGGAAGAGAGTAAATGAGAGAGGAGGTTTATGAGAAGCGTTGTGTGATTGCGAGACCTAGAGACTCATCGTCTCTTATCAGTTGAACTGAGGAAAAATGTCCTTACAGTACCACATACGCAGGAGGGGCACACAGAATTAAAAAGATTTGATCAATTTAGGTAAGACAGGAAATTGAAAATGTGCATAAGTCTTCAACCAATGACCGATCAGCAGCATTTACACTTAGCATTTTTAGCCAACGCCTTTTTTCATGGCTAATCGAAGGTTTTGAAAGATGTTTCAAAATACCAAGTGATACCGCATTTCCTCTAATGGAAGTCCACTCAAACCGTCAACTTGGACCTCAATTATCTTGCTTCCTGTGAAAGGTATCAAAAATTTATCAACTTATAAATTATTATCACAATATCACCAACATTTTATCAATTGACAATTTCTTGCAATCTTTAACAGGAATCGAGATGATTGAGATCAAAGTTGAGTGGGCTTCTATTAGAGGAAATAGGAAATGTTGATTCTAAACATAATCTCCTACAACAACATAGATTTTGGTATATATCCTGAAAGATTTTGTTTTACTGATTCAACATGAAAGTATTGTTTCTATTTCTTTTCTTTTCTCCCTTTTTCCAGGTTGTATTCGCAATAATCGATGGATTCAGAGCCAATTCACTAGGTGAATAATTTTTTAATGATTCAATCAAATTCCATTCTCAGATACACTTTCACTGGTTTCGGTTATCACTCGTTTCCCAGACGGTTACACAAATGTTTGTGGGGGAGTCCTTATTGCTCCAAGTATTGCAATGACTGCTGCACACTGTGTATTTCTGAACAACGAATTGTAAGGAAAAATGGGGGCTCAAATAGTTTCATCATTATGTTTTTCAGCGCAATCACTGCCAAAGTTACTCTAGGTGACGTCAGTTTAAGTGAAGAAGACGATGGGGAGCAGGAGTTCAGAAGTCATGCTATGGCGATTAGTAAAAAGTTCGGAAGTGGGGTAGGTTCCAGAAATTTATGTTGACCATGATAACGATCAAAAGCAGGAGAATACTGTTAAAAAGTGATTAATAATGTAGACACTGAGGAGTGTCACTATTTATTTGCTCTTTAAGGTCGATGACACTATTCATGTACAAAATATGCACCAATTCAATTGTTTGCTAAATTCAGATTCCCGAAGCAAATGATGATGTGGCAATTGTGTTTCTTCCTAAAAGAACAAACGTTTGTGAGTCACCAGTTTCATCACAAATCGCACGACTTCCAACCACAGTGTCTATTAATTTTGTAAGCTATGAAAATACAGTTGTGTCTAGAAATTCATGAGCAATTCAGAAAGAAACGCCAAAAATTCCATCCAACTTTCAACTGGAAAACTCAATTTGTTGGATTGCTGGTTGGGGAAAAACGGAGAATAAAAGTAGGTCAAAAACTATTTCTATGAGAATATCTTCAATTTTTCAGCAGCATCTCATAGCGATTCAGTTCTACAGATGATGGTGAAACTTGTTGTTCGAAGAATTGGAAATAAAAAATATCTGATGGCAAAAGGAATAGTTGGTAGTAGCAGAGCATGCATGGTATGAAGTGTCTAGAAATTTTAAAATCGAAAACAAAAATGTATTCAGGGTGATTCTGGAAGTCCTGTTTACTGCTTCATTGATGGAAGGCGCACATTGGTGAGTTGAATACCGTAAACACTCTAATAGAAGGAAACTGAAACCGTCAACTTTGAGCCTACATATCTCGGTTCTTGTAGAAGATATTAAAAAAATGGTCAACTGACCAACTATCTTCCTTATATATAAAACGCTACTCTGTCTGTCCCGGTGTCACTCTGTCGACTTTTGAAAAACTTGAGAAATATATATGGATTTACGTGACCCTTAAAGAAAAAGTAAAGAACTGAGCGACCAATCAGTAAAAACTAGGTTAAATCGCGCCAAAGACGCACCAGCTTGCTGGTTTTTAATATTTTTGTAAGAATTTTGTCAGTTGACATCTATTTTATATCTTTTATAGGAACCGAGATATATGGGCTCAAAGTTAGTGGTTTGGGTGGCCTATCAGAGTGTTTTGGGTAATTTTATTTTATAGCATAACATTAATTTCAGATTGGAACTGTAGCTCATATTGGATCGTTTGTGAAAATGAGTCAACACGATCCATCAAATCATCTTCAATTCTGTCGAGACTTTGAATATGCATTCATTTCTGATTGGAGAGAAAGTTCTGCAAGAATTGTGGAAATACTAGAAAATTATGGGGAGCTGTATCAATTGGAAGAGGGACAGACACTATGTTTTGGATCAGGAAATTTTTGATCAAACTGTTTTCTAATAAAAATTTTCATAGGTTAAATAATTCATTCGTCTATAATCAATAGCTGTGAGGTTCACTTATTGCTCTTCTGTGGATTGTCGTAAGCTCCAGCGTTTTTAGTAGTCTTTAAATCCTGATTCTTTCCAGGTGTCGGATTTGGAGTAACCTGGCCATTGTACGCTCCAGCAGCACGAGTCGTCTGCATTCCTGTACTTTTTGGATCTTCAGGTGCTCCAGGAGTGGGATTCGAAGCAGTTTGACCAGTGAATGTTCCAGCTGGACGAGTGGTTTTCATTTCACTTTTTGAGACTGGAGCACCTCCAGCAGCCTCGGGATTAGAAGCTATCTGTCCAGTGAATGCCCCAGCAGGACGAGTTGTACGAAGGTCACTTTTTGGATTTTCAGCAGCGTTTGGGTTGGGAGCTACTTGACCAGTGAAAGTTCCAGCAGGACGAGTTGTCATCATATCATCTCCTGGAGGTGGTCCAGCTGGAACAGTTCCACCATTCTCTTCATCTTCATCCGAAATTGATTCCTCCTCTGGTCTCGTGAGGAATATCAAGTTTGCCTCAAATTCAATTTTTTGAGATCTTTAGAATGTCAACTGCAAACTACCTTCTTGACCTTGGGAGTGGGCTCAACCTTGCTCTTTGCACGCATCTGTCCCTGACGATCCTTATCCTCATCGTCTTCCACATTTGTCGGTTGTTGAGTATCTTTCTCTTTCTGATCGTTGACTCCAACGAATATGATCTGGATCAAATGCTTCAAGCACGCAGTTTTGTGTGCTTTCCCTTTCACTTTTGCGATGTCCGCGTTTTCAGAAGCAGCTACCAAAACAACGGTGAATCTGAATCTCAATATTATGAATTTTGAAAAACAATGTATTTCAAAACCTTTCTTTTGGACGACACTTTTCTTTTGGAGCTCCTTTGAAGGTGCACTTGAAAACTTTCTTCTCTCCAATTCTAATACTCGCCGTCTTGGGGACCGTCATAAGAAGATCCGGATTAGTGTTCTTGAATTTGACTAAAACTGAGCTCGTCGAATTGTTAGTGATCTCCAGTGTTGCTTGTTGTTTCCTGGCCACAGGTTGAAATGTGAACGACTTCGATGGATTGAAAACCACTTTGGTGAGATCTGTTTCAGCCTTGCTCATCACAATGTTGCTCAGATGCTTTCAAACTTCTCGTTAATAGAAAATTTAGAGTCTGATGGGCAAAACTATCCACAGCGACTTTTATCGGTTCTCGAGATCTCTGATGGAAAACAGGGCGAAAAAAACTATATGTTGAGATAGAACACGCTAAAGTATCCGTTCTGAAATCGTCTAACCTGTGTGCCTGACCCAAATGGAGCTGATCATAATAACACCTACGGCATTATGCTGATATGCAAAACTCGGATCTGTGGAAGAGAAAACCTGGTGGCCGCAGCCACAGCCGTTATTATCAGTTTTACTTTCCTACATTTTTCTCGATTTTTGTCCATTTTCCAGCAATGTTTCAGATATATAAGGAAAAATTTATTTTCCGACTTATTTCGGGGTTTTCAATCCAAAAGTTGTTGGCATGCAATATTAGTCGAGAAAAAAGAACTGAAAATTTTCAGATTACGGTGGTTTTCGTTACGGGGACCGTTGGTCAACCCCAAAAGCTTTTCTCTTCCTGAAGAGGGGCCACAGCTCCGATTTTTTGTACCAGAAGAATACCCCTGACCTATCTCATAAACTACAGTACGTCAACAAAATCCGAACCGCTTCATGTAACCCAATAAATATTTCACTCTCGACGCTTTCCTTTTCACCTTTGTTTTCTATTCGTAAATTGTTGTCATTGGCATCTTTTTTGAACATCTGGGTCTCTACACAATTTTTATTTCTAACTCTCTTCTTCTTCTCTGGGGTCTCTCCTGTTGTTTGTGTAATACTTGATTCTGTTGCTTTCATGTTCATTTGCTTCAATATCAATTTGTTTTTTATAAAATCTTTCTGGAATATCGATTTGTCAGTTGTCATGGGTTCTTAGAAAATGGTCCTATAAAAGGTCGGAAGCCGAAAATGTGTTGTTGTTTGTTGGTGCACTAGACTCGCTCATGTCTGCGTATAACCATTTCAATACACTATTTCGTTTTGTTTCTCGGTTTGTGGTCGCTTTCCCTCTCAACTATCGGTCCCTCTTCTCAACCGAATCTTTTTTCCTTCAACTGGCTACTGACCCAACATTTTTCTTTTTTCTTCTTTTCTCCAATTTTTTCGGTCATTCTTTCTGAGTAACAGTTAAAAAATCGGTAGTTTCTTGTCTTTAGAATTCTCTCGGTTAACTATTTGTCCTTCACTACACAAACATGAAAGCACTGGTTCAAATATTGCTTGTAATTTGCCGTCTTTCTTGAAGAACTGTGAAAACCAAACTTGTTTCAGTTTGTTAAAAAAGGGTAATCTAGAATCCCATGAGATTTATTTAATGTCGGTCTACAGTATTGTCAGAATTATTCTGCGTGTTTGCGGACTCAGTGGAAAACTGTAATTTTTTGTTTCATATTCCGGAAATAATTTTTTTGGGGGTACGACGAATTCGAACGTTTTCAAAATCGAACAGACCTAAAATCGAACAGATTCAATTCAGAACAGTCCTTTTATCGCACACGTACCAGAACAGAACGCGGACAGAATCGAACTGTTATGGGGTTATTCACGTAGCGAAAATATGTATTGAAATGCATTTCCGCGCCCTCGAAATTCAATGCATGAGCGTCGCGAAATGTATTTCAAAGCATTTCGCGACATAACTGTAAATGCATTTCAATACATCGCGTGGCGAGATATTTTTTCTGGAAAAAGGTATGCGCCTTTGAAGAGTTTCCCAATCCT
>NC_013488.2:11017475-11043117 GCF_000004555.2 Caenorhabditis briggsae | reverse complement strand
AATTGAATCTGTTCGATTTTAGGTCTGTTCGATTTTGAAAACGTTCGAATTCGTCGTACCCCCATTTTTTTTGGGTTTTCAAATAAATAATGACATATTCAATGATTGACAAGATGAATCCGTTCAGAAGTTTACCTATGGGTCATTTAATTCTGTTGAATCATGTGTAAAGTACTACTGAAATTCTTTCTGTTTTCGAAGAATACTATTCCGAACTCGTTCTTCTCGGAAATTGGTTTCTTTCTGTTCAAAACTTAACCCATTTTCTTATTTTTCAGCCACACTATGAGCTGGCTCCTCTTCTTTCTACTTGTGTTCCCGAATTTTATATTCGCCACAGAATGGGATGCATACAACTTCCCCAACCCAACCGCCGGACAGTTTCAAGAGTTAGTTCTTAAACTCTGGTAATCGGTTTCTAACCAGTTTCGGACAATTTTCCAACCAGATTCGAGTAAAATTCCAACCAGATTCGGAAAGTTTTTATTTTCCGACCAGATCCGGTGATTTTCTGACCAGATCCGACCGAGAAAGCTAATGTCCCAACCTGGTTCGGACAATTTTCTAACCAGATCTAGCCATTTTTGCTCCGGAATTTCCCCGAATCTGGTTCGGACAATTTTCTAACCAGATCTAGCCATTTCTGCTCCGGAATTTTCCCGAATCTGGTTGGAAACCGATTACCAGAGAACTAGAATTTAAAAAATTCTATTTTTCCATGTTTTAGATGCAAAATGCGAACAACTGCGAATATCTGTGATCCAGATGGAGTGCTTACCGAGCAGTCCAGATACCGACTCGACCACGATTTGAAACAACTGGAGAGCAGAACCCGACAAGACAACGCTAGAACATTTTGTGATAAAAAAGGAGTTACTGCTGCAATGGCAGTAGCGAAACACGTGAAAGGAGGAACGACTGAAGCTGTAGAGAACATGGCTAACGATATGCTCCGCAAATGGACATTAGATCCTCAATGCAAAAAAGCCGTCGTCATAGTCGTGTCGACAGATGATATGAAGTTTTGGGTGGCTCGTGATGACAAAGTTCCAGTGTACGCTGATGAATTCACTCAAATCTTCATGCAGCAAAAATCTCTATTCCAACAAAAGAACTACCAACAGGCACTCACTAACATTCTTCAAGCCACATGGGATAAGGCTCTTTCTAAACAAGGATCCCCGCGTCAGCCAACGAATCGTGGGAATCAAGGACCAGGAAACCAGGGGCCTGGAAGCGGAGGAAAGCCAAGCGGTGGATTCAAAATGCCGTCGATTCCTGGATGGTTCTGGCTTCTTCTCATCGGTGTTATCATTCCAACGTTGTGCTGTTGTTGCTGCATTTATTGTTGCTGTTGTCGTGGAAGAGGAGGAGGCGGTGGAGGTGGAAATCAGAGCAGACAACAAGTTCCGACCGATCGTAAGCAAATTAAGATACGGTTCGAACAAAAAGTAACTAAAAATTACAGCGTATGGTGGAGGCGGCGGTGGTTATCCACAACCTCCTCCTCAGCCACAAGGTGGTGGTGGTGGTGGTGGGGCTGGAGGAATGTTCAGAAATATTTTGTCATCTGGAGGAGGAGCTGCAGCCGGATCAATGCTCGGACGTTTCCTTTCTAACCGTGGAGGCGGCGGAGGAGGTCAGCGATATTCGTATTGCAGAAACCAAGTTTGCATTTTTAGGTGGCGGAATGGGAAGCGGAAATCGTGGATACGGATACCAAGGCAGTGGTGGAAACCAGGGAAACAATCAAGATCAACCAGTCTATGACGACAACAACGGACAAGGTGGAGGTGGATTGTATCCATCCCAAGAGGTTAAAGATCGCGGTGGCGGTGGAAGCTGGGCTTGAACAGCTGAACTTTTTTATTATTTTGATTCAATTTGCCATCCTCTTTCCTAAGAACTTATACCAAAAAATCTCCCGCTTTTGAATTTACAAATCTTATCAACGCTAGTGTATAACGGGCTTATAAAGCAAACTTAATAAATGATTTACTTTATTCAGAAAAAATAAAAGCACGAAAAACGGTAAAAATCTCCGATTCTATCCATAAAAATACAAATGAAAAAAATGCGGTCAGCAAAAAACATGAACCAGTTACAGGTATGGAAAGCGGACCAGTAGATAACGACAAGGGATACGGGTACAGGGAAGATGTATATGGGAATTGAGCTATAAGATGCATAAGAGTGATGAGCATCTAAACGGGAGAAAAACATAAATGAGTAATATTTGACTAAATTCTAGCGCTTGAAAACGGAATAGTGTATGAACGTCTTGCGGGTTTTATATCACACTGGACTGCCAACAAGAGACGAAAGATCTCGAATATCTCGACGTAGAGACGACACTGACGGCGGTTCCACCGGCGTCAAGGGAGCTGTTGGAAGTTGACGATCTGAATCTTTGTCTTCGTTGTTTTCTTGGCATTTAGCTTCATCTTGCTGCTCCTTGAATGATTCCCCGCTTCTTCGCCGAATCGTTCGAGTAGGCGATATATTCTACAACGGTGATTTCGATTTGGAGTCATAGTACTAAAAACTAACAGAAGTTGTGAGTGGTGACGCTGGTATCTTCTTGGTCCTTTGTGGGCCAAAAGACGAGTGGGAGAAGAACTTCTTCAATTCTTCAACTGGAAGATCACGACTTTTCAACGCCATCGATTTCCTAGCCAAGATTTCCCCTTCTCTCAACGATCGTTGTGAAACAGAAGTCGTCGAGAGGGATACCATTGACGAGGCACGTGTAACGCGAGCTTTCGAAGCTGCTTGCTGAAAAAAGGAATTTTAGAAATATGAAATTGGCTTCATGGTTAAGAAAACCTTGACTGCGTCCATCACAATTTTCATGCTTTGTTCGAGGGTTTCGAAAATTGCTTGCAGTGTCATATTGCCTGCGCACAAGTATACTTGCAGCTCCATCTCACGAGTCTTCACATCGGAAAGTCCATTTTGCACATTTTGTAATTTTTCGCTAGTCTGTTCCATGAATGGTTGATAGGCAGCAATCAAGGGCTCAACATTCGAGGCTCTCATTTGACCATCAAGTTTGCGAATCGTTCGCTGAACCTGCCCAACGGCGTCCTCCAGATCTTTCAGATTCAAAGGTCTCACAGAAACCATTTTCGCTTGGATTTCTTCAAGCTGATTTGTTTGTAGATCACAAAATGCTACAATGAGGTCGACAAGCTTCACAGAAACGTGCTGTCCTTTTCCCTTCATCTGCAGTAGCTGTAGCAGATAGCTGAACTGGAATCCTGCTGCTTCAGCGAACATCGATCCTTGATTGAGATAGTTTCCATATTGCAAGCACTTTCGTAGTAGTACTTGGATGACCTCTCCACGAGCTAAAGTGCAACCAGACTGAAGCAATTCGATCTGTGTTTGAAATTTGCCAATCTGTAATTGAGAAGATATCAACTAAGTTTCTTTTTCTTTCAAACCTACCTCTGCTGTCAAGTTTTCCTTCGTTATGAAAAGTTCGATACGCAATCGCAGGTGTTTGTTTCGAGCAATATGCCAGCAGAACTGATCGCTGGCATGCGTCAGTGTACGATACTCCACTTTCAGGAATGGATCTAGTTCGTCTTTATCGGGGAAATTTTTGTTGAGTGTTGTCATCAGGTCGACTTTTATTCCATCCGTCTCGTTTCGCTCTAGCTTGTCTATCAATTCGGTGAAATCCAGAGGTTTTAATCTAAAATATCAACTCATATGTCTGGTTTTATTGAGAATTTTTACTTCTTGATCAGGATCTCAATTGTCAATGCTTTGGGAGATACAAGCACCTGTTGAGTTGTCGGAGACCGAGCAGAGATTGTATTGACATCCGACGACGATGTTGTAGCTCTGAGCGATTTTCCAAAGACTCGTCCAACGGATCCACCAATCTTCCTGTTCAACTGCTTGATTGGAGCTTCTTCGAAAACTTCTTCCATCTAGAAAGAAACTTTATTTGGCAAAAATAATTCTATTTTACCTTGGATCGTTCCTCTTCATTAAAATCAACGCACAAGGAATCGTTGAATACAGTTCCTGCATCTTGCATTTGGTTCGTCAGTTTAGGCCAACGAACGAACGCTGTCTTTTTCTGTTTCCTGTACACAACTGCTGATTTGACAATTCCAGGAGATAGAACTGGCGAAGTTGCAGAACCTGGACTGAACGCGTTCGATGCGTTTCCGTTGAACATAAAAGAAGGAGGCGGAGGTGGTGGAGGTGGTGGAGGTCCTCCTGGTACAGTTCTCAATCCAGCTGCAGCTCCTTTTAGCATGTCGAGTGGCAAAGGGGGAGCAGGGGGAGGTCCACCTGTAGAACCTGTTGGCGGTGGTGGAGGGGGAGGAGCATTTCTAGAGAGAGGAGCCATTCCAGCAGGCATTGGAGGGAGCGTCGGAGGTGGGGGAGCATTTGTCGCCAAGGGAGCCATTCCTGGGATTCGAGGAGGCGGTGGTGGAGGTGGGGCATTGCTCGATACCGGGGCAATAACGTTTGATAGGGGTGGTGGTGGTGGAGCTGTTGAACTGATCGGTGGCAACATCGATGTTGTCGAAACAGGTGGAGGTGGTGGAGGTGGAGCGTTCGTGCTGATTGGAGGAATATTGTCCCAACTCTTCTCTTCAGAATCTACCATTTCGAAACTCATCGTCATTATCTCACTGAAACCCATATTATCTGACAATGATGACGTTGAAGATGCTTCATCGATGAATGCAATATTCGCACTGTCTGCGAATTTCACGGGAAGTGTCGTATCGAGACCAGTGTGCATCTCGTTACTTTCCGTTTCTTCGGAGGAATCCAATACTTCATTAATCGCCGGCAACGCACTGTCGTGTGCTGGAGACAATGGTCCGTCATCATCGGAAGAAAATGTAGAAGCGGAACAACTCGATCGGAAGAAAGAATTATCGACGCCTGTTTTGGCTTGTGACGGCAAATCGGTAGCTGTCGCCCATTTTTTCAAGTTCCGATTCATGAGGGCATCTGGTGTCGTCGGGTCCGAATGACTCAATTTGCTCTCGTCATCGGAAGTTGAATAGTCACAAAACACAGCTGATTCCTCTGGAATTGTGGTGGAAAGCGCAAGAGACGGTTCTCTGGGTAGTCCTGCGTATCCTTTCATTTTATCAGTCTGCACTTCCGAGTCTTTCCTGTCCTTTCTATCATTCTGTACGTTGGAGAGTGTCGCTATGCATTCCTCGAGTTTTTCTGAGCATCCGATGAAATCCAGCACGTTAACCTGAGAAAGTTTGACACATTAGAACCTTATTCTTAACATCGCATGAAGCTAAAATCAGTCTTTCAGTATGTTTAGTATTTTTTCCGCATCTTTTTGCCACTTTGGGGATGAAATTTTGCAAGCTAACCATTTTCTTCCATTGCAGGTCAGTAGTTCTCAGCATAACTTTGGCCAAAGCTTCTATAGGACTCCTACTATCATCCGGCAAACCCAAGAGTCGAGCATCTCTTTTCTCCGATTCTAGGTATGTTCGTACTTGAGCGTCGACTTCCTCGTCCACATGTGCACAATCCACGTGAGCAGCCAATGCTGAGAGTAGTCCGTTTGCTAAAAATAACAATTGACATATAAATTAACGCATGACTACTAACAACGAAGTTTGTTCCGAATGGTGAATCGCTGAAGGTATGAACTTGTGCTGTCAATCATAAAGTTGATATCAGCAATCGCTTCCAACTTCTTCGTGTTACCTCTTAAATAAACTATCAACTATCAATTAAATTTAAAAAAAATGGAAAAGTTGTACCTGAAGTTAGCTACTATATGCCTGATATGAACGTCGGTGTCATCTAGACGACTCGAAGAAGTAGAAGACATGGGTCCAAGATCAACACAACGCTCGTTAACCGTGCTCTCGACCGGCTTATTGGCAACTATTTTCGCAGGAATGTTCATCTGGGACGCCTTGTTTCCAAATATCTGCGTTGATTTCTGTGAAATGGGTTTCTTTCTCATCGGTATATTTTTCTGCCCTGAGTTCTCCACATCTGACGGATTGCTCACACGACTGGCTGGCCTACTTGCATCAGAATGTGGTGGACTTTTTGTATCTGAAAAAAAGAGTTGTTTTTTTCTAAAGAGTATTCTGGAGTGTTTCTGACAATAGGTCAAAACATACTTTGAGATCCGGCCGTCTGATCATTCCGCTTCTGGTTCTTTTTCGAGTTTGTGCGTTTCTTCGCCATATGAAGAGGTCGACGTGGAACAGCTGAAAATAACATATGATGGGGTGTGTGTGTGTGTGCATCGGGGGTGGTTTCAGTGATGAAAGATTAGGAGAAGGTGGCATTGTTATCTTTTTTGGCGGTCTGAACATATTAAGTTAAACGAAAAGCAAACAAAAAAAGCAACATCATATGCAATAAATTGCAATTAGAAACACATTCCAAATATTATGATGTTTTGTGAGTCAAAAGCAATCGAATGCCGACATTCGTGGCTGATTTTTTTGTCGGAAAGATTATGCATATTTGGAGGATCGTCAACCAGTTAGCATCGACGCAGATGATAAATATAGAAGAACAGAAAAACATAGGGAAACGTAGAATTTATTTGTCGCCTTCCTACACTTCCATAGTCACCTTTTTCTCTGACAAGGATAATAGGCCGAAATTATATGTCTTCGAGACTTTTCCGTTCCGTTTCAAAGAATTTTCTTTTTCAGGAAAGCGATCACTCTTGCAGCGAAGACGAGGTGACAGGTCCCTGTCATTATTGGAAAAAGGCGCCTTAGAAAAGAGAATATTAACTCTCATACTTTGAGCGCCAAAAATAGTGAAACGAATGCGAATCGGCTGACTGCTGATTAGCTGAATAGTTAGTTCTGCACACCTCACGCCTGTCAAGCCACATATCCACAACAATGAAATATACAGGTGGTAGCTCAAAAAAGTAGATTGCTGTCAATGGAACTTTGCAGCTCTAGTAAAATGTGGTTTTTTTTAGGAGAATATATGCAAAAACCCCTTTGATCTGCCAATAAAAACAATAAAACCTAGAATAAGAGTCTTGAAACTGCGTGGAATATGTAAAGCACAGCAAAAGCTTTGCTGTTGAACTGTCGAAACGACAAGCGAGCCTCTCCTAGCAAGTAAAAAAATGAGAAAGAGGAAAGCTAAAGAGAGTGAAACGCTGACTGTTTTTATTGCCTGTATTCAACGATGGGATACTCGAAATTTCGGCTAATAAAAAAGAAACTTCAAGAAAATTTCAAGACAAAAACACTTTCCCAGCAAACGTTTGTGTATTTTGGGAAGTCTAAAACGAAGCCGCTAAACAAAAATATACAGAGAAGCATCTGCGAGTCGTAGTTTCAGCAGCGCTGACGAAATCTCCAAGGAGAATGAAAATCTGATACCAAAACGACAGCATTCTCATGGAGAATCAGTGGGTGGAACATTATGAGAAAATGAAGTGGGCCTCGAATGAACTAAAGTGCAGCCGGTTTACGATGACCACATTCACAGAAAATGGTCTTCAAGCTGATGACAAATTGGTGATAAAATACCTTATATCGGGAAGGCGATAGCCTTGGGAAAAGAAAATGGACGCCTAGAAAAGGATGTTCTGATATTCTGGTGATTTACAACTGTTTCCCATCTTTTCTCTTAATTGAGTAAACGGAGAAGCGGAAAATGATCTTGATCAGAAGTTTAGTACCAAAGAAAACTAACAGAAAAAACTGTCAAACGGAATGATTTATTAGCGACAAAGCAACATTTTGGAGGTCGGACAGGCAGAAAGAAGCTCTCAAATTCAAACGTACGCGCAACGGGAGACTGTTTAACAGACTGCGTCTCTTCTTCTCCTTGGTGGATGGTGTATTTAATGGTGAATAAATGGTGAACGATTGGTAAGAACAGATGTGACAAACGGACAGACGAGGAACATGCAACGAGTGATGTTTTTGACGAGTGTCGATGAGAATGCTTTTTCGCTGTTTTTAAGGTTAAAAATAGCAGACGAAACTCTGACTTTTAAATAAAATTTGAATAAATTGAAATCTGAACACTTTAATAGAGTTTTTCATGAAAAAAACCTGTTTTTCAAACATGCAAAAACGAAGAAAATTGATTTTTACCATTTGACAGCGATAACTCCCGCCGCAGAGTTTCTCCCGTTTCGGTGGGTCCTGCCACGATGAAACTTATTACTGTAGAACTTTTTTTGATTCATTTTGAATGAAAAAAGTTCGATTGGGTTTCCGGAAAGAAGAGCATCCTGCAAAATAATTTAAATAATTAGCCGAAATTTTTTATTTTGGTACGAAAAAAAAAGAGCTGTTGAAGAGAAACGCCGATCGCCGAAGGTACCACAATGTAACCTGGAAATATTTTTATTTTCCGAAATTATTTTCTCGATTTAAATCGAGAAAATAATTTCGGAAAAAAATTTCGGAGAAATTTCGGAGAAATTTTTCGGAGAAATATCTTGGGTTTTCAGTCAATCTTTAACTATAAATTTTTTTAGTTTCCGACTGGTTTGGTGAAAAATAACAGGAAACTCGACGGCAAGCAGTGAAAAACGAGAAAGTCTCCCTCTTCAATCCTGAAAACTTATTTTTTGGTTACGGTAGTTGTCGCTGTGGACTTTAGGTCTCCGTTCCTCTTCCACAGTTCCGATTTCTTTGTACCAGAATAATATTTCTAATTTATTTGTAGTGATTCAATGTTGTTTTGTACTCAATGTTTGATGCGATCAAAAATTTCCAAAAGTTTTTGCCCAGACCAGAAAATTGGTCTCAAAAGATGTATCCCAAATCATAAAATTGCAAGTGTTTTCGTCGAAGAAATTTGTGAAGAGGGGGGAATTTTAGTGGTAAGACACAGAATGGAGTTAGAATAAATAGGGCATCAAAAATTCTTGCAAATCAGTTCTCACAATGAAACACTGTATTCTTTTCACAACTGTTATTCTCTTGGTGGTTTATTCTTCGTCAGCTTTCCCATTTGGAGAAAACAATGCCGAAGGATTCCAAAGATTCAAAAATCTACTTCCGAAGGAACTCGTAGAGGCCTACAGTAACGAACTCGTAGAGGCCTACAGTCAGCCCAAAGATAAGGAACTCGTAGAGGCCTACAGTCAGCCCAAAAGATAAGAATGACTTGAACACAGTGTTCAGCAATTACCGAAATCATCAAAACGAGCAGGAAATGATTAATGATCTGAAACAGATCAATCCAGTTCTTGGATCACGAGTAGAGAGAAAAATGATCGAGTTGAAAAAAAAAGTGGCTGGTTTGAGTGATGAATCAAAGAGATTTGTGGACAGTTTGAAAGCCGCCGGAAGAGAAGTTTATGCCCAACGCCTGAAAGGACAACAGATGGATAGATTTCAATTGAGACAAATCGGAATGGGGTACGGTAGATTCTTTTTTTAACGGATCAAATATGTTTATTTTCAGAGTTGCACAACATTATAGATTTTTATCACCATATGCCCAACAAGAACTGCAGTCCACTTTTCCACAAATTTTCGAATTTATGCAACAAGCTCGTGCTCAAATGCTCCAACGATTTTTAGGTGGCGGTGGAATGGCTGGAATGGCTGGAATGGGAGGAATGGATGAAATGGGAAAATGAAGATATCGAAATGGACCCGCTCTAACTATAAGATAACTTTATATTGTAATGTTTCAAACTGAAAACTCATCTTCACATATTAAAAAAATATAAAAAGGTTTCAAAATTGTGATTTGTGTTTTGGAAATTTCTCAAAACCACAAATGTGATAATGTTGTCTTATTAGGTCAGTTAATTTTTCTGTACATGTTAAAGAATAAATAATTGTAACAGACACGTAATTCAAAGTGATATTTCAGTCCCCACTTCATCATTATTGACAAGTCTGCATTTTAATTTCTATACGAAGATGAACAATCAGTAATCCCAGTATATCTCAAAGAATACGGTTTTCCAAGAGCAGGGATGAACGGAACTCCTTTTTTAGTCTTCCGGATAATTTCAAAAAAAAAATTCTTTTGTTGAAAAAAATACATTTTTTTCAGATTACAAATAACATAAAAAATACGATTCGCATTAAGAAGACTATCAAAAAGAACACTTTCAAAAAGTACTGCGAAATCTGAAAATTAGTACAGAAATCTCTTTCAGAGATCATAATTTGTTTTTCACTAGATTAACTTGACAATTCTTAACGCTTTCCTGAAAACACTTCCTTTGTTAAACCAAAAAGTGGCAAAAGTTTAGAATTCCCATGAAACCCCTTTAAAATAATCAGATTAATCAGTTTTTGAAAAACCATTTTCATACAATTCTAGAAATTCAAAAATTTCCCGATTTTTTTTCTCTGAATATACTTTATTCCGTCTTCCCGATTTGAAGAATTTGTATTCATTTTATCCCTGATCGCTGTGAAATGAATAGAAAAAAAGAAAGAGTGACAGCCCTTAAAATTCAAAATTTATATCTCATGGAAAAACAAACTATCGGTCAGAAATCTCAAAAGTTTCAATGTTCAATCGCTTGGAACTATTTTGAAAATCGATTTGAAACAAACAAAAAATACAGAAATCCATGAAGCATTTCAATAGTTTCATGTTCACTACTTTTGGAAATTTATAACTTTCATTCAATTTCCTATTTCTAAATTGTTTTCTTTTTCTAGGTTTTTCAAGGATTTTTCAATTTTCGTTCTTTTCTTAATTGCTCTTCTTTTTCTTTTACTCTCGCCCTTCCCCGTATCATATCCCAACCTGAAAGCATTTTTCGAAATTTCAGTTTTCATATACATCTCTTCTTATTAGCTAACCAACTTTTAGGAATTCGATAGCAATTTTTTTGGAAAATTGAAAATAAAAAGAAAATTAGGAAAATTTAGAAAAATAGAGGAACCATATGAGTAATATAATGAAGACTAAACCTGGATCGCGAATCTCAATTTTTATATTTTTTTGGCCGACACCTATCGCACACAAGAAAATATCTGAATGGGTACATGTGGTGAAAAAAAACTCATCCTTTGTGGTCCTTTGGTATTGAAGAAATTTTCGTGATTTAGAGTTCCCAAAAGTTATAATTTCAAAAATAGAAACATTTTAGTATACTGAGTTTCTTACCACTTCAATGTGTTTTAATCAAGAATACTTTTTTTTTGAAATGTTCTAGAAATGTTCTGTTTCTCAAGACTTCTGTTACGGTGAAGCTTTAGGTGGTTTTTTTCAGAGAATTTCTCCAGAGTTTTCCTTGTTTTCCATAGTTTTAATTGTAGTTTTTGTGATTTTCAAAACTTTTTTATCTGATTGACAGTTTGTGTGTATGGTCACATCGTAAACTTGCATACATATATCCAACATTCAACATTTGAAAACAAAAACAAAACGTTGTTTAACCTCTGCGAGATGATCTCTTATGCTAAAACACCATCTTCAGAAAACAAACAGAATTGTCCTTGATTGGATGAACCATCTGAAGAGACAATGGTCGTTGTAAGGAACAATGTCCATGGAGGCTACAAAATCTTAGTAGCCTTCTCCAAGAATTGACATCATGTTTATCGAAAACAGCACGGACCGCCCATTGAACAAATCACAAAACTTGAGTATAAAAGAGTTTTGATAGAAACGATGAGCAACATCAACATGTCACGTCTTCTTGCATTCAACCTCTTTTTCGTTGCATTCGTTGGCTTTTCACTGGCTGCACCAACCGGAGAACCATCCCTATTCACTCAACTTCTCAAGGAACATAAGGATATTCTCCCTTCTGAAGTCGTTGAAGCCTACAAGGACTTGTCTGGTGATGAGAAGGAAAAAGTGAAAGATGTTTTCAAGAACTACAAGGATTTCAAGAACGAAGACCAATTAATTGCTGCTCTGAAGGAAAAATCACCAGAATTGGGAGAGAAAGCTGAGAAGCTTCAGGCTAAATTGCAAAAGAAGATCAATGGAATGAGTGAGGAGCCAAAAGCATTCATTCAAGAATTGATTGCCGGTGGAAGAGGATTGTATGCCAGATCTGTCAATGGAGAGAAAATTAGCAGCTCCGAAATCAAGCTTCTCATCGAGACGTAAGTGTCATTTCAGAATTATAATATCGGATATATGTTTTGTTTTCAGTCAAGCCGCCTCCTACAAGGCTCTTAAACCTGAAGATAAGGAAGAATTGAAAAAGAATTTCAGTGGAGTCGTTAAATTTATGGAGGACGATAAAGTTCAAACTCTTATTTCGAAACTTCTCGAGAAGACTAACGATGAGCATTAAATTATAATAATGTACATTTTCATGAAAACTTTTATAGAAGCTAATAAATTCTTTATCTTTGAAAATTGTTGTTAAACAAAAAACAACCAAGAAAACACAAATCACAGTCAATGTTATCACAACAACTTATCTATCTCGACCTTGATTTTATCATTGGATGCGAATTTGTAAAGACCGAGGAATGCGTTCTTCAATTCTTCTTTGTTAGTATCCGGAAGAGATTTGAATGATGGGAATTGCCTGAAACAAAACTGATTGAGAAGAAAGTTAATTCCTAAAAATCATACTTTGCGAAAACTGGAAGAACTTCTTTGGGGTCAAGTGGAACTCCAACTATTTGAGCAGTGTAAATTGCGCGTCCAATTCCCAGCAATTCAGTCACAAACTTTTTAGTTTCAGGAGTCAATGTTTGAATTTCAGCGTCCACTTCAATGTACAGCTTCTCAAACAACGATCCAAGAGATTCAGATTTCTTCTTGATTGCCACAATGAGGTCAGCAATACTTGTGAATTTATCATAATTCATGAAGACTTCTTTCATAATTGCACTCTCCTCAGGACTCAGATTATCAAAAGCTTCAACCACTTTCGGAGGGAGAGCATCTTTGTAACTTTCGATTACTGCTTCGAATATTCCATCAGCAGCAAAAGAAAAGCAGAATAATAGAGAGAAAATGAAGAGGCGAGATAACATATCAAAAAAAGAAGTGACCAATTGAATCAATACTTCTAAATGAAGATGTTGGATGTAGGGCGAGAGAAAGGTTGTGTTTTCTGTTTTCTGTCTGTTTTCTTCAAAAAAATACAAATGACTGTTGTCTCGATATTGATTAAAAATACTTCCTTCTTCAGTTCTTCCTTTGTTGAGAAGACTGGCGGGCCTTTGGCGCGTTTTCGTCGCTCCGCTCCTTACAATTCATCCCATTGTAACTAACGTATTTAATTTTTTAATCTGATTTGTAGCATTTAGTGTTAATGACATCTATTAGGTTGTTCGGAAAGTCCTATCCACTTTTGATATGTTGTTTTCAAACTTCGTTTTCTTGAAGGGGATAAAAGCGAGGAAGTTGTCGTTTTATCAGTATGCTGATGAGGTCTAATAGTGTCTACACCCCAACGGAGATCATTCTCCTCTTTTCGTGCAGTGGGATATGCCCATCGTTTTCGCCTCTAATAATTTCCATTTTTGGACTACCATTTTATTTGTATTTCTATCTGACCTCAGATCAACTGAAATGACGAAAATCCACCTCCAAAAAAGCATACGGGCTCAGATTTGGGCGCATTAAAAACCGGGATTGAAAGGGACCCGTCTCAAATTGTGCGGGATATATCAAGTACATCAGTGGCAAGCCTTTCGTCAAAAAGCCATAAATTGGGAACTCTCGGCAAAGTAAAAAAAGTGGGAAGATATGGATCACACCTTTTCGCTCAAAGTAACTTTGTTTCATGTGTAGGCACCTGTTTGAATCTTCTCATCCTGCGTTGCACACATGAATGTTGAAGTTAAATCATTACTAGTGGCGATAAATGGGTAATGTATGATTACTATAAACAACAATCCAAGTGGGTTGACAAAGGCACTCAACCACCAGACGTCCCGAAACGTGAAATTAACGTTAAAAATGAGATGTTTTCGGGATGGATGTCTACCAAGGAGTGGAGTATTGGGAGCTGCCAGATAATAGTGTCACTTTTATGACCGATAGCTATTTTTGTCTGGTGACATAACTCACACTCCATGTGGGTCTCCATTGGAGAGAAAAACAAAGGTTTATTTTCAAAATCGAAATTCGCAACCTCATGCGGGAAGGAGAACGGAGACCGATCTCACTGGATACGGCTAAACGGTTCTGTCTTATCTACAGTATAGTCCAAACCTTGTACTGTCTGACTACCCCCTATCCAGCCATTTCTACCTACATCTTGATTGAAAAAAATTCACTTCAAAGCATGATGTCAAAAATGGGTTGACCTGATTTTCAATGCGCTGTGACCGGAGTTCTGGAAGGAAGGCATCCACAATTTGGTGGGACGTTGGCAGATAGTCACTGATAACAATGGTCATTATCTTCAATTTATCTGACATCGTTTTGACCTTTTTTATATCGAATGAATCTGACGCTAAAAATGGAAAAGACTTTTTGAACAACCTAATACATAAAAAATAGTACAACATACACTGGTGGTTCTCGATCATTGATTCTCAAATTTTGAAGAATACCTCTACTCCAAAAAAAGATAAATTTTTTCTAACCATAAATAAGAAAATGTTTGTTTTCGTCACATTTCGAATCAAGAAAACATTTTGAGAGACATCGGCTTAGGTGCAACACCTTTTTTCTCGTATTTGGCTAAGCTCCCGAAACTGTATGTCTTTCTACTTGACCGGAATTGTCATCTCACGATATTCCACTTTTGATACTGTGACAGGATATACGATCCATTTTTGGAATTAAACTTTTTTATTTTAAACAACTCTAAAAAGAGACAGATGAGAAAAAAAAAATGAACATTAACCTAAAAAATAAGACATTGAATGAATATTATACAGTATTTTTTGTAGGTAAATAATTTTTACGAACTGGTCGATTGAATTTTGGGTAATTACGAGAGGAGTCTACTCGTGGCTGAGCAGAATGAAATGAAAGTGTTACTGGATCAAAAATAACCGTAGTAGTTTGTTTTCTAGGTGCTCGATGAGCTTTTCCACTTGAAGCACCTTGTTGTGAAATATAAAAAGTGGGAGATATTAGTGTGGCGGATCTATCAATGTTCACGTCATACAATTGATTATCAACGGATATATTGCTCAAATCATGAAAACGAGAAGTCGATTCAAACAGGCGAGTGGAGATTTTGGGTTCGAATAACTTCATTGTCTTCTCACAAGCAGCCCCTTCGAATCCATGTAGGCATTCACATATTGGAAAATCGGCTGTCATTTTTGAATCAAACGAATTCACACATTTTCCTCCGTTTTTACATTTACAGATTCCACTATCAATTGGCAATTCGATATCACATTTTGATCCGCGGAACCCAATTGGACAACCGATATTACCAAGAATGTTACACCGTCGACCCATAGATCTCGCTTGTTCCTCATCACAGAACTTATCGCAATGAGCCCCAAAATAATTCCTGAAAATTTTCGAACTAGTTGAAGCACAGACCATTGAACTTACGTATCACATTTGATATCTATTCTGAATCCACTGAATGGTAATCCTGCTTTCGGTGTAACGATGCTCATTTTTTGGGTAGAGAAGATTTTCGGATTGATTACAGAATCTGTCAGCCCAATTTCTTTTACTGGACCACTTCTGATAATAATACTGGCAGGTTCATCAAACTCCATTGGCACGTTTGTCAGTGCTAATTCATAATAAGGGGACAATGGAACTTTGTAGAAACTTTTTCTTCCTCCAACAGTCAATTCAACTGTAGTGTTCAGAACGCGTACATAAGGACTTGTTAGGCGGAGTTCCAAGTAGCCAGTGCATTTTAATAAAGGGAATAAAATAGAAAATGTTAATAAAGTAAGCATACTCTGGCGAGCTCTCATCTTTGACTGACCGTTCGGAGGGCGGAGGGAAAGATCAATGTTGACTTTGTTGGCTATTTGTTTCTTGTGGAGGTGAGAGGTATCAAATTATACCAAAGTGGAATTCAAACTTTTAATAGGGAGGTTCAGAAAATTGACCATTGTGGAGATGTTCTATTCTAAAAAAATGTGAAGAATTGTTCGGAAAAGACATATGTAGGAAATTTCAATCCGTTTGTAAGGAATCGGTCCGCTGATTTATTTTGGACAAATTACAAAACCTTATTGCCAAGAATATCTGTTCCGGCTTTTTATTGAGTTCTTGTGAAGCTGAAATACTGTAAACATTCTAACATATAATAGAGACCGTCTATTTTAAGCCTATATATTTCATGTTCTGTAAAAGATATCAAAAAGTGATTAGCACAAAAATGATATACATGCGTTTTGAGACCTGAATTCCTCCTCAAAGGCAAATGCTCGAGAGAAAAATAATATATTTTTTTCTTCAATTTTTTGCAAAATTTTTAGACCTTTTCAGGTTTTTCAGCGATTTTTGATAATTTTTTGATTTGTCCAAATTTTTGTCTGAAATTTGACAGGATAGTGTTCCCGAAGATTTTCTGCATTTTGACGTGCATTTTGATCTGCCAAAAATCTAAATATTTCAAAAGGAAACCAATTTTCTACATTAAGCTACTGTAATCTTCACGGAAACCGTTCCATTAAATTTCAGACAAAATACCGGAAAAATCGAGAAAAATTCTTTGAAGATAGCAAGGAAACTTAGAAAGGTTTGAAAATTTTGCAAAATTCTAATAAAAAACAGATTTTTCTCGTGAGCAAATCGGTAGATTTTCGGAGTATTCAGTTATGGCGAGAATCTGAACAAAATATTCGAGAACATTCCAGAAGTTTCCAGAAATGGATGAGAAGCGATTTTTCGATTTTTCGAAATTTCGCCAATTTTTTTGATTTTTTTCTTTGCTCTACACATTTTTCTACACTGTGTAAATCAGTAGGTCTGTACGGTTCGTTTCAGAGCCTGCAGTTGACAACTTTCTGATTTCTTTTACAGATAATGAGATACATGAACTCAAAATTGACGGTTTCGATGGCAGTCTATTAAATTGTTTACGGTACATCAGAAGGACATCCAAATTCTGAAACCACTTTTCATTTCCTTTTGAATCAATTCACCCGAAGAACGCTTTTTAGACTCTCTCGGGGTAAGAAATAGTGAAACTGAGTAGGTACTTTCAGTCTTTGTGATCTTGTTGCCTAGAAGAGTAGTAATACTTCTCAAAGTGTAAACCAGAATTGGTTTACAATTTCAATCATCCTATTTCTTCTGTAATTGACTGTTTTGAATGTGATATGAATGTATTATAACCGAATATCCAATTTCCTATTTTACCACTTTATTACATTATATGCATTGTCCAAAACCGGCTGCCGGCAGTTGACAGGTAACACAAAAAAATTCGTCGTTTTCGTGGCAGACAAAGGACGTCGAGAGAGGGTTGGAAGAGGGTAAAATGGAGAGGTCATCTGAAAAGAGAGAAACAAGATTACACTCTGAACTTCACGATGCAATCTATTCTCTTTCTTCTTCTCTCTGTCGTTGTCCCGTATTTACCTACTTTCTACCACTTCTTTCATTCTCGATTTTCAAACACCGAAATGACAATTTTATTTCAAATCCTGTGTAAAGCACAATCAGCTTCTCGACTAGTTCCAATAGTTGCTCTATTCCTCGTCCGATATTTCGTGATTCAATTTTCATCAGTGGAAGCAATCAAACCAAGTCAAGGACAATAGTCAGAATGTTTTTCAAGAGAATGATGAAATACCAGTGAAGTTATTTTTGATCTCAAAAATGCGCTTTTTAATTTTATGCCAATGAAATTTTCGTGATTGTTTCCTTCTAATCTTTCACAGAAAACTGTCTTTCTTCATAGTGCTCAAGTTGAGATTTATGAACTGAACACAAGACAAAAATCTTTAATAAATTATTATTAGATTGAATTCAATAAAAAAGAAAAAGAAACAATTAGTGCATACAATTCGAGAACTGATTGTGAGAATGTGATGTATTATTAATTATGAGGTCTCTATTTTCAGATGTTCTTTTTTTAGGAATTTAAGCAAAATCTCCGCTGATTTCCCTCTCGATCGACCATGGATCAGCGGCTACTGGAATGTGTCCTTCTCCGGCATCCACGTAGCATTTCTCGATCTGAAAATGAAAAATTATTCAGTATGAAATATTGATCATTAATTCACCTCAATGGCATCTCCGTGACAGACAACACGAAGAGCTGGTCTTCTGGAGACACAAGTACGAACTCTGGATCTTTCTCCATTCTGACATACAGACCACGCAGTCCACTCTGTCCACTCTCCGAACGCCAATCCTGAAAATATGGTTTCTTTTTTTTTTCGAAAACAGATAAAGCTGGGATTAAAGAATTGAGAGACGCTCCGACGAGACATTTATCTCTCGAGGGAATCAAAAAAATATATTGAAACTTGAGAATCAAATCGAATTATAGCCTCCCCCATGTGTTGCTTTTCATATCTTCGTTTTAGGATTTCCTTCTTTTTCCCCACTTATTCACTATGTTTAGTTGTAATTTTATCCGGGATTTTTTTTGCAGAGAAGGAACTTGAAAAAATGGCGCTGAAATAGGAAATCGTTCCGGTTAATATGGATCGTC
Organism: Caenorhabditis briggsae; assembly: GCF_000004555.2. Lineage (NCBI taxonomy): Eukaryota > Metazoa > Nematoda > Chromadorea > Rhabditida > Rhabditidae > Caenorhabditis > Caenorhabditis briggsae. Next base: position 11,024,606 of record NC_013488.2, on the reverse strand, counting down.
ACTAAATTTGGTGAGATCTTCTTTAGTTTCATTGGCTTTCTGATTTTCTCAGAAAAAAGAACAGCTAGAAAACCGTCTTATAAAATGTTTGTTGGTCTTTATTTGTTGGAATCACGAAATTTCCGACTCCCAAAACTTTGAAATTTCGGAATTCCGAATTATTCCGATATTAAAAATATTAGAATCACACTTTCCAATCACCGAATCGTAAAAAGTTGAAAATCGGATTTCGAAAACGCAAAAAAACCTAAAAGTAATTCCGCTCGAGACCCGACCCCTAATGAGACTTTGGCATATCGTAGTCCAAAAGCTCAAACTCCGAAAATGCTCGAAATTTTCGAAATTCTGTTCCCATCATCCCAGAATCTCTTCTGAAGACTACCTTGAAGGCCTAATCTTCCCTCAACGGATTATTCCCAATGACAGTAACTTTCAAAATATAATTAGTTTATATGATCCCTAAAGTTTACCCGTTTTGGTGTCCTCTTTCACTAACTAATTCACTGTCTTTTATTCCTTGGTTCCCTACCCCTCAAAAATATTCTCTGTTGTTCCTCCGCCTTTTTTCTTCTTTTTTCTGCCTATTCTTGCTCCTTTTCCTCCTTGCTCAGGCGTCTTAAACCGATAGTAATTTTGTTAAAACGTCCCTATTTCTCCCTTTCCCAACTGACTTGGTATTCCCACATATCTCCCACACACAACACTGATATTTCAGTTTTGCTTTGTTTTTACATCTAGAGGGGGAGCAGAGATTTTCTGTTAGTTGCTTACTTTCTGGGGTTCTTGCCAAATTTCCGGAAAGAATCTGCGTTGGCAAGTCGATTGAAATTGATGCTTCGTTCTGCTTTACTCCGGCTGCTTTAGCACGTACTTCAGCAATTTGGTCATCTGCAATTTTTTCGATCTCTAGACTTGAAAATCGGCTAATTTTTAAGAAGAAATCTCAAGATTGAAATTTTGGAAAATTTTGTACTTGTTATCTCATCAAAGCGTCCATAAAAAGTTCGAGATTTGACTCGAAAAACCAAAAACACTTATTCAATGTTAGAAACCCATTCCTCCAAATGTTACTGGTTTATTGCTTTCCAAGAACTCGAAACCTCAATCCTATTCTAAATCTAAAAACTCTCCCTTTCCTTCTATTCAAATCCCAATAGTTCTCGTTATTCTAGAGAACAATAAAAACGAAAAAAGAGGCAAAATCAGCCAAAATATTTGTTCACAATTAGTCTGTGTCCAACGAATAGATTCAAGGTAGGTGTCGAGTTTCTGTTGAATGATTTGAAAACTAGTAGTAGTAGGAGTTGTTGGTGCCCATTCAATATCGTATTTCTCATTTCCCAATAATAATTTTCTGATCTCTCATTTTTTGTTTTTTTTTCAACTTACTTGACACAGCTGATGCTGGTTGAAGTGGGTGGAATGTCTCAACCAAATCAAATCGTGCTCTGTCGTAGGCTCCCAAATTTACTGCCTGAAAGATTTGAGTCAAATTTTTAGACATGAATTTTAAAAAAAACTAACTGCTTGATCATCGATGTTGACTGAGACTGGGAGAGCTGTGATAAGAGGTAACAGAGCGAGAAAAACGCACCGGTTCATGTCTGAAAATTAGGTGAAATGGAATCAGAATAGGATTGGTCGTAATATGTGAAAGTGAGCGAAAGGAAGTCAAATATATAGGGCGAAAACGATGTGAGAATTGGATGGCAACAAGAAGAACAACATGCCAATAAATCAAACCAATCCGATGATTTCACTAGCTTCCTAAATCTGGTCATTAAGGCGTGACTAACAGTTCTAGATTCTTCTTCTTCTAGGTTTAATCACCGGTTTTAGTCGTTGGTATGGAACGGGTACACAGGCCTAAAATTTTTGTTGCGCAACATGTATTGCGCAGACGACGTTCACCTTTCTATCGAATCCACGAACTGACGGCGCGGAAGAAATGATAAGAAAAAGAAGGTGTATAATGAGGGATAAATTTGGGAGAAAGGTACAAATCTCCTGTATTTGTACACTTGTGAATAGTCGACAAAAAGAGTGGGGCCGTCGTCAGAAAAGGGGGATTGTGATCATCCTGAGGGCGGAGGCAAAACTCCAACTGGTGTCGATAACGATAAAATGGGTTGAGGAAAAAACGCGAGAAAAAAATCGAGTTTTTGCTATGTTGTCCGCTTGTTTGATGGATCATCAACCTTCGCGCTTCTCATGGCTAACTGGATTTTTTCGGCATTTTTCCGTGAAAGTCTTGGGGTATGGAGAAGAATTTTTAGGTGATGATCAAGACCTTTCAAAAAAAATCGAGAGTTGCTTAGAAGGGCGGAAACGACGAAAGCGCTATAGAATCAACAGGATAAGGATTCTTGAATAAGGAATCAGATGATGTATATTTTGGAATGATAGATAATAGAAAGAGAAGAAGCATAGATGATTCTGATTACAGTAGGAATTGAGAATAGCCTAAAATAGAAACCTGATATTTGAAGATGAGGAAAACGTGCAATGCAAAATGTTACATGTGGAATCCCAGCTTGTTTCAAAAACCCGTAGGATAGACGGAAAAAGTTATTATTAAAAGGAAAATCCTAGTAAAAAATATAATTTTAAGTTAAACTTTTTTATATTCAATATACTTGTCCCGGGCCGGACCGGGTTTTGGAATTTCAAAAGCTCGGTTCAGGAAATTTTTCTTGATATGGTGGTATTCAATAAATTTCTCTCATGAATTATCAAAAAATCAGCTACCCGAGCCGACCATGTCGGAAGAATTTTTTACCCGATCCGCTCCGGAATTTGACAAGTGCGTTATTCAGATGATCGTTAAATGGTTAATTGAAAAAAAATTAATCAAGCCCCCAAAAAATTTTGAATAATAGTCCAATAAGTGCAGCCAATGTACGTTTCTATGCGAGATAATGAAACTATCATAAATGAAATTATCAGTTTCTCCAACTTCTTCTCGTTTCAATTTCATCTCCGTTTATCATTCTTATAAGTGTTCCGTTTCCTTATCATCAGTTGCGCTCGTCATTTATCATTTTGCAGGTACACCCCACTCAATCCACAACATTATGATTATTGGAGACAAGATCAATCGGGAGGAGACGAACAACAGGTACGTTTCGGGAGAAGAATGGATACGGAATCCTTTGGTGGCGACTGATAGGAATGCGTGCCAAACGATGATCAAATGCCCCAATAGGTGAAAAAGTGCATTACGCAGAAAAAGGACAGAGAGGGGTGATAAAGGAAATCAGCGAGGGGATGATGATAACCGGTGTATGGATGTTGCCTTTTTCGTCTTCTATTACACTTTATTGCTAGAACTGGATAATGACGACTTGTTGAATAAAGGAACATGTCTGGATGAGTGTTCACGGGTGATTTGAACACAAGACAGTAGAATGCAATCAGTTTGAATGTGATAGGCACGAAACATCAACAAACTGCATAAATACATAATTGGAATGGTGTTTTGGAAGGAAATAATAAATTTCGTCCATTCGAAACTCAATTATCAAAAAAAGTTAGGAATACCATAAAACATTTTGATCAGCAATATTTAATACTCGAAGACTTTTTCCCAGAAAAAAAAAAGAGAAAATGGCATTCCGGACAAAGCCGTACCCAACGAATGTTATAAAAAGTATGGTTAAGGTGAAGCAACTAACTAACTTTGAGCTTAATTATCTCGATTCCTATAAGAGGTACCAAAAACCTATCAACTGATAAAATTTTATCATATTATCGCTAACATCTTATTGCTTGCCACATTTTAAATATCTCTCATAGAACTTGAGATAATTGAGCTCAAAGTATAGAGTGGCCTTCTAATAGGCTGTTTACGGTATTTGATCTTCTTGAAATTGTCTAATTGTTTATAGTTTCTTTGGAAGTTATTATTATTTCGTCTCATCAAATCCAGAAAAGCTAGAAAAATTCAATGCATCTTTGAAATCTTTACACGCTTAATTTCTCGCTCTTTCCTGTTTTTCCTCCGTTTTTGTGACTCTGCATCAGTGAGCCCTACAATTTGTCACTTTTCGTTCGTTTTATTCATGAAATCCGCCCTCGCCGTGATTCTCTCTTTCCACTGCTTCATCACTTTTGACCCCCCATTTCCTCCCGTAACCAAATTTAGGAACGTCGATTATGCAAAATCGTTCGTTCTTTTCTCTACCACAACTTGTTCTTTTTGTGAAGCCGAGCAATTGAATTTGTTATTATTTGGTGCCTATATTTCTACTCACTGCATATACACACATACGAAGTCGGCAGAAAAGGGTCTCACACGTTCCAACCCAACTCTCTTTGTTTTTTTTTCGGTTCGTCTCACCACCCGAACACATTCGTTGACTTCATATTCCTGACATTGTGAAAATTGGAAATAAAGGTGAGCAATTGTTTAATTTTGAAGTCGAATGCCAACTATCTGGTGGCCCAAATGGTAGGAATTCTGGAAAGTGGTACCTCAACATTCATGAGAAGGTAAAGGGCATCCCTTAAAGGTGACTGGAAAATGTATTACTCTAGCAAAGACAAATCAGCGTGATGTAAAAATATAAAAACAGAGTATATCCGTTTGAAAATTTGGGTTCACTGTTTCTGGTTTCTAACAAAATCCCTTTTCAAAAATTCCGAAAAATCAGCAACACGCCTTGCAAGCGCCGCATTTCACACCGGCAAGTGCCCTTTTCTTAAAGTCATTAAATTTAAAATTCGCGCTTTAAAACGCCCTATCCTTTTCTCGTTTTTCCCAGGAAATGGTAGGCGCATAAGTGATGAGCAAATCCTTGTGAAGCATCTTTTTTTCTTCCAAAACCCCAGCATATATCCACTGATTGTTTCGTAGACTCTCTTCCGCTTCGCTTCTTTTTTACTGAAGAAGAAAAAAGATATTTTGAATTGACTGACCGCTTAGCGGGTCTCCGTTTAATTCCCGAAAGTTTAACATGCTTTTCTGTGTCCTATGGTCCTTTGGGGGAGGGTGGAGGATTCCTTTCAAAAAACGATTCTATTAAATCCAATTTGGTATTCTTTCTTGGGCACAGATTCCCGATGATTCTCGTTCTCTTTCATCTCATTCTTCGTTGGTTTTTTATGTTTAAGTCTCTTTTGTTCCAGGAATTCAAAGTACGATTCTTGTTTGCTGCACTTTTCGGCACGTTTCTCACTAGCCAAAACAACTAATTCCCTCGATTTCTGAGCAGCTGAGCCGTCTTGTCTTCTCCAGAATGTTTCAAGTGGCAACTGAAATTATGGGTCCTTTGTACTCTTTTAAAAATGTTTTCTGTTATCAGATATTTTTATCTGAAATATTTCTGAATCTGGTCAGAACAAATCTTAATTCACAGAAAGCAAATTTTAAAAAAGTATACTAGACACTCCGAACTGAGATTTATTATGTCGTCATAAAATGTATACGTTCACATGACAACAACTCTAAGAGAAAAAAGTTCCAGTTCTGCACAAAGTTTCCGAGAAAACAATTTCTCTTTTCCCGGAGAATGTGCATTTTTGATTTATCGATAAGAGAAGTAAATTGAAACTATACTGCTCGGGCGTGGCCAAATTCTGGTCGGAGGATTCCGAATAAGACCGCTACTAAAGTCGACCAAACTCTAGCAAACTTATAGCACGGTTCCCTCCTAGTAATATTTCAACATTCAACTCCTGACCAAAATCTGACCATGGCCCGCTTTACAGCCGTTTTTAGACAATTTTCCTCTCCGAAGTTATAGGCCCACATCCGAGTGCAACATTTCTCTGTGGTTCCCTAAGTCTGGAATCTTTCTTCGGAGCTGTTTTTTCTCCGACTGAACAAAATGTTCTTCCTCTCAGATTGCACCTGTGACCGCTTCATTATTTTCTCTAGAAATATCGGATTTCACCTCGACTGCACACAGGTAATCATCAAGTTGATTGACCCGACATGCAGTTTTTTTTGTTTATACATTTTTTCTGTTATTCTCTTTCTCACACCCATACCGATATGTAGACACAATACTGCTAATACTTGTTTTTGTTCGCTTTTTTTCTCCCATAGTCCCATGTTGCCTATGGCAATCGGGAAATGTTAATTGGAACTCGTGAGAAGGAGAGAGTGAGATATTGTTTTCTCACTTTTTCTTTACTTTTAAGTCGGTTAGAAACATTATTCAAATGTTTCTGATTACTTTGTTTTCGAAAGTACCGTAAAACCTGTATTAGAAGGGCCTCCTAAAAGACTTCAAAAATAGAAGGGCGGCCCTTCTAACACAGGTTTTACGGTATCCCTTGTTTCAAAAGATTCTGAAAAGTGTTGAAATAAGAGGAACAAACTGACGAGATTAGTATTCGAGTCAGAAAAAAAGGAACACATCCGCGTAAAAGAGAACTAGAAATTCCGTCTGTTTTGACAAGAGATACGAAAAAACCACCGAATGAAAAGAGAAGTTTCTTTAATGAATTTCCTACTTCATGCTCATTTTCTACCTTTTTAAAGACATCTTCTTTATTTTCACTGCACTATGAGAACTCTCATTGAAACCAAAAAATGGAGCTAGTGGAAAAGTGCATGCTCTTTTCCACAAGTACCACGAAGGGTGTCACTTCCGAAGCTCCGCTTCTGCGATTTTGATCTGAAGCTTGTGGCGACGATGGCGACCGAAACGCTGACTTTCTCTGAGCCAATTAATCAAATTTATTCACATTCACATTCGCACACATATCTCCAACGCTTCTTTTTTTCCTCCAGAGGAGCAGTCCTTCTTCTTTCCTTTTTTTTCAGAAAATAAGAAGACACTGATATACATTCGACATGTTTGTAAACCCAACAAATTATACAAACAGGAATGTTGAAGGTTTTCGGCATTTTTTGGGAGATCAAGTCGTTCATCTAATTTATTTCAAGAGACTTCTAGATGTCGTGGTCCTCATCAGTATATCCTATTTGATCTACTTTTTCTCACGCACTTTCCAGAAACGTTACTTTTATTTTTTTGGAACAAAATCCCAAACAATCACTAGAAAAATATTCAACTGATCTCAAATTGCCTTTGAAAATAACCCTTGCTAATAATATTTTGCACTCTTTACAAAAATATTTTTGTGAAGAGTGCAAAAAATTATTGAAATTGAAATATGTGT
>NC_013488.2:11010885-11016705 GCF_000004555.2 Caenorhabditis briggsae | reverse complement strand
CCCCCCCCCCACCACACTTTTAATTTTGAGCCAATTTTTCTCGGTTCCTTCCGAAGATAAAAAGAAGTTGTCAATTGACACATTTTTTATTATAATATCATAAGTTTTTTATCAGTTAACTCATTTTTGATGTCTTGCATAAGAATTCAGATAACTGATAACTTAAACTTGACAGTGTGGGGACCCTTCCATTACAGGTTTTACGGTTGATTGATGTCCAAGTTTTTGAATGTCTTTTTCCAATGATAATTTCAGAAGTCTTTTCAATGATTGGAAACTTTTTGTACTACCTAGAGAAGTTAGAGCTCCAAATTAGATTTTCTAATGTCAATCAGTTTGATCCTAAAAAGAAATAACAAAAAAAGAGCATCCACACTTCTCAACAACCATATTCTATTTCTTCCTCTATCTCTAAACCTCCCATTCTCTCTTCCTCTAAAAAAAGGACAAAAAGAAACTTATTTGAAAAGGCTTGTTCCGGAGTCGTTGAAGTCGTGCTTCGCTCATTTATTGCCGTCGTCGCAGGCCCTTTCCGAATAGTTGCCAGGACACCTTGTTTCTCTTTTTTGATTTCCATGTTTAAAATTCTTATATCCTTCTTCGCTCAAAAACTTTATTTTTCTCTACATTTTTATCTGTTTTTTTGGGATTCAGTAGTTCTGGATCGGCATTCCCGTCAATGTCAATCCGACGGAGGAACAATAATGGAACGAGTCCCTCAACTGCATTTGGGTAAGTGTTTGAAAAAATCAGGAAGCGAAATTTCAACAGAAAAAAATAGCAATCAGTAAATGAATCGAAAAATGAATTACTTGAAAAAAGAAGAGTGAGTTAAAATTGAGAAAAGGGCAGATTACTGAGCTCATTGTCCTCGTTTCTCAATTCAATCAATGGCGTTGCAAGGTATAAAAAGCTGGGATTCCAGAAGCAGCGAACCACAAAACCCTTCTTTTTTGTATTTGCATGTTGTGTTCTTTGTAAAAAAAATTTCTAAATTTAAAAAGTCCTTCACAAAAAGTTTGATTTTGGAAGAACTTCCACTTACATGATTGAATTTCAGTTTAGTCATAAAACAGAAAGTGGAGGGAACTACAAAACTATAAAATCAGAAGTTCACTTTAGAAGATTAAACCTAGAAAATTCATTTTAAGAGCCTCACTCTCGAAACTTTTATCACTAGACTTTGGAACCCATTATCTGCTCTTTGAGTTCTTTTCTGAATAACCAAAATAAAATAAAACAAGAAAATAATGTTCTCACCACCACCAACTGCTTCCTTTCCTTCTGGTTCTCCTTCATTTCCTTCACATTTTTCCAGTAGCCGTAGCACTCGTCACGTTATATCTGGACATTCTTTATATATTTTCCTTCCTTCGGACACCTTCCATTTTTCGAAAGTGACAAAGTGTATTTCCGTGCCTCATGATGAGCGGCAATTAATGTGACGAGAAGAGGAAGAAGATGGCGATGCAAGAAGGGGTTCTTAAGAAGAGCCCCGATTCATTCTAATTCAGGTTCATGAATATGAATCTATTTGCACATCCAAGTGTCCACACATCTTCTACTTTTTTTTCATTTTCCGGAAGTAAAACTCAAAAAGAATCCTTTTCTCATTAGGCCTGCTCCGGTGCTTGCCCGTCTAATTTTACATCTTATCGGGGATCTCGAATTCCCATTTTTTCGACTCAACTAACCTTCTCACTTTTTATACAAATTCTTGCCTATGATTGTTTGTTCCGTTTACTACTCAATCTCTCTATTTCTCTTTTTTCTTATTTTTCACACTCCAACGCGGCCACCCAAATCGTATTTTCGGATGATGACCCCCGGACCACAGATACATATCTTACAAACTGAAAACATTTTTGTGCTTTGGTTTTTTTGGATTCCAGTTTTTTATTCTAGGAAAAATGAGTATACCGTAAAACCTGTAATAGAAGAGGTCCCTAGTTTGTTGACTTTAAGCCTTTTTTTCTCGGTCCCTCTCAACGATATGAAAAGATGGTCAAAAATGGTGACAAACAATAAACGCTGTGCCACGGCCGGCCGCGGCTTCCGAAAAAACATTTGATGAAACCGCGGCAGGCCCAGGCTAGCCGTGCGGCTTTTCACGGCTTTTTAAAATAATTGTTTCATGAGAAACGTAGATTTTTTGAAAAGTGGGACAAAAAAAAACGAAATTCTTCAAAAACTAATAGATTTTCACTTCACGCGTTTTTATAAGGCTAGACGCGGTCGGCCTCGGCTAGCCGCGGCTTTTTACGGCTTTCACATAAAAGCCGGGGCTGGCCGCGGCCTCAAAAAACGAGCCGCGGCCGAGGCCGGCCGCGGCTGGCCGCCATTTTGCACAGCCTTGGTGACAAACTATTTATAGTATCAGATCGGAAGTGTTTTTTTTTTCAGTAGACATATTTTCATTATCTTGCACAGGAGCCAAGAAAAATTAGCTCAAACTTGACAGTGTGGGAGCTCTTCTGTTACAGGTTTTACGGTAAATGAATTTCTAGAATTGTTAAGCTCAAAAGTTATGGTCCCAACTGACCATACTTTGTATTATATCTACGTCCTGATATCATGTCAAGAGCTGTTTTTTAGTTTTATATGCTCATTACAAATACATCATGATCAGCAAATGTCTGTGCGCTGACTTCAATTAGTAAACGTATTTTAATCCCATGAAAAATTCATAACAGCTGAAATTGAAATTGAATTCCCAAAAAAATTTCAAACACTTTTTGAAGAATCACTTTACTTTCTGAAACAAGTGATAACATGCCGAGGTGAGTCTAAAATTCATGCGAAAGTTAATAGTACGATCCTAAATTCTCAAAATAAGGATCTATGGAAAGATCAGAGAAGAGAATGTAGACGTAGATGTAGACGTGCCAAAATAATGGAATAGTCATTTCGAGGTGAGGTCTAACTAGTGAACTGGCTAATTGCCTGACAAGAAAAGTGACTCTTCTTTCTTCTCCTTTTCTTCTACTCCGTCTCCTATAATTACGTACATTAAGCCCGGGGTCTTCTTCGGGTTCTTCTCTTGATCCATTTCACCTTCTTCTACATAATACTTCTTATTTCTCTTTTTTGCTCTTCTTCTTCCTCCTCCACACTCTCCATTTCTCCCTAGTCCTGCAATCCTAGAGTATGTGACAAAACATATCGAATTACCCGTGAACGATAAGCTCTCTTTTGACCTTCTTCTATTGCTCTGGAGGATCTCTCATCCCACTTGTAGGATCCAAGCTATTTTTGCAGTCCTTCGCCTGACGCTTTACATGTTTTATTTGAGAGAGAGGTGTTCGCTTTTGTGTGTCACTCGGGGCTACCAGTACTGCGTAAATTGAATTCAGTTGTTTTTTGCCAAGACATTTTGGGAATTCTGGAATCTAGAATCATTCCGAATATGACTGCTTACACTTTTTTCTCTTTTTTTTGAATTGAAAAAGCAGGAAGTGTTAGGTTGAATTCTTGTGTGTGTTCTTTGTGGTTATGACACATTTTATTTTCAAATTGTAGTTTCTACTCAAAACAGGTGAATTCATAAAAGGGTTAGCATTAAACAGAACTCATTGCAATCTATGAAAAAAAATTTAAATAGTTTTAAAATTGCAAACGAATACGATCTTACTATCAGTGAGTTTGAACCTCTGAATTGATGGTTTTGAAAATTCAAAAACGGAAAAATTTAAAAAATTGAAAAGTTTTAAAATTTTAAGCTTTGGAAATTCGGAAATTTAGAAACTCAAAAATTTGTGAAAATCAGAATTTCCGAAATCGAGAGGTTGAAAATTTTAGAAATCCGTTCAGTTTTAGGAGTTAGAGATTCTCTCAACATCCAATTTTCAGAAGAAAAAGAGGAAAAATATAAGACTTACAAATCTAGCGATTTTGAAAATCTCCAAATTCAGAAATGGAACCTACGAATTCGAAAGTTTGGAATACCGTAAAACCTGTATAGATACCTCCAGATGGCCCTTCTATCACAGGGGCCCTTCAATTAGAGTTAAAAATTTATGAAACTCTTTCGATTTCACCGAAATTGAGCAAGTTTTTTGAGCTAAAAATACCACGAATTTCTGCAAAATTGTAAAATTTCCTGATATTTTTCATTCAAAACTTACGGAAATGTTAAATTGAGAAAATACGCACTTAATGGGGCCATCCTATTTTTCCAAGACTTTCTCGGAGGGCCCTTCTATTAAAGGGACTTTTTTATTAAAGCGGCCTAATAAAGATTTCACGGTAGTTGAGTTTCTGAATTTCCAAACTGTCTATTTCTAAAATTCTGATTTTCTGAAGGGCCTAAAAGTAAGTTTTTTTAAAAACCGCATTAAATGAACTCGTTTCGAAAGGAAAATGTTTTCAAAACCAATCCAGTGTTTTTGACTCCGCCTCTGTGCTTCCTGCATCCTTTCTGACTTCAAAAACTAATTTGTTTAGATGTTCCCTATGTTTTTTTTTCTGTAAGCCAGAACTTCAAACCAGAATATCTTGATAGTAGCTCTATACATATGATGATCTAGACAACTTATTTTCTCTGAAACCATGTTTGGATATGTCATTCCTGTCCATCAACAGACAACGGTTTCTTTTTCAGTTTTTCTTGACAAAGATATGCAACTACACATGACTTGGTTCTTTGTCTGAGTCGTGCTTTTTCGGCGTATGTGATCAAATTTTAATGAGGAAGGGGGACCACAAACATACGAGCTGGAACAATGCGAAGAAACAGAAAAGAGGATGGGTGTCTTCGGGAGGGGTTGGGGCTTCAGTGTCTCCAACTGTGGTGGAGACAAAAATAAGACTGCTTACTTTCATTTCTTCCACTGGTGGCACGCTTTTATGATTGTTATTATCCGGGGCCTCAACACAACAACTCATCACACTCCAGATGCTGCTCCGGGGGATCTCCCGAGCAGAAACAAACTTTCCAAATTTACGATTTTACGGAACACAAAAATAAATGTTTTCTGGCTCGCCACGAAGACATTTTTTGTATCTTGGCCGAAAAGATGTATTTTTGATCCAAAGAGACTATAATCCCTTCAAGAATGCCTCTTTTATTTTTAGAAAACTGGTGCGCCTTCGGCGCGATTTAATCTATTTTTTTCAAATGTTCGTCGCTTCGTTTCTCACTTTTTCTAAATAAAAGGGTGGCTTAAATACAGTACCGGACAAAAAGATATGAACTTTTGGTTTCTGGACTATAACTTTCTTCAAAATAGGGCTAAAACATCAATCTTTTTTTTGTAAAGTGTAGCTAATCACCCGAGAAAAATGATGCAAAAGTGTTTTCATCTTGAAATAAATTCGAACAATTTTTAACGAAAAAATTCCTTTTTTGGAAAATTTTCGGATGGATTTTTCAAAAATCTGGGAAAAATGTAAAACGATTATGTTTATGAAATATAAATTTTTAACATGATTCAAGAAACTTTGACAAACTTTTAAACAAATCATACCTCATAAAAACACAATTATTTGGATGATATGGTAGTTCAAAGTGTCAACTAGAGATTTTCGGCTTCAGGAGTCTTTCTATTATCGTTCAACTATCGCACAACTATTATCGCACCACTTGAAGTGGTCAATTTTTGGTACGTTTTATGTTTTTATCGTTTTTCAAGTGTTATTCTATAATATATCATTGATTTCCACTCGTTCAACTCTAAACACTGATTTTATGAGTTGTGAGACAAGCTAAAACCGGCCTGAGGTGTACTTTTAGTCATTCTGACAGAGCCGGTTAAGGGATATCGGTATGTTTTCTTTTAGCTATCAATACTACAATTTAGTTTAAAACTAAACAACATTATT
>NC_013488.2:10936821-11010843 GCF_000004555.2 Caenorhabditis briggsae | reverse complement strand
TATTTTTCGAGTGGAAATCGATGATATATTATAGAATAACACTTGAAAAACGATAAAAACATAAAACGTACCAAAAATTGACCACTTCAAGTTGTGGAACGATAGTAGAAAGAGTCCAGAAGCCGGAAATCTCTAGTTGACACTTTGAACTACCATATCATCGAAATAATTGTGTTTTTATGAGGTATGATTTGTTTAAAAGTTGGTCAGAGTCTCTTGAATCATGTTAAAAAGTTATATTTCATAAACATGATCGTTTTTTATTTTTCCCAGATTTCTGAAAAAAACCATCCGACAATCTAAAATTTTCCAAGAAATGAATTTTTTCGTTAAAAATTTCTCGCATTTTTTTCAAGATGAAAACATTTTTGCATCATTTTTCTCGGGTGATTAGCTACATTTTACAAAAAAAGATGATGTTTTAGCCCTATTTTGAAGAAAGTTATAGTCCAAAAACCAAAGTTCATATCTTTTTGTCCGGTACTGTATATATGTATTTTTCAATTTTTTCAAAAGTCCACAAACGGACACGAGGACGGACAGACGCCTCTAGCATTTTATTAATAAGGAAGATTTTACAGACAAACTGTCATGGACAGTGAATATCGAATCATTCTCAATGTGGGCGGAGTTCGTCACGAAACCTATAAGCACACACTCAAGAAAATCCCAGCAACGAGGTGAGATTACCTTATTTCCACATCTCCTATTACAATTCTTTTTTTTCAGACTCTCTCGATTGACTACAAGTTTGGCCAATTATGATCCAGTGCTAAACGAGTATTTTTTCGATCGACATCCTGGCGTATTTGCACAAATACTCAATTATTATAGGTTGGAAAAATGATTTATTTTTTGTAGATGCAATTTTTTTTTTGCAGAACCGGCAAATTGCATTATCCATTGGATGTGTGTGGACCATTATTCGAAGAGGAGCTGAAGGTGGGATTTGACTGGTTCAATATAATGTTTTTAATTTTTGATTTTCAGTACTGGGGGTTAGATTCGAATGAATGTGAGCCGTGTTGTTGGATGACGTTATCAGGAACCAGAGACACTCAAGATGTTCTGAAAACTCTTGATGAGCTAGATATTGAAGTTGATCAAACAGAAGGACCTGTGAGTTGTTTTTTTCATTGTCACCCTTAAAATTTGGTATACGTAAAAATTCTAATAGGATTCCACCCAACCCGCCCACTTTAAGCCCACATATCTTCTTTCCTGTGAATGATATCAAAAAGTGGTTATCTAACAAAATGTTTTTGATATTATGAGAAACATTGTGGCCGTTGACCACTTTTTGATATCTTTCACAGGAAAGAAGATATGTGGGCTCAAAGTTGCAAGGTTGGGTCGGTTTTTATAGAAGGAATACGGTAACCCGAAGAGAGCCCGTCTGTGAAGAAACAATTTACTTCAGGAGCTCTATAAACGATTTGGATGGGAAGACGACTACCATAACGACAGTTTGAGTGCTTGGCAAAGGCTGAAACCTCGAATCTGGAGACTATTCGATGAACCAAACTCGTCCAGATACGCCCAATTCATTGCGGCGATTTCTGTCTTCTTCCTCATCACTGCCATCATTGTGTTCTGTTTGAAAACTCATCCAGGACTACGAATTCCAGAGTTACAGCTATTCGGAAACTTTTCTCGCAATCATCGAAGTATTTCTTCACGAATACAGCCAGCACAAATTAATATTGATAAACAGAATTCTAGGCCTCATCCAACTTTCATGGTAAATTTTGAACCACTATTGTTTAATTAAATTTTTATTTCAGTACATCGAAACAATATGTAACATTTGGTTTACGATAGAGATATTGGCAAGGTTTGCATCGTGCCCGTGTCGAATCGAATACCTTCGAGCACCTGTCAATATCATTGATATCGTCGCCACACTAACATTCTACATTGATCTACTTTCGAGCATGTTCGGAGCAACTGCAGACCTTGAATTCTTTTCAATCATTCGTATCATGCGACTTTTTAAGTTGACTCATCACAATTCCGGTCTCAAAATTCTTATGCACACGTTCCGAGCATCGGCTAAAGAACTGATGCTTCTCGTCTTTTTCCTGGTTCTTGGAGTCGTTGTCTTCGCATCGCTTGTTTATTACGCGGAACGGGTTGAGAGCAATGTTGATAATCAGTTTGTGTCGATTCCTGTTGGATTATGGTGGGCGGTAAGTTCGTATATCACATGCCGTAAACACTCTAATAGAAGGCCACCCCATACTTCCACTTTGAGCTCAATTATCGGAATTTCTGAACGAGATAACAAAAATGTGTCAACTGATAAAATATTGCTGATATCCTGATAAACAATTTATCAGTCGACACATTTTTGATAGCTCTTATAGAAACCGAGCTAGTTAAGCTCTGAGTGCAAATATAAGGTGGCCTTCTACATAGAGTGCTTACGGTAAGTTAAAACTATCGTAATTATTAATTTCAGATAGTAACAATGACAACCATCGGCTATGGCGATATAACTCCTCACACCTATCTGGGACGTTTGATCGGTTCAGTTTGTGCTCTAGCCGGTGTGCTTACTATTGCTTTGCCAGTTCCAGTGAGTTTTGTTTTTTGGTGTCTAATTAGAATTCAAAATGTTGCCGATGCCAGAACAAAACACACAAAGTTGTTATGAATTCGAAATTTCTAGGTCATCGTATCCAACTTCGCCATGTTCTACTCTCATACGCAGGCTCGTTCAAAGATGCCCAAGAAACGCAGAGGGGTGCTTTCGATAGATCAGGTTGCTCCACATGTAATTCTATAAGAAATGGTTCTTATCATTCATTTTATTTCTAGGTCAAAAATGCACCATTCCGGAATTCCAACGGACCGACCCTACGGAAAAACATGGAACACACGCCGTTGGTGTCGAACAATCACACACCTCCTCATACACTAATCTGAATGGACCAACGATTCTTCCCCAGTTCTTTCTCGAAACAAACAAAGTTGTGACCAAATAATCATTTCATCAAACCGAATTTGACGAGTATTAGTTTGATCTCTCATTCTTCTGATTTCCTTTTTTTAAATTACAACCTATTAGAACAATAAACAGAATAAATATTTATTCTTCCACTGTCTGCAAGACGATTGACAGGAAAAAAAGGGGAACAGAACAAAATATAGTTTGGAAAGTTAAATAAAACGGGAGCACATTTACGAATAAGAGGGAGAGGTACATAAACTTACAGAACTTCCCGGAGATACCTGAATTTTCATTGAAAGCTGGGTTTTCTTGGAGGAGATTGGTATTAGGCTACAGGGAAAAAAATATCACTTTGGTACCTGAAACCCTCTGAAGGATTCAATCGAGCTCAACATGAACATCGATTTCCTCCTCCTTCTCATCTTCTTCTTCCTCTCTTTTTAGATCATCCTCTGTTTTCAGCACCACTTCAATGTCTTCATTTTCATTTTTCTCCTCGTCGTCTTCGTACTCATCCTCCTCATCGTCTTCAGTCTTAGCAGCTGCGCGAATCTCAGCAGCGTTTCCTCCATCCAATTCCTTCTTCAACTGCTCCTTACGCTCGTTGATCTGGCCTGAAATAAATACAGTTATTGTATATCTTGCACTTCTGGAGTTGTTCCACTAACATGCGTTCAATGACTCACTTTCAATTTGCCGCTCAGTGGCTTGCTGTAACTCCATCGAACGGACAGTATGCTTCACTGGCTGCCAGTAGATTGGTGGATTCGTCTTTGTTTTTATCCAACCCTTCATCAAGCTCAGTTGTTTGACACTATGATCTGCGTACTGGATCAAAGCCTTCTTGCGTTGCAGTCCAAGCAATTCTTTCTCATGCTCTCGTCTTTGATTCAGAAGGTCGTGTTTCTCTTCTCTCCGCTGAAAAATATGTTTCATTTTTAGTTCTAAATGAATTCAGTTCTTACAGATTCAAGATCCTTCTTTTTAGTCTCCTCTAGACGTTTTTCAACTGCTTCTTGTTTTTCTTGTTGGGTTGTCTTCTTTTCCGTCTTCTTGAATGAGGATAGAGTTCCCATAATCAAGTTCGAGAAAAGTCGTTTAGTTCTCTGCTTACTGTCTTTGTTCTCTGTCTCCTTCAGCTTCTCAATCTTCTCCTCTCTACCCTTCGAGTCCAAAGCAGGCATCACCACTGTTGACTGAACTGATCTTTTTTGACGCTTCCCGAAATCATCCTCCTCTTCATCATTTTCCAAATGGTCTGGACGTTGACGTTTGTGACCGTCAAAACTCTGTCGACCACCGCCACTCCGGCGATCGACTCTGCCCTCCATACTGAAAATTCATACCGTTAAGAGAGATCGTAGAAACTTTGGCATACCTAATTCTACTGCGAACACCAGCTGGTGCTTCAATTGTTTTTCTAGTGCCCCATGTCGGCGCTTCTTCTTTCAGTCCGAAAGCATCTCGTCCCACGTTTCTGAGTGGACCATCTTCTGGTTCATCGTTGTAGGAGATACGCTGACGAGGTGGTCTTCCATTCAGTGTAGTTACTTTGTCATCTATAGTTCGCAGCTTGTCTCTGGCCGCATTTATATCCGACTCGAGGTCTTCAACTAGCATCGGCTCCATCGCGCGACTGAAAATATCGATAAACCGATATGATGAGAAATTTAATTAGGTAAAAAAGATTGAAAAATGAAGTTTCAAGATTCAGTAACCAGTTATTTAACTGTGTGAGTATTATAGAACTTTCGGTTACAGAATTTCCTAAAAAGCTGAAAGAATGCGATAGGTGGGACTATTTATGGGTTGCTAGTTTTAATTATTTGTCGAAGTGACTGTAAATTACTGAACATATAAACAATCTACTGCCAAATAGACCTAATTTCGCCAACAGAACTGCTCACAATGCGGTTTCGTCGGAAAAAAAAATGAAATCAATTGAAGGACGCAAACACGCCGCTGCAGACGGGTACTTTTTTCGGCGGCACACACAACAACTACGATTTTCGGATGAGGAAACGGAAAAACACTTCGGATTACAGCGAACAAGTTTACGGAGAAGGAGGATATTTGCTCTGAATGCTTGCCCTGCAATCATAAAGCCGTAACTTTATTGAAGGCGCAATTTCAAAATCGCTGCGAGACCATGAGTTATTTGTTGTTGCGCCCTCTGGTAATCGGTTTCTAACCAGTTTCGGGAAATTTTCCAACCAGATTGGGTGACGCGCATTTTCCAACCAGATTCGGAAACTTTTTATTTTCCGACCAGATCCGACCGAGAAAGCTAATTTTCCAACCTGATTCGGATAATCTTCTACCCAGATCTAGCCATTTCTGCTCCGGAATTTTCCCGAATCAGGTTGGAAACCGATTACCAGACCCTTTGAAGAAATACTACGGTATCATTCGCACAGAAATCGGCAGGATTTCAGCTCCAAAAAGATGTGAATCTCTTTCTGTTTCAGCCAATTCTATCGAAATCGGGGCAGACAGGTTGATGTGTCCTATCTAAATAGAAACTGCTCTAAAAAGAAAACTGTGGCCGGCCTATTGACAGACTTATTTTTAGCTCTTCTTCAGAAATCTTGCCACAAAAAGATGATAAATCAAAACTACTTAGTCATTAAAAAATATTTATTTTGAGATGTTAATGAAAATGCAAAGCACCGAGTACACATAGTAGAGATCGATAAATAAAGGGACAAAAACGGAAAAGGGATGGTTTTATGTAAAATCTGTCAGAACGATAGCGACGGTGTCTCCAGAAGAGTATGTCGCATTTTCTGAGGTTTTCAAAAGAGAGTTGGCACGTTGGTTCGCTTCAGATTCCTGCTTAGAAACACCATTTGACAATTCGGTTCGTATTGAATAGAATTCCAATTTTCGAGGTGATTCTTCTACTGTCGTTGTCAAATTTCCTTCCAATCGGTAGTTAGAATCAAATCCCTGTCCTCCCAATGTTCTCATCAATGGGAAGATAAAGACGTTTGCTCCAACCCAAGCCGGTGTTAGATGTTGAGGCAAGACACATAGGAATACAGGTTTTCTATCAATGCTTCCATGACCAAATACAAAGTTATCTGGTACGATTCCGTCGATATAGATCTGAAAAAGAGTCGGGGATGTTTTACAAGTATAAGCATTGTCACTTTCTCACCTTCAAATTCATCTTTTGAATTACTTTCTGGATTTTGTTTATATCTCCAATAATCACAATCACACAAGCAAAATCTGCAGCTATTTGAAGATTCTTTTCCATTTTCTTAGGTTTCATTGAAGATTCTCCAGCATCTATTGGCTTGAAACCTTGGATTTGAAATATCCTCAAAAGCCGAGAACGATTTGAATGCTCATGCGTTTGTTTCTGATTGGTTGCAGCATTCAGAGCCGACATAATGCAGACACGTGGATTCTTATAGACTTCCACTTGTGAGATTCCTAGTGCACAAAGCAAATTGACTTCCAACGATCCGAGTTTGCTTCCATTTTTTATCAATACTTGCCCCTCTTTTGCTTCTGATCCTCGTTCTCTGAAAAAAAAACATCTTCTTTGTTTTATAATGGAATCATTCAGCTAGGTAAAATACTAAGATTTTGGCCTATCTGAATAGTTCCAAAGTTCATCCTATCACCTTATATATTCTCCTCGGCTATGTTTCACATTTATTTGAATACATTTCTCCTCATCATTTAAAGTCACATTTTCAAACGGAACTACAGTATCCGCTCCATCAGGCACCACTCCTCCGTTTGTGATTCTGACGCATTCTCCAAGCTGTATCATTGCGTCGTAGGGCTTTTCAGCAGTGGATTCTCCAACGATTTTTCTCTTGGTTCCAGATTGATTATCTGAAAAGTTTGATATTTAATTCTTCCTGCAGCACAGGGAAATTTGCTCAACTTACATATTATAGCAAATCCATCAACAAGAGACTTCCTGAAAGCTGGAATATCCTCGATTGCCTCCACGTCATCTGCCAAAACTCTTCCAATAATTGAGAAAGACACTTCTACAACTTTGGATTGAGGTGGATATCGTTTTGCAAGGATTTTCAGCTTTTCAAGTGCATCTTCAGTTGAATAGGACTGTAAAAATATTACTCGGAATTTAAGCTATCTAGGTTAAGACTATTCAACAAACTTTAGGAAATCCTACAGAACTCATTGGATTGACTCCCACTGATACAATTCTTGGTTTTACCTGTAATTATGTAAATGTTTAATACAATCCAATTCAAATGAAATTGAGTGAGAAATGGAGAGATCGAACGGTCTGCCGTCTGAACGTTCTAAGATATTCGTTCCATCTTTAGGTATTGATGCAGGTTAAATCAGGTTTTTTCGAAAAAGAAAGGAGAAGAACGCGATGGAAATCTGCTCCATCACACAAATGCCCTTTTGAAATGAGGTAGAATCGACTGTTGAGGGAAAAGGCCTTTGCGACTTCCAAGGACGAATTCGTGAAGTTGAGGTATTTTTCCTAGGGAGTTTAATGGGAGTGACCTCAAAAGATGAAACGTGACACTGAATGGTTGTTCACTATCTGTGAGTGTGAAAAAGGTCAAATGTATGTTCCTTCAGCGTCTGAGGGTGCCACAATGAAACAATTTCGAAACATTGAATCCAGAGAACAAAGAAAGTGGGAGTGACACCTTAACCGAATAGTAATGAGAACCATATGTACTTTATTCGTGTTTCTCGATGTCTTTATTCAATGTTATAATCATGTCTCAATATACATTTACTTCAATTCTTTAGTTATTCTTTCCTGGATCCATGATACCCTATCACTGTTACCGTACTCATGAACATGGAAGAGAGCCTTAGCGCGTAAGATGGAATGGAGTCACGCGCAGTTGCGGATGAAGTGTTTGCGTACGAAAAACATTTGGCAGCTCGCCAGCATTTCAGCCTATCGAAAACATAAACTTTCAGCTTACTTTTTGACTTCATTTCTTCTCTGTCTTAAAGTCAACGCTAATAAATCAACATTTTTAGAATTGAGCCGTTCTCACTGCATATCTGCACAATATGGGAGCGAAATCAAAGTATGTTCAGCGGAAAAAATGATTTACTAACTTCTTGATTTTTTCAGATACGTCATTGTACAGCTTGCCAGTGTCATAACAGGATCAACAAGAGTTTGGGTACGAGAACGAGCTGCTGATAAGTTTGCTGGAATTTTCTACGACCCAGCATGTAAGGTTTTCTTCTTTTTTGTCTTCTAAATGAATCAATCATGATTTTCAGATGGAAAGTCATGTTTATTCGAAGAAGTAAAACGAATCAAAGGAAAAACGGAGCTGCCGAAACGAATCCGAGGGATTTACAATATCGAAAATTAGCTTTACCGGTTCAAAATAACTTTTAGGTCTCTAGATTTCTTATTCGTTGTTTTGTACTTATAAATTTGTTTGCAATTCACATTGTTCTGTTCTCCGAGATGTTCAAACCTGGTTCATACCACTGTTATTATTTGATTCTGTTATAACAAATTTTTCCCTATTCAGTTGGTCGTTTTAGGATGGATTTCACTGACCCCACAACGTTGGGTGTTCTGGTAGCAGCAGTAGTAGGACTGATTACCATCTTGCTGATTGTGCTAAAAGTAAGGAAAAAGGAATGATATCCTCGCTATAATACTAACTTTTCAGAGTCTCCGATCGTCCAACAAAAACCGAGTTTTGTTCGTTGGTCTCATGGATTCTGGAAAAACAACGATTTTCACTCAGTTGTCCCAAAAAGAAGCTGAATATCGTATGTTTCATTCTTAAATATAAAAAGTGTAAAACGATCGTACTAATTCAGCAACCACTACTAGGACCTTCACATCAATGGTTGAAAACAAAATCACTCTAAGAATCAAAGATAAGGAAAGAGAGGTAAACTAAAAATTCGTTTCCAGATAATTCAAAATGAATTTGTAGATTATCGACTATCCAGGAAACGATAGATTGCGACAAAAGCTCATCGACTTGATTCATGTGAGGAAAACAAAATAAATATGAAGATTAATTTAGAAAAATTACAGAGCCGTTCACTTCTTCGCATTGTATTTGTCGTTGATTCAGCTGCTTTCTCAAAGAACGCTCGTGATGTTGCCGAGCTTTTCTACCTCGTTGCTCTCGAGAATACAGACAAGGTTAGTATTCTTTCCGAATTCTAGACAATAATACAACTAATGTCACAGGTACCAATTCTTATTGCTTGCCACAAGCAAGACCTCTCACTCGCCAAAACTGAAAAGGTTATTCGTAATAGTCTGGAAAAAGAAATCGGATTCATCAATAAGTCGCGTGCCGCTGCACTGATTGGAACCGATGGATCAGATGAAAAGAGAGCCACTTTGACCGATACAGGGGTTGATTTCAGCTGGGAAGATCTCAAAAAGTTTGTCTCATTATTACATTATTTTCCTAAACCAGACTATTTTTCAGGCAAGAAGTTTCCTTCGTAACCACATCGTCTTACAGTGCTGATTTCGGAGTTCATGAGATTGCATCTTTTGTCAGAGCTTGAATTAGATCATTTCTTTCTAGAAAGCCTTCTTCCTTTCTTATCTGCATTTTGGTTGTTCTTTTCTGTCTACTCATATCATTTGCCGCTTCTTCATAATTTTTCCTGTTTATTTTTTCAAACTAGTGAGCTATTTGTATTTATTTCGTTTTGATTTCAGCCGATTTCTTCTTCTATTCTATTAAATTAATTTTGAGTTTTTAAAAATTCATCATTCAACTGTAGATAAATGCCGCGATATAATTCCTGAAGGAGCAACTGGGGTGTGCTCCTTGCAAAACCAGGATTTGATTTGTTTCCGATATGGAAGCACGAAATAGAGGTTGATAAGAGGATCAAATGTCGCGGCGAGATTCGGAGACATGGCGAGAAAAAATTGTTGAGCCAAGATTTCGGTTTCTGAAAAATTAATTCCAAAAAAGATGAAAAGATCGAAACTAACCACTCAATATAGAATATGTGTATAGGGAGAACAGTGGTATATAACAGACAAAATGGATGAAAACTTGAAGTGAAATCCCCTTCATCACACTTTTCGTGTGTTTCTGTAGGAGCAGGGAGCCCCCAGAAACTGTATCCTTCAAATTCTTGTTTGCTTTCCTGAACAGTGTTTATTTTTCTGGTACAAAAAATCGAAGCTGTGGACGAGAAAAGCCGGTGACCGTGGCCGATGGTCCCGCAACGACAACTACCGTAACCCGAAAAATGTTTATTCTCCGTATTTATTTCTTCGATTTTTCAGCTTTTTACCCTCCAAACAAGCCGGAAAATATTGACTGAAAAAGCAAAAAATTAATAAAAAATCTGGAAAAGAACATTTCTAGGTTACGGTAGTTGTCGTTATGGGACTTTCGGCCACCGGCGTTTCTCTTCTACAGCTTTGATTTTTTCGCATCAGAATAAAACTTACCATCTGAACCAGAATGATAGAAAAGGAGATACATAAATTCCTTGGGCCATCATCAAAAAGTTAATTCTGTTTGGTAATGCTCCCAGTGTCATTCTTCCCATTTCCAGATATCTCGGGTTAAAACCCATTTTCTCTTCCGAATTTTTCCGAAGATTTGCTGGAGTGGTGTTCCTCATGACAATAATTGCCGAACAGATCTAAAAGGACCGTTCTAAAGCAGGTTAAAATAATAATTAAGATTACCATGGAAATGAGACATGGAGTATAAAATAAAACTAATGAAAGAAAAAGGCGCCATCCGGATAACGACTTGGTTCGGGTTATTTTGTAGTATTTGAAGAACAAAGTATACGTCATCGATGCTCCAACTGCCAAGCTTATGGTCTGGAAAAACATTTCAGAAAATGTTTCTAAAAGTTTTCGTTTACCTGCCATCCCATATAAAATGCAAAACAGAATTCGGGATACATATACCGGCAGAGTCCATAACATTGAACTGGAACATTCTCTTGTTCCCCTGATACAATTCTTGGTTGAACGTAGAAGTTGATTACGGTAGCAAGTACATCAAAAATCGATGTTGTTAAAAGAAGTATTCGTAGAAACTTCAAATGAGGTGGGGAGAAGAAGATGATAAAAATAAGAAGAAACAAGTGAGATATGAGCGTAGTGAATAGGAAAGTTGGGTAGACAAATGAGAGTATTTCAATATATATTTCTGTTGGTCCATCCATAGTTCTATGTTCTGTCAGTCAGATATCATACCATAACAGTTGATTTTCAATAATACAAATTTAGAATTCCGGAGATCAGAAATCCATGAGCCGACAAAAAGAAGAATGGAAGCCAATGACACAAAATAGCTGGAGGTTAAAAGATAAAGAAAGAGAGAAGTAATTAGTACGTCTAGTCGCCAAAAATTAAATGAGAGAAAATATCCTTCTATTTCGATTTCCCTAGTGGTCGAAATTCTGATTCATTAATCTTTTTCATTGAAGACGTAATATTGAGTTCCGTGAAAGTCTTGCAACAAAGAATATGATTCGAAATTGTTAGGTAGTCAAACTTCTTTGTGAGTGTCGTTTAAAAAAATAAGTAAAAAATTGTGGTCAAGTGTTTGTTGATGGGAAGTTCTAATAGAAAAGCAAGTACTTCATGACATGTTATATATTTATACGTTTTTCCGGCATGAGAGCAGGACAATCATACCGGAAACTTGGAGCCCATACATCTCGGTTCCTGTGGAAGATATCAAACAGCGATCAACTGACGAAATGTTCATCATTATATTAAAATTAATTTGTTAGCTGACCACTTTTTGACATCTTTTCCCGGAACCGAAACATATGGACTCAAATTTTAAAAACCGGTTTGGGTGGTTTTCTATTAGAATGTTAACGAGTATCTGTAGATGAGCTATTCTGGAAGGAATGAAAGAAAATGTTGGGACTTATTCGGGAAGGCTTAATAATTCTTTTTTATTTGAAACGCCGATTTTCCACCTATCCCATTCGTTAGATTCTGCAACGATTCCATTCCACAAGGTCCTTTGACCCACCCAAACCGTCTACTTCGAGCCCATTTATCTCATTTTCTGTAAGAGTTATAACAAATAGGACAATTAACAAAATATTTATCATAACTTCAGAAGTATTTTGTTAGTCAACCGCTTTTTGATATCTTTCACAGAAAATGAGATAATTGAGCTTAAAGTTGACGATTTGGGTCACTTTCTATCAGAGAAAGTACGGTACTTTAAGTAACTCATTCAAATCCAGGCAATCACAAATGGTTGAAAACTTCCTTCCATTGATCAATGTTTATTCTACGATGATTGAAGTACACGTCGCTCGAAAGACAGACATCATACGCTCACATACACAAATGATGCAATCAACAATATGTTAAACATTTCCTCTTCTCTCATTCGAATATCTCATTTGAACACTGAAATGTGTATTACATTTTTCAAAACTGCTCGGTCTTCTCTTGATAAATACAAACTTATTCTTTTGAACAATCGAGATGAACATCTTCTTCGTCCGACGAGAGAAATGCATTGGCATGATGGAATTCTCAGTGGTAATCATTGCATCTTTGACTATAACTTGTATTTTATTATAGGAGTTGATGAGCAAGACCATGCCCGCGGAACATGGACCGGAATAAACAGGAATGGTAGAATCGGAATGATGCTTTCTATTACTCAAACTCAAGAATCAAAAATTCCGAATGCTCCAAGTAGAGGAGGAATTGTTAACTCATTTCTAAATGCTCATAATACTTCTGACATGGTCGAATCGCTACTGATAATGGCTGGAATCTACAATGGATTTCAGCTTGTTTGTCTGGAACAGTAAGATTTCCGAAGATTATTTTTGAAAAATTACAATTTTCAGAAATCAGTTTGGATTATACGAAGTTAGAACATTAACCAATCAACAAGTGGAAAATATTGAGGTTTGCCAGTGGAATGATGGTGAGTACGAAGTGTTTTGACTTCTTCAGAATACCTTGATGTTTCAGAATACCATGTCATATCTAATAGTCCTCCATCGAAGCCATATCAGAAAGCTGTTTACGGAAAACAATTGTTTTCCGAACGTCTACAATATAGCGATGAAATGACTGTTGACGAAGTTTTTGAAACTTTGTTAGAAATCGCAGTGAACAGAAAGCAGTGTTACCCAGATGCTCAACTTCAGTTTCAAACTCGAAATACACACGAGTACAACCGTCCATTGTCTGCAATTTTCATAAAATATCCAGAAGGAACTAGGGAGTGAGTTTTGCATTTCCAACAAAAAAAATAAATTTTGTAAGTTTAGATATGGAACTCGATGTCACACTCTTATCACCATCGATCAAAATAATAAGGTGTCAGTCTTAGAGAGAAGATATCTGCCACTGGAATCCACTTGGAAAGATGCCAGATTTGAATTCTCTATCAACGGAAACTGATATATCTTTTTTTCCTCCCTCATTGTTTTCAATTAAACTGGAAAGTCCTGTTTGTTTCTATCACTTCATTCCGCCGTTCCCTTGTCCTTTTTATTATCACTTATCACTTTTTTCTAAATGTCTTCGTAA
Organism: Caenorhabditis briggsae; assembly: GCF_000004555.2. Classification (NCBI taxonomy): domain Eukaryota; kingdom Metazoa; phylum Nematoda; class Chromadorea; order Rhabditida; family Rhabditidae; genus Caenorhabditis; species Caenorhabditis briggsae. Next base: position 10,997,371 of record NC_013488.2, on the reverse strand, counting down.
TAGTGTGGTAAAAATGATTCCCTTGAATTGTTCGGTCATAAACTGTTTTGCCCTTTTACCGCATTTCCTCTTAATATCCCCCGTTTTCTTCGCTGAGCGCCAGATACCAGATCTGTTTCAAGGCGCGGAAAGTTGCGCATCAATCCCAGAGAAGGAGGATAAGAAACGAAAAAAAAGGAGAGCGAGATGAGGTATGCCTCTTTTCGAAATAGTGATCCGAAATCGGAGAGAAGAGCGGGAGAAAAATAGAAAAATGTAGGTGAAAAGGTAAGCCGAAACGTCCTTGGAACACAAAACAGTCAGCCCCCTTCTCCCCGGTCGGCCAACCTAAACGATTAGATTTTTGTAGCTGATTCACTTCTCTTATTTCCTAAAAGACACTTTTTACTTACAAATTCTCATTCTCTCGATCCTCCAACTATCTCATATAGGTTCTGTTACTCCTTATTTTTCAGAGAAATGCAGAAATGGTCAGTTGGAGTTCGACCAAAGGAATATGAGACAAAGACTGTGGAGGATGTATACAATACGGTAGAAGAAGTAGACACAAAGGAGTATGAGGATCCAGATTACTTCTATGATGAGTTGGGAAGAGTCAGGAGAACAGAGAAGCGAATGGTTAGTTGTTTTTGTCTTTCAGCATACTTGTAAAATTCCGGGCCGGGCCTGAGGAAATTTTCAAAGCCCGGGCCCGGCCCGGATGGCCCGGTATCAAAAATTATGTGTTTTTGAGCCAAATTTTGAGCTCTCAATATAATATTCTCTTTTTTTGTTATTTTGGATTGTTTGTCTGTTTGCTCTAAAAAGATCGAAAAAACTCGAAAAAAATCACATAAGGGTCCCCCCTTATGTGATTTTGACATGCCCTCCGGGCCGGGCCGGGCCTCCGAAATTCGGAATAAAGCCCGGCCCGGCCCGTTACAAGTATGCCTTTCAGTCGAGGTGAATCTGTAAAACATCCAAAAATCTGAAAACCCAAACTTGAAAATTTGAGCCCATATATCTCATTCCCTGTAAAAGATATCAGAAATGGGTTAATTGACAAATACTTTTGAAGTTATTATAAACATTTTATCAGTTGACTATCTTTCGGTATCATTTACAGAAACTGAGATATGTGAGCTCAAAGATGACAGTCTTGGTGACACTCTATTAGGCTTTAATTATAGAGAATGAGAAGTCCGTAGTTCTTGAAAGTCTCATGAAAAGTTATTGGGCATTTATTATTTTCCTTGTCATAGTAAATCAATTACTTTTATTGCCTTCGTCACTATCAACCAGAATGCCTATATAACTCGTGTTAAGTACATCTTACCGAGAATTCCTCAGATGTTTGGTCTTGGCTATTATAATTTCAAGGATATTCGATAATCGTAAAACCTGTAATGGAAGGATCCCTAACTTTTAACTTTGAGCCGTTTTACTTCAGTTCCTGTCAAAGATAACAATGATGCTAACTGATAAATTGTTCATAATAATTTTACAACCACTTTTGATATCTTTGATAGGAGGCGAGAAAAATTAGCTTAAACTGGACAGTATTCGAGCCCTTCTATTACAGCTTTTAGAACGGTATAAACTTCTGAAAATGATAAGGTATTGGAAATATTCTCGGCCTCCAGTTTCTTCATTTCCAGTTCTGAAACTAATTTCTTACAGGCAAAAAAAGTTCCGATGATAGCCACACCTCCTCCGATTCCACCCCCGATGACACCCACTCATATTGCAATTCATAACCCAAAAAATGTGAGTATAGCATTCAGTCTCAAATTCTTCAAGGACTAAGTAGAGTACTTCTCTTTTGATCCTTATCACCCCCATCATCATTAGATGTCACCAATCACTTAATTATTAGGTTTTCGAAAATGCGAAAAACGAAATGATCGTCGTTATTCGGAATAGAAATTAGACGGTAATGACACACAGCAGGCGATGAAAATGAAAATGCTGTGAAAAGGGAAAATTGAAGAAAAAGAAGGTGTGAAAAAAAGAATAGAATTGGTGTCAAGGGTGGGGGACAAGAGAATTCAATGGAACTGATTATAAAGAAAACAGTCAGTTTGTATTATTATGGACGACGATGCTATGCAAGTTTTCAGTCTAAAATCCACCCCATTTATGGGTGAAACTTTTATACGTTATTCTCCAAAACAAACTGATAGTGGGAAGGAATTTACAGAAACTTCAGTGAGTGTTCGAGTTACAGAGTTTCTTCTGAGAAGCCCACCCAAGCCTTCAACTTTGAGCTCAATTATTTGATTCTTTTGAAAGATATCTAAAAATTGTCAACAAATAAAATTAAGCTAATATCATGATTAATAATTTATCCGTCGACAGATCTCTTATAGGGACTGAGATAATTGAGCTCGAAATTGACGGTTTTGGTGGATTATTAATAGAGGGAACACAGTAAGCTAAAACTTTTGGAAATATCAAAATATGATAAAAAACTTAAAATTTGTTTCAGAGTACCTCAAAACGATGGAAAATTGCATGCGTATCAGCGACAGTAACCCTCCTCGCTGTATTCATTCTTGCTACGATCCTCTCTTTCTTCTTTTTTGTTTCATCGGCAAGCAGTTTTCAAAAAGAATCCTATGGATTGGTAATACTTTTGGCTTGTCCATATTTTTCAAATATTTGAATTCAGCCTCGACCATCAATGGAATCCAGTCTTCTCTCAAAACGTTCTGATATGGAAATCACTCCGAATCACCTTCTCACTCTTCTGATTACGAAACGAAAAATCTGTATTTTGGAAGCGGCGAGTGGGGATGAAATGAAAAGTCGTGATGCATTCTCTCTGGATCACATTGAATCAGCTCGTCTGATCTTCCATTCGAATATGAGCCATGCTGGTGTACCAGTTCATCCGCTTCAGTTTCAACGATTCGCAAGATCACAGGGAATTGATAATGACTGTCATATAATTGTTTATGATAGAGGACAAATGATATGGAGTGCTTACACTGTCTGGATATTCAAACTATTCGGCCATCAGAAGGTATCACTTCTGTCTGGTGGTTATTTGGGATGGAAGACTCATCAGGCAAGAAGTGGACAGTATAAAACAGAACAAGGGGATGCTCCTGGCAAACCCAGACAAGGAGATTTTTTGGCTTCATGGAATGATTCAGTAATTATTACCTATGACGATGTCCTTCTGAACACCGAAATTGACAATTTCGACGTCGTGGATGCACAGACAAAGGAGGAATTCTTAGGAACAGCTCAAGGAGCGCTATACGGACATATAAAAGGTGCCCGGAACATTCCAGTAGACGCTGTCTATGATTGGGCGGTTGGTCAATGGAAAGCCGCAGATCATCTCAAAGGATTGTTCAACAACAATGCGTTATCTCTGAGAAAGCCTGTGGTATATAAAAGGCCGAATCTTAATTTCTAAAAAGAATTTTCAGATAGTTTACTGTTCAACTTCTCTCCGCTCTGCAATGGTTTGGTGGGCTCTGACACGGTCTGGATACAACGGAAAAATCTATTTCGGAGGCTGGCCGGAATGGGTCGTACGTGCTCCCGATGGCTTGAAAGTGATTGGAACAACATCGGAGAGTTAAATTCCGCCAATGCAACTGATGTGATGAATTATTTGTACATAATGCGGGTAGAATTACTTAACGAAATAAAGTTCATGAAAAAGGATAATGACATATAAATACGGGAAGGAAGAGTCAAGTAACAAAAAAAACAAGCGTATTATAGTTAAAGAGAAGTAATCAGAAGGCCAGTGGTGGAACATTGCTGGTGAGAAGATCGGCAACATCTACAAAACATCACTCACCCTAGATACTGAAATTTTAGCTACAAATACTTACGAGAGAACTGAATCTTCTCATCGATATTTCGTGTTTTGATGGTTCCCTCGTGATTTGCGACAAAGAAGACCTCTCCGTTTTCTTTGGTCTCCCAGCCGAACTTCTTTGCTAGAGCAGTAACTTCTTTATCACTGGCTCCACCGAGAAGACTACTCAACAGCTTCTTTTCGATGTTTTGGAACGTCACACTGATAACACGGCAAGCATCTGGAAAATTAATTATGAAATAAGATTTTAAATATTGGGGGCTTGGTGTTGATACATCTCACTTTCTCGTGAGCTCACATACACCTTCAGTCGACAGCCGACGGTTTTTGCTGCCACTCCAATTAAGAACCCAACTCACAATGTTTGATTGCGTCTTCGAAGCCAGCCATTGGTTTGATCATCTTTGAAATCTCTGCTGGGACTTTGAATGGCTCATTTGGATTTGTTGTTGGCTATAAACGTATTGCTCCACAAACATAGTACAGGGCCTTACTTACCTTGTACGTTCCTTTCATGAGCTTCCAGAAAACAGCGAAATTGCATGACTCGAGAACAGCTCCCAAATCGAAAATACGACGAAGTTCTTGAGATCCGATACGGTTAGTGTCGATCAAACACTTGGCAAGAGCGAAGTCACTCGATGGAAGCACCATCAAAGTCTTGAGAAGCACCTGTCGAACCACATTTTCGTCGTATCTAAAAGGAATCAGTTCAATTAAATACCTCGGAAGTGATTTTTCAAACTCACCTTTCTGGATTGAGCTGGTAGAGCTTGAGAATGGTGAGGACGATATCTTTATCGTATTTGTTTTCGGCCACCATGGCCTGAACACAAGCCGCCAGTTCCGCTACATTTTCCGGATTATACCGGTTAACACCTTCAATAGCCTCGTGCAAGTCTCTTTGCAGTCTTTCGAATGACATCTGAACTTGTACGATAGAAGTTGGAAGAAAAAACACGAGAGAAATAACTAATCCGGCAACAAACCGAAAAAAGCAAGACAGAAATAGACATTTAAAACGGTAGACAAATAATGATTCTTTATTTTTCTTTACTATCAAAGGAAATTGTAACAGGTCCATCATTAACTATATCAACACTCATCATGGCGGCGAACTTGCCATCCTGTATTTTTTCTGGCTTGTAGGCTTTCTTTAACGATTCTAAAAATGTTGCATAGAACTTTGAAGCTTCCGTGGGAGCCATGGCAGTATGGAAATCAAGTTTGTTACCCTGTAAGAACTCCTATTTAAAGGAAACCTGCAGCAAAATGCTTAGTGAATACTTACTTTAAACTGTCCATATAAGGTGAATTGGCTGACTGACAACACTTCCAAGTCAAGATCCATCACGGATTTGTCCCATGGTTTTTCTTCAGAAGCAGGGAAAATCCTCAGGTTCAAAATTTTCCTGATTATGTACTTCATATCTTCCTCTGTGTCGTCCCGATGAATCCCGACAAGCACACACAGACCTCTTCCAATCGAGCCTACCTGATGAAACATTTAAAATCTTTTCAAAATAATAATGACTCACCACTTCATCACTAACAGTAACAGCTGCCCGAGTTACTCGTTGGAGAACTACTCGCATTTCTGAAAAGGGAGAATTTAAGGGGCCTTGAGCTATTAGACAAGAGATGTATAAGTGCAAAAATGAAAAAAAAAGTTATTCTGGAACTCATTTAAATTTTTTATAGTGAAAATCGTCTTGAATTTATATGCCAAAATCAAAAAATAGGTCGGAAAATCGCAAAATAATGTTTATTTCCGACAACGACACTCCGATGAAAAACTAGTCCGCGCGAGTTCGGCCACCGCAACGTGGAATCGGCCGCCGAATCGCGTCCTGATTTTTCGTGGATTTGTCTCATATGTCAGCTTTCTCTCTACATTTATATATACTCTAAACCGTTTTGTGTAACCAATCACTGTGTTGCTGTGATCTTTCCGACCACTCAGGCGTGTTAGTCGATAACCACTAGACATCTGCTTCCGTTTTTGTTCCAATTCAAACAACACCAATTTTTCAGCGACATGGGTGAAAAGGAAGAAGCCGCTCCGGTTCTGCTACAATGTCTCGAGAGCGGCCGTGTCGACGTCATTTGCTCAATTCTATCGCAGATGAGTGAGTTTCGACTTTAAATACAAATGAAACATGGCTTTTGTTGCAGAAAACCAAGCTGATTTCCATGCGCAAGTTGACAAAGTTTGTTGCAATGAGGGAACACTTCTTCACAAGGCCGTTGGGTTAGGTACCAAAGCATATTCCGCTAATCGCAAAAATTCACAATCATACAGATGCTCCGGATAGTGTTGCGGCTCTTCTTTCGGGAGGCGTTAACCCATGTGTACAAAATTCTGACGGAAAAACAGCGTACCAATGCTGTAAATCCGAGAACGTGCGTCTCTCATTTGTGCGCGAAGCACTTCAGTCAATCACAATGAACAAGTAAGACATATTTATTTGAAATTTAACCGGATTTAATATCTTCACGATCTCGCATGAAACTGGCGACGTATGTGCTTTTCAATGGAACGTCATCAATATTTGAGTCGTCACGAGCACGTGGTTGCGGGTAGAATCCAGGGGTACTGCATCCTGGACCGGTCGTCATTTGCGACTGAACTTGTTTAGATGTAGAAGTATATCAATCTGACTTTAATCATACCTGCATAATGAGTGGCCATTTTGAACGTCTTTCAGAGTAGCTCGAGATGTTTGCAAGATCTTCTCTAGCGTACTTCTCCATCTAGAAAAAAGTAAAGTTATTTTATTTGGATCGTCTTACAGAACTGAGCGGCTATGCCAACTGATACGTGCTGGCGTCTCAGTGGATTCAGTTGACACGCAGCAAACCAAGAACACGCTTCTAAATTGGGCAGCAGAGTTCGCAACAGCAGACGTCATCAAAGCCTTGCTGACTAATGGTGCAACTGTGGACATGGCAAATGCAAAAGATGAAACACCACTACACACAGCAGTGCTGAAAGCTGAACCGGAGGTCGTCAAACTTCTGCTCTCGTCTGGTGCAAATCCTTCGTTGAAAACTAAGAAAGGCCAAGATGCGTTTGCTCTTGCCGAAACCCACAATCCTGCACTTTTATCGCTACTCAGCATGGATCAAATTGCCAGAGATATTCGACATCATAAATCTGTTGATGATATGGATGATCGGATGTCGCTGATTTCTTGCACGGAGACGTTGAACACACAGATTTTCAACGATTCTATAAAGTACGAGAAATATATTGAGGGAGAGATAGACTCATGGACAGATTTGCTATGGCCTCAGCCGAAACTCATATCTATAAAACATCAGTCAGTCAGAAACTTCGAGTTCCCGAAGGATGGGAAGCTAAAGGTTTATTTCGATGACTGCTCAAGTGCGAATCCACGTCAAGTTATGCAAATTATTGAGCTCAGTAAACCACTTCTTGTCAGTGTGGGTGTGGATATTGAGTACAGAGGTAACGAGACTGATTGAATCTTCTGCTCAACACAATTCTAGCCCATCTTACAGGACATCGTTTGGCAGATCATGAAACCTCAGCACTGGAAGGAAAAGTCACATGTGGTGTGTTCGAAGATGGACGTCCATCAGGATCATATACGCTCACAATTGACGCTGTTAGAGGTGTGGAAGTTATTGGGTCTGACTATGCTGGAATTCGTCACGCCTTCGCCACATTTGTCCAAATTGTTAGACTACATAAATATGCTCTGCACAAAAGTGTCTATTATAATGGAGGATCAAGTGCTCCTAGTTCACCAAACGGAAACGCAAGTGGTGATCACAGCATTCTGAACGGAAGCAATACCACCAAGCATCTTCCTGACATAAGCGCTGACGGAACCATCAAAGAACTCACAATCAGAGACCAACCGGATCGTGCGTTCAGAGCTGTATATCAAGACTTCTCGGGATGTCGCATTCTCAATCCAGATACTGTAAGCGAAGATTTAGGTAAATCGAATTATAATCTCTGCCTTCAGATCTTAAAACTTGCTACTAGGCTTTCATCATGCAAAGCAAACTATTTGTTTGTGAATTTTGAAGTGAGAACTACTGATAGATACCAGCTACCGTATACAAATCGAGAACTCTTCCATATGATGCAAGTGTGTCAGGAACTTTTTATCACGGTGATTTGGAAATTTTTTGCTTTCCTGAGAAAAATGTATTTTTTAGTTTGTCCCCTCCATCGACACCCAATCTAACTATTTGGAAGGAGATCAAGCTAAAAGCATCATCGATCAATTTTTAGATGATTTTCCGTTATGCAAAGTTGTTCATTTCGGACCAAATCTCACTAGCTTACTGATTGCTGATAGAAAACGTGAGTACCTCTAATTTTACATGAAAATATGTAAAATGTATTCAGTGTTGACCTCAATCCAACGTCGAGTTCCAAGGATCTATCTTTCTACTCATGTCGATGAAAAGAATGGACCTTTGCTTTCGACTCTTCCACCATTTGTAACCCTGTGTGTAGAAGGAACATGGCCGTTTGAAGTGGAGAAATACGTTTTTCCCCGGGTTTCCGTTGTTATCAAGTTTTCTACTGGCGACGATGGATATCTGTGCGCCGCTCCAGAATCAGTTGCCAAAAAAGCTCTTTTAGCAGCCAAGCTAAGTGACCGACAAACCGTACTTGGATCAATGGTGTGCGATCTATCAACAGGATGCGAAGCGATGCCACCGTCGTTGTCATACATGTCTCTTCTTGCTTCAGTTGGAGTTGCCTACAACAGCTCCACAGATATGAAGAAATATGCGTTCTTGCTTCCAGTCATTGCCGCTCATCATATGCTTCTTGACGGGTAAACTACTTGTTCTCCTATTTTTTTTTAATCATCAACTTCATTTCAGAGATATGGTGACCCTGTTCGAACAGGTTCAGACACTTGGAAAAGTAGAACACCAACTCACAAAGTACGCCTATGGATATTGGAAACCGAATAGCAGCAGCTCACCAAACGTTGACATTTCGGCAACGTCGGAAACAACACTCTTCGGAATGTCAGCCAATAAGAAAATGCCAATATCTGTATTCGTAGAGATGATTCTCAATCCAGAAAATATGAATATGGAACGTCTTACTCCGGTGGTGTTCAAAAAAGCTCGTATCGAGTTGAAACGAACGTCATCAGCTCTGGATGCTATCAGTAAATTGTTGCCGTATAGTTATGATTTGGCTTTAGTTCTGGAAGAGATTCGTCTCGTCACGGAACTGATGGTCCTTGTCAGTAAACTAGGTCAATATATGTGCGTCTACGGAGGTCAACCAATTGACCGCAAGAAAAGCTTCGAGGAGGGTCTCCCATATTCACCAGGCCGTGTAGGAGTTATCAATTTGCCTCCGGCTATTCGAACCGATTTAGCAAACACGTAAGTTGTCAAAAATATTTTTTAGGTTTTGCTCAATTTTCAAATTATAGAATGCTTCGAGTTCGTGGCCAGTTTCAACATGTTTGGTTGTCTCGCTCAATCCCAAGCACACTTCAAAATGCGTTAAAAATGTTTGACAATTTGTTCAGAGCTTTACTGCCTCACGATTTACAAGAAATGGGTAAACAACTTCTGTGATAGAGCACAATGATAGCTTTTAATTGAATTCAATTGTGATAATTTATTCTCCGATATGATTTGTTTGATAGCCTTAATTATTTACAATATGTGGTGTTATTACAGTAACTTATTGCCTTATTTTATTGCTTGGCCTTTTATTCTACTTTTCGTGTGAATTTCGTTCTATTGCTTCACTGGTTTTTTTCGCTTTGCAGTGGCCGGGAAACGTGCAATTTTTGGTTGTTAATGTCGTTCTCTTTTATTCGAGATAATAAATTATGAAAGCATTTGGGTCAATCGGAACTAATCAATTTAATTACCGGAAAGCGAAACATGTGACATCCTGTTTCGTTACCTCGCAGTACTTGCGAGAGTGAACACTGTAACTGAATTCACCAATCGCACAGAATACATCGAATTTAGCTCCATCAAAAGCGAGTTTTGTGGCATGTTGGATCATTCTCTTTGAAACAGAAACGTCGTCTACTATCGCCCGCATCATCACATTTGCTAATTTTATCGAGTTACAGGTGTTATTCGTTCTTGGAATCGCTTCAGTTTTCATTCGTTTCAGAATATTGTGTCTTGCTTCGAACTGACCATATTTTGAAGAAGTCTGTGAAACGGGATGTCCTTTCATCCAGTATCCCTGTTTTTCAACCAGTTGGCCTTCCTCCGACGAATCTTCCATGTAACTCATACCTGAATACAAAAAAAAGTGAATTTTGTAAGATATAAATGGTTTTTTTACTTGGGACAATTGCCGGTTTATAGTAGTCGCTCGGGGTGACTACTTCAGAAGTACGGTAATCATATGTGCTGGGTTCTCTGTAAACAATGGAACTTGGATAAGCTAGAGAAACTAGCAGTTTCAATGAACCCTCTAATAGAAGGACACCCAACCCATCAACTTGGAAACCATATATCTAGGTTTCTGTAAAAGATATTCAGAAGTGGTGAACTAACAAAATACTTTTGTTGTAACGATGAACATTTTGTCAGACCTCTTTTTAATATCTCTCACATATATCGAGATAAATCGGCTCAAAATAGGGCGGTTTTGGGTAGCCTTCTGTTAAAGTGTGTACGGTAAACAAGTTTTTGACGAAAATTCAAGAGACACCAGTTCAGGGTTACAACGGGGTACCAAAGGATTCAGTGGTACAAAAATGCATCATTTGCTTTCACAAAACTCTTGTGTAGAATGTTTTTTTTTAAATTTAAATTTTGTCCAAATTTTGTGTCCCAATTTTCCTCATTCAAAAATCCATTAAACGGTACGAAAAATACAGATTACTCAAAAAATTTTACCCCGAATCATATATTATGTTCTATAAATGAATCATTGTGCACCCGTTGTACCTCCAAGTTTTAGCCCGTTAGTTTGGAATAATAGTAACGATCCTGATAGAAACAAAAACTAGAACTAACTTTGGAATACCAATAGGTGGAGGTGGTGGAGGAGGCGCCATCCCTTCTACACTATTCTCTTCATCATATTTGGTTTCGTATCCTTTCTAAAACTGATTTAATCAGAATGAAAACGTTTTTTAGAATTTACCGAAGCTGCTGGAACATATCCGCTTTGCAAGTAGGAAGGAGTTGTTGCTATGGATGTCACTATGGAAATTCTAAAATAATACAATATTTCTGATAAATTTTAATAACCCACTGATCGTATCCATTTGTTACAATTGGCATAGCAAGAGCTGGCATATATATTGGAGATGGCGGAAGAGGTCCGGGGATGGAAATGGATGGGGTTAGAGAATAAGAAGGAGCAGAGACAGGGGCAACATATGAAGGACCAGAAGGAATTACCAAAGGTGGGGGAGCAGCAGAGTATGATGTGGAATAAGAGGGAATAGTAGGAGCCGAAGCATATGGTTGGATGGCAGGAGACCAACCGGTCTGAAACAGAGACTTTATACAGAAAAACAAGAAACCCCACTGAAGACTTTTCAGGCCTGTACGAACAACTTACTTGATAAAATGGCGATGGAACAGGTGCTGGAGCAGAGGCATATGAAGAATAAGAAGGGGAATATGAGGGATACGATGGAGAAGATGAACATGGAGCTGGTTGAGCACATATTGGTTGAGGAGCACAAATTGGAATTGGTGGAGGCACTGGGCATGGACATCCACATCCTCCTCCGCTACTTCCAAAGAAAAACTGTAGACTGGGTGGAATGAGCAATTGAAGGAGAATGAGTGCTGTTAGCATTTTTTTAAACGTTTCAAATGAAATTGGATTCCGTTGAGACGGTTAGTCAAAGTTAGCTTGGATTTGGAGAGTAGCCTAAGTAAGCGGGAACAGCTTTTCCCCGAATGAAAATGAAAAGTTTCTTTGTTACAGAATGTCCGTCCCTTCGCTTCATTTTCAACCTGTATTGAGGCTAATCCGTGGACATGGATTAAGGAAGGTGAGGAGAAATAGAGAAGGGAGAGTGTGCTGGCTTGGATTTTTAATCCGACGAAATTCTTTCCTTTTTTTCGGATCGCTTCGGATGGGAACGCAGAAGACGGCAGAAGAAGAATGGGGAGGGGGTTTGAAGAAAGCACTGAAACAATATTCTAGTAGATGTTTGATCTTGTAAGTTCTGAATTCAAAGATGTTCGAATATCGTAAAACCTGTAATAAATAGGTTCTCAACTTTTAACTTTGACTCTATTTTCCTCAGTTCCTGTGAAAGATATAGAAAAGTTGTAAACTGATGCATTGTTTATCATAAATTCTGAAGGTTCTCTTAGTTGACTCATTTTTGATACCTGGCATTGAAATTGAGATAAGTAGACTCAAACGTGACTGTGTAGGGGTTTTCTATTAAAGGTTTTACGGTTTTTTGTTGTAACCGTTGTGAATCACGAACTCAATCTTCAGTTTTTTTTCCAGTAGTAATGCAAAACATCACATTTTTCATCATTTAAAACAGAATTGCACTATTGATTTGTCATCAAGCTGATATCGTAGACGTCATTCAGAGAGCATACTGACAGTTATGAAAATATTTTCTGTGTATTGTTGTCCTTCTATTTTCAAAATTTTCCGTATCTGTCCGTTGTTTGGAATAAGATGATAAGACTGGAAATTTGGCAACAATTTATTTTGTTTGCGAAAAAGTGCTATTTAAATTTCGGTATGGACAGCAAAAATTATTAGTCTGCTTGTTTCAAATCAGAAGCTTCATTGTACTCGCCCAAAGAATGTCTGTTGGAGAGGAAGGATCTCCGTTGTTCAAGAACGGAGATGGATTATTTTCCACGCATGTTCATCTGGAGGATTTACAAAAAGTCATCGGTGAGCAGATGAATACAAAAGCTGAACTTGGACCCAACACAAAATACACAATTGTTGGAGATGGTAATGTAAGTTATTAGCTTATTGAATCAGACTTTTGGATACCGCATACCATAAACACTCAAACAGAAGACAGCCTTATACTTGCACTTTGAGTTCAATTATCTCGGTTCCTGGAAGCGATAACAATAATTTGTCAATTAACGAAATGTTGATGATATTATGGAAAAAATATTATCAGTTGACAAATGTTTGATATCTTTTATAGGGACAGAGATAGTGGGACTCAACGTGCATAGACAAAGCCTTCTATTAGAGTGTTTACCGCATATTATCAAAAGTTCCAAATTTCTAGGGATTCATGAGTCGCGTGGTTCTTGTGGACCCCGATTGGACAGTACCAGATGAGCATCTTCCAATACGATTCGTTCTGAAAATAACTTCTTGCATGCACGTCTTAAATGTTCTGGAACAAATGAATCTGAAAGATAAACGAGAATCGGCATTGTGGTCAATTTTTGAGTATGAAGCTCCTGGTCTTCATAACCGGGAAGTCAATCTCTATGAAATATTTGGAAAATGGAACATTGATAGTTTGTTATTGAGTCCTAAAGTGTACTTCTCCAAGAAGTTTGATTCTGAAAATCTAACAAAAGGATTCTTTGGAATGGAGTTTGTAGAGAATGCAATCACCAGGCATCTTTACATTAATCTCAAACCCTATGAACTACACGCTGTGAGTTAAGTTCCGAATATCAGTGAATCTGAAAATATCTCTTCCAGGTTCTCAAAGCTCTTGCCATCTTTCAAGCGGAAGGCTTGAAATTGAATGAAGAAGAAAAATTGAGTGTAACCGGGTACGATCTAGAAAAAATTGTTGGAAAAATGTTCAGCGAAAGTGGACTAAAAAGTATTTTCGAACAAGCGAGAGAAATCAATCCGGAAGAGCTTTCTGAGGTTGCGGACAGAGTGGATTCGTTTGGATTGGAACTTGTCAACTTCGAATTAGTCAAAAATTTGAACAAATATTTGGGTAAGGCTCGAACTTTTAGGAAAAAAAACTGTTTAAAATCATCAGGAATTAAAAATGATGTTCTTGTTCATGGCGATTTGTGGTCTGCTAACATTTTATGGAACGAAGATGTAGATGGCACTTATTCAGTTAAGAAAATTATTGATTACCAGGTAAGAATTGAGCGTAAAGTATCTTCCTTATATATAAAACGCTAGAGGCGTCTGTCTGTCCTGATGAGGATCTGTGGACTCAAATAATAAATAAAAACTCAAATAATACATTTAGATTTACGTGTTTTAATTTCAGTCTGTGCAATTGGGGAATCCGGCTCAAGATCTTATTCGCTTATTTACATCGGCTCTCTCTGGATCGGATAGAAGAGCTTACTGGGAAAAACTTCTCGAGCAGTTTTATGAATACTTTCTGGAAGCACTGGAAAATGAAAACAACGTACCATATACACTAGAGCAGGTCAACTCATTTTTTTTCTAGATTCAGAATTGAATTATTATTATTATTATTATTTTAGTTAAAAGAATCCTATCGCTTTTATTTTGTCACTGGAAGTCTACTCATGTTGCCAATGTACGGTCCTATTGCGAAGGTTATTCGATGATTCGTTTCACAAGTTTAAAATCTAAATTTATAGGTAAAACTTTCGGAAATGACAGATCCATCTGAAATTGAAAAATGTCGAGACATCTTGACTGAAAAAGCAGAACGACTGATGGAAGATATGGAACATTGGCATTTGTACACTAGAGACACAATCAAGAAATGGCAGGAATGATCACAATTCCTTCCATGTATGGTCTCTGCCGTGTTGTTTATGATTCGTGTGTTGTGCTTATTTTTCAATAAACTTATGGGAATTTATCTTTGGTTTTAAATAGTTGAGTCGGATTAAAGTTATGACAACTTGAACAAGGACAAACAATAGAAATACATTATAGTAACTAGACAACCTGAAAAGGAATTCCGATACATTTAGATCATTGCCCTAGACGAATTTGTTGTCTATTATTTGTACATGGATTATTCAGTTCATAGATTACGAAGAGGAACCGGAATTGTACCAATAAAAACAATGAATTGGAACATTGGATCCATTTATCAACTTCAATTACTTTCTAGGTGGTTTTAGAATTCGAGTTCCATTCATAACACTGATCACAAAGCCATAAAATCAAGAACAATTTTTGTAGATCCATAAATTTGAGCCTCCCTCGTGATGTAAATTTTTACCTCTTTTTCTCACAAACTCTCTCGTTTTTGTTCTTCAGATCCTAGAGAGTCACGGTGATTTTTTTTGTGCACTGATAAGGGAAGGAGCGGCAGAAACCACAGTGTTTGCAATATATAATCAACCGCCTTGTTGCTGATTCAGTTGTGATCTGATCGACGGAGAAAATGTCCGAAGAGAAGAAGACTACGATTCTTGACAACGGTGATGGACTGTTCAACACGCATGTTGTGTTGGAAGATGTTCAAGAAGTGATTGGGGAGCAGATGAATACGAAAGCAAGACTTGGAGAGAACACCAAGTATACTGTGGTTGGAGATGGAAATGTGAGTGAATTTATTAGATTTGAATGATTATCGTAGTTTTCAGGGATTCATGAGTCGCGTGATTCTTGTTGAACCTGATTGGACAGTCACCGATGATCATCTTCCAACCAAGTTTGTTTTAAAAATCACATCTTGTATGCATGTTCATGGACTCGTCGAGAAAATGAGATCAACGAATCCAAATGCTTTAAGTCCGGAACAGGAAGCAGGCCTATGGGCAATGTTTGAGAACGAGGCTCAGCAATTGCATAATCGTGAAGTGAACCTGTACAAAATCACCGAGAAATGGAACAAGAATGATGTTTTGCTAAGCCCGAAGATCTATTTCTCGAAGAAGTTTGATGCCAACAATAAGACAAAAGGATTCATTGGAATGGAGTTTGTCAGTGATGTGACGATCCGACACTTGTATGCAAATGCTAAACCACACGAATTGCACCCAGTAAGAGTTATTTGAGTTGTCTTAATAATTTATGATTTTAGGTATTGAGATCTTTGGCAACTCTTCAAGCGGAAAGTCTCAAATTGACTGATGAAGAGAGACAAAGCATTGCTGGATTTGATTTCAAGCAATTGATGGGGTCAATGATGAATGATGGTGGAATGAAAAATATTTACGAACAAACTCGGGATATCAACAGAGAAAGATTGACCAAAGGAGCAGATGCAATCGAGGTTTTTGGAACGGAAGTTGTTAACTTCGAGCTTGCCTGTAACCTCAACAAATACGTTGGTAAGTTTTGATAGCACCGAAGTTCAATGAGTAGAGTCTTGCCGATTTTGTTGTTCATTTTCTCCTAGTGATGAAAAGATAAGAGCAAGTTTGATTTTTTAGGTATTGAACGCAACGTCCTGGTACATGGTGACCTGTGGGCTGCAAACATATTGTGGAAAGAAGATGATGGAAAGTTTTCAGTCAGCAAAGTGATTGACTACCAGGTTAGTACCGCCAGATTTTCGTTGGAGGGCCATATAACAAATAAAACTTGTATTAGAAGGGCTCTTTAATAGAAGGGCCTCTCCAACAGTAGGGCCCTCCGAATAGAAAGATCTCCTTAAAAGGTGTCGTTTAAAATAAAAAATTTCAGTACTTTTTCAAGGAAAAATATTCCAGAAGCGCACCAATTTCGCAAACATTTGCTGAAATACTCTTTTTTTTCTGAAAAAATGTAATTTTGGTGAAACTCGTAGATTTTAAAAGATATTTTTCATGATTTCTTTGATGAAAAATTTTTTGAAAAGACCGAAAAAATAGACGACCTCTAACTGAAGAGCACCTGTTATAGAAGGGCCCTCCCAAAATACTTCGGGACATTAGATGGAAGGGCCCTTCTAATATAGATTTTAAAGTCTACATAGTTGCGATATAAACCAAAACGATATTTTCAGCTCATTCACATGGGAAATCCAGCTGAGGATCTTGTTCGACTATTCCTCTCAACCCTTTCTGGAAATGATCGACAGACTCATTGGGAGAGAATGGTAGATCAATTCTACGAGTATTTCCTTGAGGCTCTTGGAGACCAAGAAGCCCCTTATACCATTGATCAGGTGAACTTTTCTGTCTATCACAATAAGAGTCTATTTCTGTTTTTCAGTTGAAAGACTCTTACCGACACTACTTCGTTACTGGCGGTCTTATCATGATGCCGATGTACGGTCCAATCGCACAGGTGATTTTTGTTATTAAAATTTCAAAAAATGAGTGAAATTTTTTATAGGCGAAACTCTCCTACTCGTCTGACAATGAGCATGTGGAGGAGTACAGAGAAATTTTAACTGAAAAAGCAGAACATCTTTTGGAAGACTTGGAACGTTGGCATCTGTATAGCAGAGATTTGACAAAAAATCACAAGGAAGCAGAGACTTCAGTTTAAAATTAAATTATTAAAGTTTGAAAATTAATAAATACAATTTATTTTGATTATTTTTTTGTTTTCAAAAAAACATTCCAGAGTTCCAAAGAAATAAAACATGGGAAGAGAGAATTACAAAACCAGAGGAGAGATCGAGTCTAATATCACATTAGTTGTTAGTAAGAGTACACTTTGATAATTCAAATTAACCAAAAGAACAATGGATGTCTTTGAGGAGCAGGTGGTGGAGGTGGAGGAGGAGATGGGCGTACTGTGGTTGGAAGTGGAATCAATGGGGCGATACATTTACAGTCATGCAGGAAAATATTTCCAAAGTCATGGCACTTTCCGCACCAATTCAATGCGAATACGTCTTTACAAGAGTTGGTTAGCCAATCCCAACCGCATCCGAGTTGTTCGTGAGTATCATGTTTTTCTTCATTTCGATTGGGAGATAGAGCTGATTGCGGTTGTTGAGGCAGACCTCCTGGATTCACTTGGTTTGGTTGTTGAATGCCTCCGATCTGAAGTATGAGCAGGGTTGTAAGATTAAAAGTCAGAATCACTCACAGCTGGAGTTGGATTGGTTCCTAGCGGAGTGAGAGTAACTGGTTGTTGGGGTTGATTAAAGTTCGGAACACCTGCCACAAGAGCATTTGATGGCTGATGAGGCACCCCGACTGGATTGATTCCCATCTGATTACCAGGGAATGCTGGTGGAGGCTGTTGAGGATGTATTCCTTGCTGAGGAAGAGAAGAAGGAAGTTGCTGAATTGTTTGAGGAACTAAAGAAGGCATTGTGAACTTTGGAGGAGAAATTGGTGGTTGTGGAGTGAATACGAATGGTGGCTGAGGTTGTGGAGGTAGCTGAAAATATGAAATTCGTTTTTTGAAAGGGGAAAAGTTGTACCTGAGGATTTGGAATGAGTGGAGCAGCTGATCCGTTCGTAGTGACGGTTTGGAAGAAAGTTTTCGATCGAGCTGGTGTGATGCTGTTTTCCTTGATTTCCTGCAAAAAAGTTGTTTTTAAGTTTTGAAACACGAAAAAGTAAACCAAAAGCTTACATTAATGGAATTATGCTCTGGCATAGGAGTTGTGGTAGTCATTGGAACAGTTTTATCCGTTTCATCTTCTCTTGGTTTCACCGACATCGTCGTTCTCTCAATGCCACGCGCATGCTGGAACAGAACGATAAAAATCGAAAGTTAAATGGATCATCATTAATCTTTTCATATCTATCACTCACGTCTTCTGCTTCTTCGTTTGTTATGATATCATTGTCTGACATTTTCTTTTCGTTATGTTTCTCGGCATCGTACTTATACGAAACGATTTGAAGTGTATCTGAAAGGTAAAATTTGAATAATTTGATGGATCCGATTTTCTCACCTTGAGGCAATGGAACATTCTGGATATCGTGAGTCGTTGCAGACTGTACTCGTTTATGGAATCTTCCAGATGCACGGAATAGCCTAGGACTGTCGACTAGACCTTTATAACCTGAAATTAATTCTACTTAGCAAAGTGATAACTTTAACTATGACTAATAAATCCTACAGGTTTTGGTAGATCGTCATCTAAAAATATACTATAATATATTGATAGAAACATTGGGAGAGTTATTACTTTTGCATTAACACAGCTTGTTTTGACGATCAGAGGGCGGTCATCAAGTATCTACCGCACTTATGGTAATGGGTAACTTTATTAGATCATAAATGGGATTATTAGGTAGATTATATTCTTTTATAATTTGTCCGTTTCAGAGAAACCCACCTTGTGAGGAGGCATCTCGAAATACTCGAGTGCTCAGTCGGTTTTTGGAGCCTACTCGGTTGGAAGGAAATATCAGAGACGGAACTACTTCGTTTTGTGGACCTTCTAATAAAGCTGGATGAACAATTGGAGCAACCTAGAAGCTTTTTCATGATGAGAAGAAATTTAAGAATACTTTGCTCACTTGACATTCTACCATAAACAATAATGAGGATAAGAGGACCTGTAGTAGGTTCATCGCCTGTAATGCGGATTAATGAAACAAAAAAAACTTGAGGTGAAGAAAAGTGGCAAAAAAGGACTGTGGTAAGAAAGTGGTTGGGTGAAGTGTGGGTGGAAAGTGAAACGAGGGATGAGGCAAGCACGGCTTATACATCTCCCCCCTCCCTACCATCACAAAAAGGCTTCGAAGCGGTTTTTGAGAAAAAAGGAATAGAGAGGGACGGATAGAGAGAGAAAAAGAAGGAAGACCGATGTTTGGCAGAGAGACTGTGGTTGGCAACCGTAGATTGCCAATCTTGTCCTCTCACGGTCAATGGCAAAAATTGAAAAAAGCGATAGTTGATAGAGGGAGAAAGTGGGAAATAGAAAGTGAGGAAAAGCTTGAAACGTTGCGAATATATCCGAGGAGGCAAAAGGCGTCGAGATTTCGTGGAAGAACTAAGCGTGTGATGCTTCAAAAGAATGGAGACATACCACTGGAATCAAAAAGACTTAGACAGCGATGTGACCTCAATAAAAGGAGGAAAAGAATCGGTTTTTCTTTTATTCTATTCCAAGAAAAGATTTAGCAGCTATGATATCCGTGACTTTTTGATCGTTGTACGTATCCCAATTTTTTTCAAAATGTGGTAAGCTTTCTGATTTTTCAAAAAGATGAAACCGTTACACTATTTATTCAGAAGAGGGTTGCCTAAGCGATCAGGAATCAGGAATCTCATTATTTTTGTGTAACATAGTTTTCTCGGTTTTCTGAATAGAAACTTTAGGTAAAACCATGCAGAACTCCACGGTTTTTTTGAAAAGAAAATTTTAAAAAGAAACAAAAAATCTTGTGGCGGATCAAGACATCTCGAAACTGTTGAAAATATTCAAGATCGATTCTTCTCAATCAAACTAGAAATATTGAGAGATTAAGTGAAGAACAGAGAGATTAGTGACTGAAGATGTTCTCAAAGAAGGGAGGATTCTTCGCCCACTAATGGATTCCTCTAATGCGTTTGAATCGTGAAAAAAAGAGAGAAAGGAACAAATTGAAACAACGGGAAGCAAACTTAATTAGACCATTTTATCAAGAGGAACACTTTGATTGAAACGACAATATTATGATTTTCACAAGACAAAATAAATTATAATAGAACTCTGATTGGTGGGGAATGTTGAAGATGTAGTGTGTGGATATTCTGATTCACTGGGAATTACAGCAAACATGATGACCGAATCGTGATGAGTAACGGCATCTGAAAATGCATGCATTTACCAGAAAGTAACGAACGAATACACTTACTTCTTATGACTCATCGGACACGAATCTATTGCTGGAGGTAGACATTTTGGAGCGGTGAACCCATCTACATATTCTGCTCCTTCGGGACAGATGGACGCTGAAAAAGTTCTTATGTTAGACAATTAATTTTATAATTTGAGCTGTGCAAAGAATTCACACTCACTAGGAGAAGACTGAGAAGAAGGAAAGAATGGAACGGAACGTGGTACCTTTCTGTCGCCATTATTGTTACTAGAGGATGGTTTTGGAGGAGGCTCTGAAAATTGAAATAGTTCGAAAACGGTGAAGAGGATACGGTAAACACTCGAATGGTACATATCATAAGAATTTTGTTAGTTGACCACTTGTTGATATCTTTCACTGGAAATCCGATAAATTGGCTCAAAGTTGACAGAATGGGGGCGTTCTATTAGAGAAAGAGGTGCTAATAATTAGAACAAGAAAGCATATATAACATAAAGAATAAGACATCAAGAGGAAACACTTGTAAGAATTACATTTTCTCTTCTATAGTGGGAGAATTTGGAGTGGTGTTTTTCTGATCGAGATGATTACAAAGGACATTTTTCTTCAGACTATTTTTGAAGTTTTGACAACATACAGTACCGGTCCATACGATATACAACAGCGTATTTTTCAGCCGACGATTGGTCATTTTACCATTTTCAGGAGCCTATAGCTTGGCTGTCGAGTTTCCAATCACTTTAAAAACTTTGGAGGGTGTAGAACAGAAATAGGTGGAAAACTTTAGATACACAGAATTTTTTTGCCGATTTCTGAAAGACACAAAAACATCTGTAAAACTAGAAAGTTTCCATAGTTTCTATGGATGCAAAGTTTTTAATTCAGGTCTGTTGTACAACTTTCAAAATTTTTAGAAGTGATCGGTAACTTGACAGCGAGCGCCATTCCTGATATTTCATTGACTGGTAGTGTATATCAAAAAATCACTCACGTTTTCTACTGCTAAATCTCTGATTATCGTTTCCATGTCCGTTTCCGTTCCCAAATCCACAACGATTTTCAAAATCACAGTTGTCCCCGCCTCCTCCGTAATTACTATCTCCTCCATTATTGTTGTTGTTGTTCCCGCTGTTGTTGTTTCTTCTACCATTCCCTCCACTCCTATTCATTGAATTACCATTTCCAGAATTTCCTCCATTTCTAGGAGGACCATTTCTTCGATTCGATCCAGATCCTGATGCTTGTGTTGGTTTCATTGGTCTATCTCCTCCATTTCCATTTCCATTTACATTTGAATTCCCATTCCCATTTCCATTGTTCCTTGGAGGTGGTCCATTATTCCTATTGTTGCTACTATTACTGTTTCCAATTCCATTTCCATTACCATTTCCATTACCAGATTTCTTAAATTGCAGTCCTTTACACAAGGGCTTTGGCTCAGGAATTGGTGGAACAGGTCCATTGTTATTACCATTCCTTCCTCCATTCATTCCACTTAAATCAGCTTCACATCCATTCTCATTTTCTTCATAATCAGTATCTGGTCTCGGTCGTCTCGGGCGCTTCCCATCTCCATTGTTTCCATTCCACGGACATCCTCCGTTCCCACATTCTCGACTGTTCCCTCCTCGATTCCCATTATTTCCGTTTTCTCTTCTGCAGCTCATTCCACATCCTTCATTGTTTCCTCCATTCCTTCTACAATTTAATTCACATCCTCCTCGTGAATTCTGATTTCCACCTCTTCCTCTTCCATAAGTGCACCCATTCCCTCCACATCCTCCATGTCCATTACCATCTCCATCTTCATAATCATCATCTTCATCATATTTACTTTTCTTATTTGGATGTGGAATTGCAGTCGAATCTATATTATTTTCAATCATTGGTTCCACTTTTGGAGGACCAATAGGACCTTGAAATTGACCACCTTGATTGAATGGAACGATAGGATTTCTCGGTCCTCGATTCTCCCCATCCACGTTTCCCTCATCTTCTTCTCCATCATTATAAGGGCGATTCGGTCGGAACGGTCGTCTTTTTATAACCGGGGAAGGTTCTGGAATAGGTGGTAATCCAGCTGGAGGCACATCAACTTCATTTCCACAGCAGATGAATCTTCGAATTTCTCTATTGAATTCGCATTTGAAACCTCGAAGACATTGCTGCAAATTGCAGAATTGCTCAGGAACAACATACAAAGCTTACTGTGAAATAACAATCTCTTAATCGATTACCATAATCGATTAGAACAGTTTTATTCGGATCGTTACACTGTGGACGACGAGATGATGGACCAATTCTGAATAAGTTTGAATTAGAAAACGATCACGAATCCTTACTCACTTCACAGTTGTTGTTTCCATAATTGGTGGTTCTGTTGTAGTGATTACTGGAACCTTCCTACTTTTTGTTTTTCTTGGTTTCACGGTGGTTGTCTCGAACTCCCATTCAATATCCTCTTCCTCTTCCTCCTCTTCACTGATTTTCTTTCTCGCTGATTTCTTTTGTTCTATTTTCAAATCTTCTTCCTCCTCTTCGTCGATTGGGAACACTTTTTCTTCTTCATCTATCGGTTCAACGGTAACTCCAGGTTTCAATTTTGACATTGGAGGAGGTACGATTTCCAGTTCTGTTGAAGATTCAGATTCTGGATTTATTTCGGACCAACAACAGTAATCCTAGAAACGCAAAACAATTTTGGGATATACTCAAAAATGACAAGAACTCACTTGAAAACCAGGAATTAATATTGGAAATCTCTCACAAGCTGTTCCACCTGGACAACTTGTCTCGTTATAGACTCCGAGTTGTTGTTTGCATAACTGAAGGTCTCCACTGATCGGATGAATATACACTTTATTCCCTAAAAAGTTAAAAAATAACTGATTGCTCCGGAGTAGAGAAAACGTTACCAGAAGGACAATGAATTCCAATTCCAGCATCTGCGAACATCTTCATAAATCGTTTGGCAGAGACAAATTGAAGAGTTGTGGCGATGGTAAGCCAACATAGAAAGATTCGTTTCATCTGGGCACATCAAATGAATGAATGGCTGCAGACTTTCTTATTCGATCAGTGTCCACCTGGAGTGCAAATGTCAGGCCGAGGCGGATTTGGGCGCCGCCGGTCAGAGCAAATAGTGTCAAATCGTTTGGCGCCTCCTCCTTTTTCATTCGATTTCCGATTATTTCGGTAGATTCACACCGGAAATCTAGTGGAAACCATCACTAGGTGTTATGAATTTCGGGGTTTATGAGCAAACAATCGAAACAACTCAGAAAGCTGATTTATTAAGAAGTGATACGCAGAAAAAGTAGTCATATAGGGAACGGAAGATCAGGGAATTAAAGACGTGCCTGAACGCCTCCAGCAATGATAATCATTTCTCCAGTGATATATGAAGAGTCTTCTGATGCCAAGTATGCAACAGTTCCAGCGCAATCTTCTGGAACTCCAAGTCTGCCAAGAGCAATCTCTTGAGCATCAGTCAGATCCTTTTCAGATTCCTCGCCTCCGTTCCAAAGCTGAGAAACATTATATTTTTCAAAATTGAGACTAGGAAATAAAAATAAAAATCCTACCACTTCACTCATTTTGGTCTTGATAACTCCAGGAGCAATTCCATTAACTCGGATATTATCCTTCGCCAATCCCATTGCCAATGCTCTGGTGAGACCAACTAAAGCTGTCTTGGTGATACCGTAAGCAGCGATTCCTGGTGGACTCTTGTATGCAGAATACGATGAATTGAAGACAATCGCGCCACCTCCTTCTTTCGCAATATGTGGAGCAACTAGTTTTGTCATTTGGAATCCAGCTTTCACATTCACTTCAAATAACTTGTCCCAAACTTGATCAGAGACTTCCAGAATGTGACCAAATGCTGGGTTGATACCATGGTTGTTCACAAGAACATTGATCTTGCCGAACTTTTGAAGAGTCTAAAATGTTACTTTGGAATTTTGACGACAGAAAGAAAACTAACGAAATCAACGAGTTTCTGTTGATCGTCGGTACTTGCAATGTGTCCAGCAATTCCAGCTACTTTTGTCAATCCTTTTTTCTTCAGATACTCAATTGCTTCATCTACATTTTTCTGATTTCTACTTCCAATAACAACTGATGCTCCTTCAGCCAAAAGTCTTTCAGCAATGGCGAGACCGATTCTAAAAATTCAATCTTCTGTCATAGATATTTGTTTTTTTGTAATTTTCGTTTCTGTTTCAAATAATCAATAAGCTGATAATACCTACCCTTTTGTAGCCGCAGTCACGATTGCTACTTTCCCTTCAAATCGGTGGCACTTGTTCGACATTTTTCTGAAACATGTTTAAAATAAATAGGTTTTTTATAAAAAAGATTCGAGAATGACTTCAAAAACGAAACTTGGCGAACATTGAAAGAACATATAAATACGGCCACAATCTCTCAATGATAACGTCACTACACTATTCCCATCTCTTTTTGGTCGGCTAGAATGTAGTCTTCTCTTGCGCATTGAGAACAGGACTGGGCGTAAAATTTACGGGTTCAAAATCTGTAAAAGTTCGTAAAAACAGAACAATATATAAATGCAAAGTCCCAGCTCTGATTCAGAACTTTCTATTAGATTGTTTACGGAGTATACATTGAAAATGAAGTCTACAAAATATGAATTTCTAATTTTCTGAAACTATGATTATTCTGTTGGTTTATCAGTGATAACAATTGCGGGCAAAAAAAGATACTCTTTGCGAGGGCAAAACAACTTTTTTTCCGAAAAATGAAACTTCAAAAAATTGAATCTATAATGATTTGGTTAGAATAAAATACCGTATTTCCTCTAATTGAAGCCCATGGGCTTTTTTTTCTCTACCTCCTTTTTAGGAGATTACCAAAAACTGAAATTGCCAGAAATTTTTTAAAATAGAGAGAAAATGTCTACAATAACCGAATAGGCGAACTGAACTGTTCAAACTGCACTAACTGAACTGTCCGTACTTCTGTTATAGGATGCGCTTCTATGTTTTTAAGCACGTCACAGGGTGGGCTTCTATTGGAGGTGGGCTTCAAATAGAGGTGAGGTTCTATTAGAGGAAATACGGTAGTTGAAATGTAACATTTCCAACTTTCGATAACAAGATACACATAAGAATACTACCTTGTTGTCTTCGATATTGAATTGCTTGTAGTCAAACTACAGTTAAGAAATAACCGAATCGGTATATAAGCCTTGTTCCTACGCTTGGCTTTTCACAAACTTTCATACTTGTAACGGGCCGAGTCGGGTTTTTTTCTCAGAATTTTCAAGACCCAGCCCGTTTTGTCTCGAGCTTTCACCAAGAAGCTTTCACCAAGCTTCCACCAAGAACGGAGTGTCGTTTGAAAACATATCTAAAAGATTTGAAAAATTTCTGAAATTTCAAAATTCTTGAAATTTCAAAATCTATCGTTGTCTTCATTTATTCAAACGATGAACTTTTTTTTGAGCGGCATTGGAGAAGACTATGCTCAAGTTTTTTTCTTGAAACTGAGCAACCAACACAACCTTTCCCATTTGTGCGAAAAGATCCTACTTCTTTAAAGCCCTCATTTATGTTTCGAATACAACACAAAGTCACATCTTATGTAGCTTCTCCAACACCTCCCTTCATTTTCCAACTACTGAAAAACGGAAAGTTCCTGAACTTCTTTTCGGATGGTTGCAATGTGTTAACCGTGTGATTCCTTATCACTTTCATCATCCATGACACCCTGTTACAACCAATTAAAACAAGAAAAGTCGTCAGAGTCACACAAAGATCATGAAGTTTGCTGAGTACTCAAGCAGTCATAAAATAATACAGCATCATTAGCTGCTTCTCTAAAAAATTCGTATCTGGGATTTCGAAATATATTTCAATTCGAAAAAATGAAGAATGTTTTAAAGAAGTAAACAATAATTTATTATTTACACAAAAAATGAATTTTCAGTGACACATTTCTGGCATGATGGCAGCAAAAAGAAACAATTATACAAAAAAATTATTCAGGATCCATTGATAACATCTTTTCGGATGATCTCAATGATCGGTTCGTAAATATCCTTTGGAGCTCTGAGTCCCCAAATGAAATCCAAATGATTATAATCAGTCAACTTGTTGTTTTGCTGAAAAAGGAATCAATGAAGACTAAAAATAACGTAATTCAAAACTTACCACAATTGTTGCTGGGTTCAAATGGGTCAACAAGAAGTCAGTAACGTCAGTTGGGTCGGCAAGCCAATCCGAATCTCCCCAATACAAATAGACTGGTCGATTCACATTGGTGAAGTCATAGGATGGAACATTTCCTTGACCATAATGTTTCTTGTTTCCCTTCTCTCCATAATCATAGTATGGAGTACCTCCATGACGGACCATTTGAATCCAGTGGACGATATTTTGGGTGGAGGTGCCAGCTGGAGTATGAGCAACATAGATTGGGACACGAGTCTGAAAATGAAATGAAATCTTATGACATCTGGCTGGAAGTTCTCTTACAGCGTTAACTTGGTTCGATTCTGGTCCAGCAATGAGGAACATGACGTCATCACAAACATCAGCTTCCACTTTAAGTCCAGCACAGACGGATTGAGAGACAAGTTTCATGATCCAGTTATTTGGAAGGAACTCTCCTGATCCGAATACATCGAACCATCCATCGAATTCTGGTGCAAAGTACTCAGCGAAGAATTTTAGAGCTCCCTTGATGTGCTTAACAGATCCAACTGGTGCCAGAGCGAAGAATTTCTTGATCTGAAATTTACGAAAATTGAACAAATTACCACATACGAAAAACAATACCTTATTTCCCCATCCAACTTTATCGTTAGAAAGCCTACTGAACATGGTGAGCGTTCCTTGTGAGTGTCCCATGTAATACAAACTATCCTGTCCAGTGACTTCCAGAGCCTTTTCAATCATAGCTGGCAAATCGTACTCTTGCATCTCATCCCATGACCAATCCCAGAATGCAGAATGCGATGGTTTCAAGTTTTTATGTTTCATACTGTAGGTGTTTCCACGGAAGTTTCCGAGCCAGACATCGTATCCAGCATCTGCGAAGAGGAATGCAGCAGATTCAGTCGGCAAATTGACGACCCAGTTATCAGATGCACATTCCAATCCGTGTTGCATGAAAACGACTGGCTTCTTTCCATTTGGCCATGTGACGTTTGCTGAAAATTCTGGGTTATTTTGAGGTATAAAGATGTGGACTCACTCTTTCCGTAGGGGATTCTGTGCAACTCCAAAATGTAGCCATCTTCGGTGGTAACATCATAGATCATGGCTGGATATCCCCACCGCATGATGATTTGGGGCTGAAATTCAGAACTGAAGGATCTCAGTTTATAGATTGCAAACTAAACTAATAGAATATTTCAATGATGTTTTGAAAATCTAGATAGCTATTTTCAAACCTACCGTAGTCATTTTCATCTCTGGATCAGCATCATGACTGTAAACTGTAGCTGACGTGGCAAGCACAGCCAACAGAACTGTACCCCACGACTTCATAGCCCCGAGAGTCTAGCTGAATGAAGCTTGTGGTTTCCCTGTTATCAACCACGTTGCCGACCATGCTTTTATCACGATCTTCTTGTCCCTGAATTGTGCACCCCGCACCTCGACTCCGCCCATTTTTCCTGTTTCCCGGCACAATTTGAAGTTTGATCTAGAGGAATAGACTGAAGCAAATAAGGAAAAGTGAAGTTTTATCAGAAATTAAGCAAAATTACAAGATGATGTTTGAAGAGAACTGTTAAGTGGGTCACAAAGAACATGGTTTGGAGAACGAAATACGGAAGGAAGTCATAGTTTTTTGCTTTTGGAAAACAGTTTTCATGGATGGGGCAGAATTATAAGTAAATTGAACGTACACCGTAGTACAAAAAAATAAATAATAATGATAATGGTAAGATTAGCAGTGTCGGATCAGATTGAACCCCTTTTAGCATCCCTTCACTTTGACATTGTCTGGGCACTCGCAAACAGCACCGTTTTGTCCTGGAAGACAGAGATGTTCGCATCCTCCGTTGTTCTCAGAGCAAGGAGTATTGGGTCCAAGGCATGATTTCGGAACAGCAAGGATTCCGAAGACCTTTCCGGAACCACCAAGAGAGATTTGGAAACTGCGGTATCCCTCTCCATAAACACCTACGGAGTGGATTCGGTTGCTGAAAAATAGGACAGTTGGTTTTAGAATTAGATGGAAATGATCTCACTCTTTCCAGTCGGTCCAATAGAACTTTTGCTCTTGGTCATGAGTCAATCCGAATGGGTATTGAAGGCTGCTGAACACAGTTCTTCTGTTGGCTCCGTTGAACTGGACACACGACAAACGGTGATTTCCTGCATCCACCCAGCAGAGTTCTCTTCTCTTTGGAAGAATGGTGAGTCCGTTTGGAAGATGGATGTCTTCATTCAAGAATACTCGATTGTTCTTTCCATCCATATCGACTCTTCCGATATATGGATTCTCACGATGCCAGTCAGAATAATACAGATGACGTCCGTAGAGATCGAGAACAACAGAACGAGGATTGACGAGCCCTTCGGTGACCAACGACTTTTTGAATTTACCATTGAGCGAAGCCACTCCAATCTCGTCGTTCATTGAATCGGCATAATACACATTTCTCGATGACCAGTCCACAGCAATACCTTCTGGACTGCTGAGTTCCTTGCTGAAGAATGATTTGTGATCTGTTCCGTTCATGGAAGCAGTGCGAATGGAATGTCCAGACATGTCACTCCAGACAATTTTCTCGGTTTGGCAGTCGTAATCAATGCCAACTGGGATATGATGGGGGATCACAATCAACTGTTTTCCGTACTCGTCTGGATTTGTTGAGCGTTTGAAAATGGCCATTCCACGTGCGACTAGAAGCTTGTCAGTTCTAGATGAGGAGTCTGCTGAAAATTTCAGAAATGTGGGAAAAGTTGACACAAACCAAGAAACCCAGATAAAACCCAAAAAGGAGCTAACGAAGTGGTGTGATGGGTGTATGTGGCTAGGGAAATACCAACAAAGGTAGTGAAAGACAAACACAATGAGTTTAGGAACCTGATAAATATGAAAAGGAGCAATATTTCAGGATCAAAGATTCTTGATGATCTTGACCTGATTTCCATTGAGAAAAAGTATGCTGAAATGGTTTTTGTTTTCTGAATTATTATTTTCTGAAAATAGCTTACGAGAGCATGTTTTTCCATCTCCATGATATCCGTAATGACAGTTACAAACGTAGTGTCCGCCTTCTCCAGGAACGCAATCAGCATTCGAATCACAAAGCGAACGATCATCAAGACAAGAGCTCATCGAGACACAAACATATCCATTTCCATTATATCCAGCATTACATTTGCACTGATAGGCACCTGTCATTTGGTTCTGAGCGCAATAGGCATGGACGGAGCAGTTTGTGCATCTTGGTGTATCTAAAAAGAACTTATTTGTGTAGGATAAATTTTATTAGAATTCCTACCCATAACATCGCATGATTTGTATCCATCTCCAGAAGATCCAGGTTTGCAAATACATTCATAGGCTCCTGTAGTATGATGCATTACACATTGGGCATTTGCGTGGCAGATTCTTGGTTCAAGATTACAGTTTGTGGCAGGAGCATACGGAACACAGTTAACACCGTCTCCCTTGAACCCGTCCACGCATTTACAGGCATGTGCTGTCAGAACTTCATCGTAGGCGCAATGAGCATTTTGATGGCATGCGTTTGGATTTGATGGGTTGCATTGATCAGCTCCACGACAGTTTAAGAAACCGTCTCCACGGAATCCAGGAAGACATTTGCAGATGTATTCTCCAGCACCATTTTCATCGATGACACAATGACCGTTGCTGTGACAATCTGATGACTCAACACATGTTTTTGGTTCGGCAGGAACCATGTTTGGTTTGGCCAATGGAACACAGTTGAAGCCGTCTCCAACGAATTCAGTATAACATTCACAGCGATATTGTCTGAATTTTTAACCTGCGGTGGTTCTAGTTTATTGAAATATCTTACTTGTTATGTTCATCATACACACACTGAGCATCCGCTCCACAGTTTGGATCGCAAGAAGCGATTGATTGAACCGATGGTTGACTTTGTAATTGGGGAACTGAAAGGGATGGGAACGTGTTTGGGGGAAAAACATGAGGGATACTGACCAGCAGGTGAAAGAGCTGAGATAGCTAGCTGAGATTGCATGCAATATTTTCCATCTCCAGTGTATCCTGACTGGCATACGCAACGGAATGTGGCGCCCGTTGAAGATCTTTCATAGACACAATCAGCGAATTCAGAGCAATCACGGGTAACATCACAACCAAGGTCCGATGCTAAAAGGGGGAGAGTTGGGTGATAGAAAAGGGAAAGAATATTGTGGGAAAAGCCAGGGGATAAGGGTATAGGGAGAGGATAGCTTAAGCAACATACCTGAAGCAGAAGATCCTGGAAGTGTGCAATCCACTCCGTTTCCGACGTATGGCTCTGTGCAAGCACACTGATAGTATCCAAGATTGTGATGATACGCGCAACTTCCGTGCTCAGAGCATTCTTCGTGAGAGCGACACACTTTTCCTATAGAAGCATTTGATCAGAAAACCTAGTGAAATGTCTTACCGAGAGATCCAGTTTGCTGTTGTTGTTCATGTCGATTGTGAGAAGAATGGGCGTGTCGGTCTTCAAGAAGACTCTCGCAAGTGATTCCATTTCCACTGAATCCTGCCTTGCATACACACTCCGACTGTAAATCTTCATTTTAAGAAAACATTTATAATGCTAATAAACTCACTCCTCCACTTGGCTCTGGCATACATTCAGCATTCACATCACAAACATAACTTCCACATGCTTGTCCTCTGTTTTGTGGAATATGGGCATTGTGTTTTGGTTTGTTCTCCTCTGGTGGTCCGCAATGATTGACTCCATCTCCAACATACCATCCTCTACACTTACATCTTCCAGTTGGATGTTCTGATGTGAACACACATTCTCCCCATTGATGACATTGGTTATGTGCGGTACAAAGTCCCTCGGAAGTGGCTCCGACTCCGGAATGCTGACTCTGTTGTTGATGTTGATGATGTTCGTGGTGACCAGCATGTTGCTCTCTGATACAAGATCTTCCGTCCCCTTGGTATCCTGGAAGACACTGACAACTGAAGGCTCCTGGTCGATTGGTACATTTCGCATGTTGGTCACAGTTATGATCTCCTCTCTGACACTCATCCAAATCCTGACAGATCCATCCAATATGAGATGAAGCATCATGGGTTGCTTGGTATCCAGGTTCACATTCGCAACGGTACGATGGATCAACAACACGACATTTCATATTCGGAAGAGTACATTGATGTCTTCCAGGAGCACAAACGGAATCGCTGCTAATAGCCTCATTGTTATATGGAATTTCGATTGGGCGTTCAGAAGCAAGTTGAGATTGACCATGTTGACGACGATCAAAGTGTCCACCAGATGGGGCTGAGTTTGATGCAGGACTAGTTGAGCGAGTCGCAAAATTCTTGGCTCCATAACGAACTACGCCTTCGTCGGCGTTGTATACAACATTGATTCTTTTCACATGAAGCTTCATGGAGTGGTCACGGTCAAACTATAATCGAATTGTGCTCCATGGATCATTCAAACTTAACTAACCTCCTTAAATGGACATTCTTCAAAAGTGATTTGTTGCTCAACACTCATTCTGTATGTTTGCGTATTTCCACCGTCTCGAATAATGACATCAAAGGCAGCTCGGGATGTGAGGTATCCTGAAAAATAAGCATTACGATTTATACAGTTTTAAGCTTCACTAGTGCTGTAGGAAGTGAGAAATTAAAAAAATAAAGTGCTCAAAACTGAAAAAAACTGAGCCGAAACTAAACAAAAGCTGTTTTTTCAATCATCACCTATTCCTTCAATATATCTATTTCTGTCTGAAAATGTTTTGTTCTCATTATTAATTCAAACCACTCACCTCTTCTTTCTCTAACATACTCCTCCTCATAATCTGGGAAAATCACTTCAGATCCTGGAGCAATATCTGGAAGTGTTCCAGACACGAACAAGTGAGATTTGAAGTAATCATGAATATTTCTTCCCGAAAATTCTTGCTTAAGTGTCACATAGTTGTTTTGTCCAACATGAATTGCAACGGTTCTATTAAACAGACCGCCAGTCAATTGGAATCCATTGTAGACATTTGGAGACTGAACATCAGCAAACAACCATCCCATAACACCACCGATTGAGTAGAGGAAAAGAAGTGGGTGACCGAGATCAGATGGTATCTGAAAAAAAAACGAAGTTACAGTTTCACGAAGCAGATTTTGGCCGATACCTTCGAAACTGCCGTGTGCACATTTCCATCTGTGGATGTTGCAAAAGTGTGCAATTCCGTTTTATCAATTGGAATTCTGTTAATAACGCCTTCGAAACTTCCGGAAATTCTCTGTGGTTCTCCTTTTGGAAGACACTCCTTTCCGTTTCCGTAGTATCCAGTGTCACAGGTACAACAGAACCCACCTTCCAAATCTTGACAGACAGAATTAGCATGACAGCTCTTATCATCTCTTTGAGAGCACGACATTTCTGAAATCGGGTTTATGTTAAGATTTTAATTCTTCCAGCAAAAAATTCACTTTGAGCTGTTTGTCCTGCTGATTGCTGATGGTGCTGATTGTGTTGTGGTTGGGGTTGTTGCTCTTGCTCTCTTGTTGGTTCCTGATATCTCGTACCATCCACTTGTTCTTCTTCATCATCGTCATCGTCTACCGTATTCTCCAACTCTGGTCTTGGTTCTTGTGGCACTGGTGGAGCATTTGGTCTCTCTGCACAGATACATCTTTCACATCCTCTCTCATCTCTCACAGTTCTGCATTCAGCTGGACAATTGTCAACGAACTTATCTTTTGGACAATCGGCTGCTGAAATATAAAAATTTTAGTCCAAAAAAATAATTTTCAGAAAAGGACGTACGCTGTTCTCCTTCGTATTCTTGATCGTAATTGTTGTAGTCATACTCGTCTGTTCCATCATCCTTTGGGTCTTCTATTGAATTTCCAGAAATTCGGAAGATGAAAGAATTACCGAATTGATTATTTGACAATCTGAAATCGTTTTTTGCACCCAAATTATTGAGATGGATCTTACGAAGAAAGTTCCTTGACATCTGGACCTCCAGAATTCACATTTGTTTGAATTTGCCCAACCGAACGAACAAATCCAGTTTGAGCATAGTATCCCATTGAAGATGACCATGGAAGAGCACCATAGTGGTTGATGCAATAAGTGGATATTCCATCAGTAACGATTGCGATCTGAAAATTACAATGGACATACGAAAAAAATATTCTGAAAGTAGTGAATCCGACAACTATTGTATTGTTCTATTATTTTTTCAAACCCCAACATACCTGGAAACTAGCTGGTCCATCTTGTTCTGCATTTTGAATATCACTCCATGTAATCACAACAGCTTGAAGTCCATGGAAATCAACAGCATCTGTGAAAGCCTGTTTCACATCCTGAGTCAGCTTTGCCAAAAGTCCTTGATCATCGGAAGTGACTCTATAATCTATCTTTCCATTGGCAACCGGAGAATAGAACACAGCAATTGCTGGAGTCGGAATCTTTGCAAGAATTTCATTTTTCTCGGGCACTGGTTTTCCCAATCCAATGATTCCATTGTGGGACAAGAAGATCTCATCAATGGGTTTCTGGAGAAAGATCAGAGGGGTCTTCAGAGCAACCGCACTTTGATCCAATGAGTATTTCAGTCTCTAAAATATAAAAAGATATATAATGTCAGCTGTTAGATTCTTACAGTATCTCCAGCCGGCTGTCCGAATGGATAAAACTCTTGAGTGCCATCCCCTCTCGTTTCTAATAGTAATGAGAGCAATAGTAATATCAACACTTTTTTGTGTTTCATGTTACCTGAAATTATGGAAAATTGCCACGTGCCAAAATCCAGATGACGAGAAAGAAAAACATTGTATATATGATGATGTTGTATTAACATGTAAGGAGTAATTGAGTGGAGAGGGCATTGAAATCTTCCACTCGAATAGGTCCTCCTACTATCCAAGGTTGTATAGGAAGAGGGTGAAAAAAAACGAAACAAACAACACTATGCAACATATATGAAAAAACGAAAAATTGTATACATTAGAGTAAAAATTTAACAACCACATAGTGTTCCCAGTCAAAAGGTAAACTCGGTTTGATTGAATAATCGGGAAAAACGGGATGAGAGATTGAAGAAATTATGGATGGAGCAGAGAAAAAGGCAAAGTTCTCTCAGAAATGCACTGATAACGAAAGAAGATGATACCGGCGATAAGACAGTTTTTTGACAGATTTAAGTGAAAAAAAAGCCTCTCAAAATGGGACTGGAAACGATTTGTATTGGTAAACAAGGCGAAGTTTAAAGTGTTGTGGACAATACAGTAATCTGCAACGTGTGATTAATGAGGAATGATCATGCATTCATAAGGATCAAAATGTTTCGGTTTGGTGATGATGAGTGAACCAACTTGACCCAATTCAGAAAAAAAGTTGGTTATTGGTTATCTTTTAGTGGTCAACTCAGCCTTGAAAATATTCACCTACTGTTTCAATAACGGATGGTCGAGACAGCCGACAGGCGGTGTATAAGATGATGATGATGATGATGATTCAATGTTGCACAAAGAGAAGAGTGGGAACGAATGAAAAACGAAGAGGAAAAGGGTCACCACCAAGACGTTTACGATTCTTCAGATGACACACACACCGGCTGGACGGAATGGAAGAAGAAGGGAAGAACGATACTAAAACCGCTGTGAGCGATGAAATGCGAGATGATCGGCACATCTGTGCCCACGAAGAAATTGAACGCTTTGAGAGCAGACAATCGCCGAGGTCACCGACCCCTTCTAACTTTTTTTCCGAGAAATGCGAGAAGGTTTG
The DNA here is from genome assembly GCF_000004555.2 of Caenorhabditis briggsae. NCBI lineage: Eukaryota > Metazoa > Nematoda > Chromadorea > Rhabditida > Rhabditidae > Caenorhabditis > Caenorhabditis briggsae. The sequence goes on along the minus strand of NC_013488.2, from coordinate 10,962,023 downwards.
AAGGAAGGAGGAAGGAAGAACGGCTGTGGTGCAGGTGTCGTTTGGGTCTCATCGGGGTGTGTCTGTTGATTGACACCGTTCAGACGTGGCAAGACGAAAGAGGAGAAGAAAGATAGTGATATTGGATGGGGAACAAAGACAAGTGATGTTATGAGTAGGAAGATTGTTAAGAGTTGATTAACGCGATTAGAAATTGTGAAAATATTATTTCAGATTAGATCTTGTCCACTTTATATGCTCCGGATTGTGGAGGAAGTCTGCTCAAAGATAACGTTCATAAACTTTAGAATTTCGAATCCACAACAAAAAGTCTAAACCAAAACAATCACTCGTTCGAGTACTAAAAACCAAATTGTACTTAAAATACCGTAAAACCTGTATTAGAAGGCTTTCCATTTTTCCCTCTATTTTTCTATGTTTCGACCCTTCTATTTTTTTCATGTTCTCTAACGAGACGTTTCAAATAGAGGGACCCTTCAATTAGAGATATCACTTCCATTTTTCGTGGGGTCTCTAGGCTAGGGGGAACTTCAATTTTAGAGTCCTTCTAATACAGGTTTTATGTTAATCAGATATTTGGAAGGCCCAATTTCTTACAATTAGTTTCATACGATTAGTTTTTTAAAAAATAAAGTTAATAGCTTCTAAATTTGGAATTTTTTTTCAATCGTATCCTCGAAGACTCAAACCAGTTTGCTTAAAAATTGTTCATATTTTGTTCTCTAATGAGCAAAAAGAAATGATAAAAACAACAGAAGAACTCTAATATGTTTCCGGTATGGAACATTTCGAAAACTGACAACCTAGACAAATTGGTACCATTGCGTGACGATAATCATTCTATCTGAGAATTCGTTCAAACAAGGAGCTATAAAATGAATGAATCAAACCGAAACGACGCGTCGCTCCGCCCACTTTGCAATTCGAAACAGGTGGTTGTGAATTGATGGTACAGAGGGACATAAATGAACAGATGCAGCTGTAATTCGTACTAGAACGGACACATCTGTCATTGTAAAAGTGCACATTTTTCTTCGTTTTTGGTTATCAACAATTCATCAAAAAACAGAGAAATGTGAAGTGCATTCATTTTGAAGTGCTCAATGTGGATGAGTCGTAAAACTTTATCTTCTTCTTCCTCATCTTCTAAGCTTTTTGTGGTAGATGAGGAGACGTTGAATAGAGGAAGAAGGCACGATGAACGGTGTAATAGTAGCTGATGGGTCACGTTTCTCTTATCGCCTGCGCGGCTTTTCTTTGGGCACCTGACACAAGAAAAGTATTCGAGAATTGAGATGATTGATTTACTGATGGCAGATGACCTGTGGTGAACTTCTTCTCAGGAAGCTGCTTCCTTGGATCTCTTAGAACTGAAGGATGCAGAACAATGGAAATCAAATTCTGGAGAGAACCTGATTCGTAAACCTAGAAAAAGCAATGGGTTGGAATAATCTACAAATGGTGTTATAGATTTATTCTTTGCAAGTGAAAAAACAACGAGAATTACAATTGAAATGTTTATTTCAAGACAAGAACGAACGATTTTCTGAATTTTATTATTGTTGATTCGTTCCGAAGATGACGAACAATCTGAAAAAATAATCTGAAAATTATGTTTAAATTCAGAATAGTAACTGGGAGAACGTCATTGTTTTTGAATTGATTCACTGATCTTAAACAAATGAGAAACGTTTATAATTTCCTTGCATAATTTTTGTCACAAACTTTGCCATTCGCTTGAAGACGCAAATTATAGACAACTCTCAAATCTTCAGCCGCCGTTCGTACGCTTTTCGGCAACCCTGAGTTCACTGTGTTTATTTTTAGCGATTTCAGATTTTTTCGATTTCACAAAATGCAAGCACCTGTTCAAAGTATGATTTCATTATACTATCCTTATTGTTTCTCCCAATTTTTCTTCCAATTCAAAAAAATATTTTTATTCGGATTAACACCAATTATAAACCAAAATCCCTACTAATTTTTTATGCCATGATCTTCTCGAAAGGACATTTCATCCCTTTCAAGTTACGAAACTCGGTGACTGATACATTACAAAAGATAGCTCCAGATTTTTATTCTTATGAGTCATAAATATGACACATACACTTACTTTAGAATTGTCTCGAGTGTTATTGTATGTTTGTTAAGCGATCTCTTGATCGGTCAACCACTTATTAATGTATCAAATAAAGACCAAAAAGTAGTGAGAAACATCTCTAAACATAACTAATTTAGCTAACAAACGAGTGACGAAAATCACTTTTAAGAGACAAATATTGACAAATTCCCCACATGTGAATGCAAAGGAAAACGGTATTTAAGTCGGAGCAAAAAATGGAAGAGCTATCAGTCGAAGTGTCGTCATGTTCATTAAATTTGCTCTACTATTCGTTCTAGCTCTCGCTTTTTGCGAAGGAGCTGAGAATGCAACAATTTCTAAAAATATCCTTGGAATTGGAAGAATGCAATCTGTCGCAGTGTCTGGAAGACTCATTTGTCAAGGACGCCCAGCGTCGAATATTAAACTGAAGTTGTATGAAAACGAAATCTGTAGGTTCTGAATTTTCGAAATCTGTTATTGATTTATAATTTCAGTATTCGATCGTCTAATGGAAGAAGGAAGATCTGACTCTAACGGGCAATTCCGACTATCAGGATCCAAGAGAGAAATCACTAGCATTGACCCCAAATTGAACATCTATCACAAATGCAACTACAATGGAGTGAGTTATTCGTTTTTAAAATCATGTAAAATTCGTTTTGCGTTCAGTTGTGCTACAGAAAATTTACGATCAAGATTCCAAAGGATTTCGTCAACACTGGAAGCCAGCCCGAAAGAACTTATGATATTGGAACATTGAATCTGGCTAATAGATACTCTGGAGAATCAATTGATTGCATCAATTAATCATTTTTTGATTTCGTTGTTATTTTTCACAATATATTATTGTGATGTACTTATATTATGTAAAAAATATTTGCTCTTCGGAAGTTCACATGTTTGCAAAAAAATAAATAGTTTCAACAAATTATTTACATGATACACTTGTTATCATAACATCTATCTTAAGCATCGTAGTTCAAAAAAAATATCATCTCTGTTGAACACTGATAATTTTATGAAAACTGATGATACTTTGATGCAACAATTTGTATTGTGACGGAAATTCTTATTTAACAAGTACTGTCTGCCGAACTATAATTAACTTCCTTTTGAGCTAAGTTATCTCAATTTCTATCAAAGATATGAAAAATGCGTCCACTAATAAAATGTTGGTGAAATTATGACAAAAATTTTATCATTTGACATATTTTTGTTACCTCTTATAGAAATTGAAAAAAAATTAAATGAAAAAAAAAATCAATGTGCAAATATCGAAAAAAATGTTTACGGTAGATCTTCATTTGTTAACATTGGAGTCCAGCTTCCAATTTCAATGATTCTGAATCACTGAAATTCATTTTATGCCATATTAGGGTGATATACTTTGCTCATTTCAGTTGTCCGTCGATTGAGAAATTAAGCATGCTGGGTGTAAGTGTGATATCAGTTGGGCGGAAAACTAAAAAATCGAACGTCCCCAAACAACTTTCTCGGCAAGTTTCGGCGAAATAGGCTGGGCTGAATGCCCATCACTACAAAGACTTTCCAATGAGATGAGCGTCATTCAAAAATTGATGTCTGTATCCAATATTGTTTATTCTGACACAAAACACACTTTAAAAGTATCCCGAAAATCTAATAAATGTAATCGAATGTAAAATCGTTGTGAGTCACATCCCGCGATCTGAAATGTGCACTTGTTTGCATTATCCAGTATCGTTCACTCATCATTTCATCACCAAAAAAAGATCAAAAGACTGGCAAATGTCCTATAAACAACGATAACTCATAGTCAGTAGCTCTCTCAAACAAAAAATCACTTTAAGAATGTGCAATACTTACCAATATTGACTTATCAGACCTTGTGAATGAAAGATCGGTGTATAAAAGGTCGAAGTGGATACAAGAAAAAACGTAGTTTGGATCGAAATGGTCACATTTTTTGTAGTTTTACTATGTCTATCAGCTGGCATTCTATCTCAGAATGTAGAGAATATCGTCCCGAAAAATATTCTTGGAATCGGAAGTACACAATCTGTAGCAGTATCCGGTAGATTTATTTGTAATGGAAGACCTGCTGCTAACATAAAACTGAAGTTGTATGAGAATGAAATCAGTGAGTTTGTGGGAAGTTATTCCTCAATCGATTCAATGAAATTTCAGTGTTCGATCGATTGATTCAAGAAAGTCGCACTGACAGTAATGGACAATTTATCGTGAGCGGTTCTAAAAGAGAAATTACAACAATTGATCCGAAATTAAATATTTATCACAAATGCAATTACAACGGGGTAACGACCTATTGAACGTTCCGATTTAGCTTAACTCTCTCTCTCTCTCTTTTTGCAGCTTTGCGATCAGAAATTCACAATTAAAATACCAAAAGACTACGTCACTTCCGGAGACAGAGCATCTCGAACTTTCGACATTGGCACATTGAATTTGGCAAACAATTTCCCAGGCCAATCTACAGACTGTATCAATTGAGAAGCAAATAAGGAACCTATATAGTTCAGCGCCAAACCACAGCGACAAATCACAAAGTTTGATTGTATTTGTGGATGTAAAATATGAAAATGAATGGTTTATCGTACTTGTGCCAATAGTAAATGAACAAATACTATTTCTTTTTTTTTGTTTCTTTTTGTGCTCTTAGCAAATACCTCTCGACCCCAGTGGTTTCACTATAAATATCAGAACGAGACATTGGTTTTTCAAACTCAGAAATGTCTGTTTCCTCGACATGCTTCTTCTTGCTCTTCGCCCTCATTTCATCCACATCTGCCCTTTTGGGAATCGGAAGAACCCAATCTGTTGCTGTTTCTGGACGTCTCATTTGTAATGGACAACCGGGATCTGGAGTCAAACTGAAGCTCTATGAGAAAGAATCCAGTAAGTTTTATCTCTAAACTCGGATAATATAAATTTTTTTGATTTTTCAGCTTTCGATGTACTCCTCGAGGAAGCTACTTCCGATTCCAACGGACAATTCCGTCTGTCTGGATCCAAAACCGAAATTTCTACCATTGATCCAAAATTGAACATCTACCACAAATGCAACTACAATGGACTTTGCTACAAAAAGATCGGAATCACGATCCCAGACAACTACGTTTCCTCAGGAAAGACTCCTGGCAAGACATACGATATTGGAACATTGAACCTCGCCAACCAATACAGTGGACAAACAACGGATTGTATTAATTAAACATCCAAAAAATGGTCTAATGATTTGTAAATAATTGAATGAATCTTTCTCATTAAAAGTATTATCTTTCTCGTAGTCAAACCGATTTTCAAAAAAATGTGAATAATTTACCGAATTTCCGCTAAAATCAGCGCATCCAAACCGTCAACTTCGAGCTCAATTATCTCGATTCTTGTAAAAGATAGTTGTCAACTGATAAAATATTAGTGATGTTATGATAAGTAATTTATCAGATGACAAAACTTCAGTATCTTTCTCAAGAATCGAGAAAATTGATCTCAATGAGGACGGTTTGGTGAGCTTCTACTAGAGGAAGTACGGTAGTACTCGTTTCTGTAAAATTTCACATAAATCTGAGGAACAAGTAATGTGTGTTCCAGTTTCTGAACCTAAACGTTTTCTCAAAGTTTGACGTTCCGGTTCATTACCAAAAAGACGAGAAAAAAAGCAAAATCGTGTCAGAAATCCAGAAGTCGTCGTCGTTTCGTTATTTTCCCATGGGGTTCAGTTGTCGAAAGCGCCCTCTTATTCTTTCGTTTTTCTCCTCACTCTTCCTTCCTTTTCACCCCCATTCCTTTTTCCGTTTACTAGTTGTACGACACACCAATTCGTGCCACCTGTCTACTTATTTCCAGTCGTCTGTCAACCAATCAAAAAACCGCCAATAATAATTCGTCCTTTTTCGGAATAAAGAAGCCGTCGTCGTGTAAACTTGATTGCATTCCATTTTCTCTCCCTTGTCTCGGATATCTTATAATAGGCATACACTTTTTCTCTATGCAAATTTTCTTTTTCTTTCTCGCTCTCATATTCGTGTTAATCGACGGTGGACGCTTCCTTTTCCGATTCGGTCGTTATAGGAACTGCTGTGATTTTATTCAGGAAGAAGAAGAAAAAAAGAGTTCCCGCCCGTCCGAGTGTGCGCATTTCGAAGACTCTCTCATTGTCCCTTTTCCTCGTATTGTCGAGTTGAGCTCAGAAAGGGTCTTTCTCGTATAGTTGCTCCCGATGATGAATGTTTTCATGAGGATTCTTCGTTGCCTTCTTTTAGAAAAACGAAACTACAAGAAGTCAGCGATTAAAAACTTTTGAGTTGCTCTTCTCTTCTTTCATCAACGAGAAATGTGTTCTGGGTGGTGAATGTTTACATTCGGATTTGTTTATTATGTTTCTACTCAAATGGCACTCTCAGAACTTCCTCGTTTTCAAAAAGTGTATTTTTGGAAAAACCATGTTTCACTCAAGCTCTTCGATCTTTAAACTCGAAGGGGGACTCCGACCAAAACTTGTATTGCATTAAAATGTACGAAAATTTATGTATTTCCCCAATATTATTACGGAAAAATTTTACGGTATGTAAAAAACGCAAAAAAACCATAGTCGGCCACATAAAAAAGGCGTCCCGCCGCCGTGGCCTTGGATTCTCACCGCACGGGAACTCAAATCCTCGTCCCTATTCGCGACCTTTTTTTAACATTCAATGGCGTTTTTCGGGGATTTCGGATGTTTTAATAATATTCTCGCTATACTATGAGGAAAATACGTAACTTTTAAATCAGTTTAATGCAATAAAAGTTTTTCGTCGAAGTCTCCGTTCAAAGTAGAATTAAAGATTATAAACTTTCAACAAACTGTGGATAAGCTTTCAAAATTCCAACACTTATATATAACTAATTCCAAACCATAACTAGCCTTCACATATACGTTCAAAACCTGAGGAACAATAATATTGCGCAACGAAACATAAGATAAGCATCTCTAGATGGATCAAAGGATTAATTAAAAAAACAATTCACCTGCTCTAGAGAGCAGCTCTCTTAATTATTCCTGTTTCGTCTTTCACCCCAAATCTATTAACCTAAGCGTTTCTGGCTCATTTTTTTGAAAGCAGTGCAATCGTGACGAAGAGTCCTTTCTTTTTTCTGGATGTCCTAACACAATTTCCGGACAGTCGGTCTCAATGGGTCGCTTGATTGAGAGAAAGTGTATGTGAATGCGGGGGTAGAAAAGGGCTTCTCTCTCTTCTTTTCCCTTTTTATCTCCTCCTGCCCCGTTCAAAAACCTACTTCTTTCTTTTCTCGCTTTCAATTCACTGGCCATTCGATTTTCAAAACCAGAATTTTAACAAGCCTCTCACTGAATCGTATATCGGTGGTGTTTCTATTCATTCATCAGTGCAATACTTCTTTTTACATATTTCCCCATTCTTTTCACACCTCTTTAGGGTGTGTTGATCTAGTTGTTCCTATTTTCCTCCCACTTTCTTTTTTTCTTTTTTTTTCCTTTCCTGGAATTCCGTTTTGTTCTTCTGAAAAGTGTTATGAAAAACAGATGGAAATATACTAACGCTGAAAATAGCTGTAACGAATTCTGCCGCTTTTTTTCCTCATAATTTTGCATCCAAAGCACAATTTTTACTTCTTTAATACGATAGAAATCCGATTATTCAATCATTTCCTTTAACGGATTTGCATAATGATTTCTAACATTTTTCTCAGGTTTTTGAAATTAAAAAATATAAATCCAGTGGAGGAACAAGAGTAGAAAAAAAGCTAAAAACTTTTGTGTCTATTGGATTTAGTGCGTATGAGACATTGCTTCCTGCTGGAAAGAAGATACAAAATCATTTTGTATTCTCTCTGGGGGAAGATTTTGTTCCAAGTGTCTATGGGATGAGTTCACCCAGAGAGAAACACTTTTGCAAACTTTTCTTCGGTTGGCTGGAGGCAACCGCTATACTAACAATTATTTGTGTAATATGCTAGTGGCCTATTCAGGAAAAATAACGAAAACAAGTTGATTTTTGCTTTCCCCAATTCCAGCCTTCCCAACCATAACAATACTAATGATAGTAATAAGGAGAAGGAGAGGAAGAAATCGAAGTAAACAAGATTTTCATCAACAAACAACTGGTGGAGAGTAAAACTTAATGTTCCAGTAGTTTTCCTTACTCTTGAGGTTTTTTCTTGAGGTGAAAACAGGTGAAAATGAGATTCTGACCTAGATTCTAGAGGTGAAGAACTCAACAAAATAATCTATATTTCACTAATGAAAAAGGAAAGAATATAGAATAATATTTTTACTTTTGAAAAGCCAATATTTTGCTCATTGTTGCGCGCTCGCGGAGCATAAATGCGGAAGGTTTCCGGAAACAAGCTTAGCGTCAATCCAACCAGCTTTTACCTTCTTTTTCTTCTTCCCGCTCGGGAGCACCAAAATGCTCTCTATCGACCTCTGTCTCTGGCAAAATGTACCTATGTGCACTACGCACCCAACCTCTCAATATCACGTTATCCGTCGATTGTATCACCATTTGACTGCTAGGCACAACGAGCGCCCAACTCGTTCTTCTTGCCCCCCCCCCCCCCGTTTTTTTCTTCTACGAGTCATTGAATTGAACCCTCCTCACATACACACAGACACACACAATCTTTCATTTCATTTTTATATTTCACTTTTGTTTCAACATCTCTTGATTGCACCCTTTTGTTATAGGATTTATTTCGAGATGCAGGTTTTTACAAGTGTTCTGAAATCCCTGTAAAATTCTAAGTCTCTCTGTATCAAATATCTTAGCTTGAAATTTAGAAATACATAGGCTAAAAATATATGAAAAAACGGGGTTTTAAGGCGATTTTGACTCTTTTCAGGAGTCTGGAGCTCGGTTCTTAAAATTTCCGATCACTTCGAAAATTTTAGAGGTTGTAAAACAAACCTAGATTTAAAACTTAAGGTTTTCACCAGCAGCAAACTCGAACAAATTTGCATTCACAAAATTTTTTTTCACATATTTGCCTGAAAGATGCCTTCTTACCCATATTTGTACTGAAAACTTTAAAGACAGGTGTCTTTCAGAAACCGGCAAATAGCTGAAAAACTAGGGATTTCCGAAAAATGGTGTTAATTCAAAGTTTTCAATCTAGGTCTGTTTTACACCCTCTAAAATTTTCAAAGTGATCTGACACTAGACCGCGGAACTCCAGGCTTCTGAAAATAGTCAAAATCAACTGAAAAAAAAACGTTTGTGTGCATCTCATTGACAGGTACTGTAGGTACAGTTCTGGTTTCTACATTGTTCCTAGGTCATATTCCTTTATAAGTACTAACTTCTCTAGTTTTCTCAATATGCTCTAGAATTAGGAATGCACGTTATGTTTGGTATGGCGGCAAAAACGAAATTCTAGAAGCGTGAAGGCGTCCGATGCGAAACCCAATATGTTCAGGCGACTCAACTCTCCACGCCGGCTGTCACTTTAATTGCTCCGTCGTCGTCTCTCCCGCATACATATAAGTGTCCTGACGTGTCATCGTCTTCTGCTTCTTCCACCCATTTTTCCTAATCCGCGATGTAATCCTTTCACTTTATGTATCCTTCCAAAAAGAGCTTCTTTTTTTGTATGTCCTATTCTGACGAGTTGAGGAAACGACAGTATTTTTCTGCACTTTCTCATGCATTTCTTCTTTTTTTAGTATTTGATGTCTGTCTTCGTTCATCTTTTGGACCAAAAAAAAGAAGCCCGTGCCAGCAGGTCCATTTCATTTAAAGGTCCCATGGCCTTTTCGTTTTGTTCTGCTCCTGAGAGTTCAAATTGTTCAAGGGGTTTTCCGGGGAGAAAGCACTTTAAATGCTCTTTTAATTTTTTTCTCTTTCTGGTTCTCATTTTCTATTCTGATGCATTCCGAGTATTTTCTTTCACACGAATTGACGAATTCGTTTATTTTTAGCCTTGGAAGTCAAGTTGCAAAACATTATATTTGTTTAAAATTCTGAATATAACCTAGGTTTACCTTTTAATTAGTAATTTTATGGTTTCAAATTTGGCCCAGGTCTACAGTAATCCTCAGAAAATATCATTAGAGCTCTTTTTTTCTGAAAATTTAAGAAAATGTAGGATGAAAGCGGATAATCCTGTCCAATTTTATATTTTCGATATTTTGAATTTGATATTTGAATATTCAAGGTGCGTTTGTATGCATGTCTTTTTTTCTTATTCGAACAACACTTTCTTTTCTCTCCTCCTTACAAAAGACCAAAATGCATATTGAAAATAATCGTAACTTCCCAAAAATATCGTTGATAGAGAGTTAAAAAATAACGATTTACTCAGTTTTTGTTCCGTATTTCCACCTAGTAACAGAGTAACAGAAAACAAGGTTGTCAATTGTGATAAATGGGTCATTGCTCATGATTCTTACTCCTTGTTGTCTTATTTTCCTTAAACCTGAAAACTGTTTTTTTTGCTTTTTCCCTGCGCCTCCTAATCCTTCTGTTTTCTTTATTTTTCGCAACCTTCAACTTTCTGTCATTTTCTTTTCTCTCAATTTCTCTGTCTCGCTTCCGAGTCCAATGGTCCTTTATCTCCTGATTATAATGTCCGATTCGTCGTTCCGTTCCGCTCTCAATTATCCGATCCCGACCCGTGTTCCTCGTTTATTCACGGCCGAATAGCTGGTCCCCTTAATGCACTTTACACCGCTCATCCCCCTCTAACTTTTATATACTATCTCCTACATCTCGTCACCCTTCTTTTGGTTCATATTCAAACAAAACCGGGCGGCCGGACCCTTTTCTTTCACTAACACTCATTTCTGGTGAAGTCTTCTTTCCCGTGTTGTCTCTATGTCTCTATATCTCCATTTACTTTACCACTGTTATTTATTCATGGTCATCCAAACAAAACGGGACCTGGACCCCTTTTCTTCGCTCACATATGAAGCATAATTCTTCCTATTGAAACTATTCATCATCATCTTCGTTTTCATAAACATCATCAAAAACCATCACCCTCTTATTTAAAGTATTTTTAGAAGTTCCACTTTTTCCTTTCCAGTTTTAGCACTTTTGCAGTGCATCCTGAATCCTCGATCATGACGAGTCGCAGTATTTAGTCCTTTTCATCCGGTGGTGCCACGTCAATCAGAGAGCTTAGGACCGCGGGAAAAGAAGGGAGCAGGAGCAAGTTGGCGGGGGCTCACGGGAGCTTCTCTTCTTGCTTCTTCAACTACCGGGAGAATGTGTGTCAGCTGTTCATGGATGCGGGCACTTCTCTCTTCTCGAGATTCGTCCCGACGGCTATCGATTTCGTTTTTATATTTATTTCGTTGTTCACTTCCATTCTGACATTGGGAAATGATTAAAGGGGGGGGGGGGGGGGTATAAGTTTCTGGGGTTCTGAATCTTGCTGTTCAGCGATGTTAGCTGACTATATCTTAGCCTTGATTTTGTTCCTATTTAGACACATACTAGTGATCCTGGTTTCTGAGTTCGATTTTTCCGTAGTTGGAGGCTTTTTGAGTTATGGTTGACTGAAACTGGTTTTTCTCTTTTTCAAATGCTTCAAATTTTGGATTCCTGAATCTCAGTTCCTCGACGCTTCTGTGTTTTTTGAATTGCAATTCCCCATTTTCATAGCAGTTTCAGTGAGAAAATAATCGTGAATTAATTGTCACCTTGTTTCTTCTTCAGGAATAACTTGAATCTGTCGAAAACTCCGTTGCGAAAAAGTTAATTTCAGATTCTTTTTCTATGACTCAGGTAGCACTTTGCTACAATTGTTCTGAAAGTTCCCATTGTCATATTTTATGACTCCATCTAAAAGTCCTTTTACGACTCTCGTTTCCTCCTTTCCCAATCGATCCCTACTGAACTCCCGTTTCAACCAAAACTTCACTTGAGCACTTGACAAATTGACCATATGGATCAGATGCCTCTGTCAATATTTTACCCCACCGAAACGAAAAATGCGTTTTTAAATGGGGAAATAGTAGGTGACACGTCGGCGATGCGAGACGAGATTTATGAGCCCCATCGGACACTTTCTTCCATAAGAGAGCCTCTTCTTATGTATTCCTTTTCTTTTTCCAAGTAGGGACTCTTCCTTAAGATTGGCTCGCTTGATACTTTTTCGGCTGGTCATTCTGAAGGGCGGCTCCCTCTCTCTCTCTTAGACCCTACCACCACCATTTCCCAACACCACCACCATGTCTACCCCAACCATTTTGGAGCATGGAGCATATACTTGGTGCATTTGTCACTCTTCTGGCATCTCGCCGCAGCGCCTTCTTCCTCCAAGCTTCATCTTCTTCTTTTCCTTCTTCTGGCGCCCATCTGTTTTCCATTCGACTTTTCTCCTCTTCAACAAAATATGCCATTCTCATCAACCACTTCCCCATTCGTTTTTTTTTCCGATAGCCGTTTCATCGTTCAAAGATTCCTCCTCATTTTTTCTCGATCATTTATTTTCTCATTTCAATTTTTTTCCAGAGATGAAATAATGACATCATCATCAGAAGGAGAGATTCTTCAAGTTGGACAGGTCATCAGAGAACGATGGAAAATAGTGAGTCTATCTGGAGAGAATTACTGTAGAATCATCTCTTTTCAGAAGGCGAAAATAGGTGGAGGTGGATTTGGAGAAATCTATGAGGCCACAGATGTTCAGAATCATCATGAACGGGTAGCAATAAAGGTATTTCTACTAAAATTTAAAGGATTTCGACACTCAAGCATTTCCAGGTTGAATCTAGCAAAGCGACGAAACAAGTGCTCAAAATGGAGGTCGCAGTTCTTCGACGACTCCAAGGTCTGTCTTCTGTTTATGACGCATTTACGCTATTTTTTTAGTTTTTTTTCGAGCTGTCATCAAAAATCTAATTACGTCTGTCTCGTTGGTGAGCTGATGCTGTAACAAAACTGAAAAATAAGACTTATACCATGTTGAAAAACATTGAAAACATTGACTGAATCCTTTTTGAGTCTTCTGAACATCTGAAAAATAGCAATCCAATATCTGGGTTCTGATTTGCAGGCAAAAAACACGCGTGTAAATTCTACGGGTGCGGTCGAAACGACAAATTCAATTACTTGGTGATGAGTCTACAAGGCAAAAATCTGGCCGATTTGCGAAGAGAAGCACCAAAACAGTGCTTCAATTTGAGTACGGCCGTTCGAGTCGGACTACAAATTCTAAACGGGATCCGCGAAATTCATTCAATTGGATTCTTGCACAGAGATGTCAAACCGGTAAGATTATCATTTCCATAATTTTCCTAGAATTCGTACCACAAACACAAAACTTTCCCGTCCTAAATATTATTCATTTTTTCTCTGAAAGAACCTACTGTGAAACATGTAATAGAAGGGCTAGCTTTTAACTTCGAGCTAATTTTTCTCGGTTTCTGTCAAAGATATGGAAAAGTTGTCAACTGATAAATTGTTTAACATAATATCAAAGACGTTTTATAAGTTGACACATTTCTTATATTTTTTATAGGAATTGAGATAATTGAGCTCAAACTTGACAATATGGGGAGTCTTTGTATTACAGGTATTACGGTACTTGAACCATAGTAACATAAATCTCATCTAAAATTTCAGTCGAACTTCGCAATGGGACGAACATCACAAACCATGCGAAATGTGTACATGTTAGATTTCGGTCTTGCCCGTCAATATTTGAATGCAAAAGGAGAAATCAGAAGTCCCAGAAGTGCGGCTGGATTCCGAGGGACTGTTAGATATGCAGCTGTCACTGCACATAAGAACAAGGAAATGGGAAGACAAGATGATTTGTGGTCCCTTTTCTATATGCTCACAGAGTTTCTTCAAGGACAGTTGCCATGGAGAAAAATTAAAGACAAAGATGAAGTTGGAAAAATGAAAGAAGAAGCAGATTTGAATGCTCTTTTGGATGACTGTCCAAATGAATTACATCTTTTTGCGGCTCATTTGAAAACTCTCGGATATGCTGATACTCCTGATTATAACTACTTGGAATCACTTCTCAATAAAATCGTCAAAGAGTGAGTCTTTAATTTTGAGGTGTTATTTTGAAATTTCGTATTTCAGCAATGACATCAGTTGGGAAGAACCGTACGATTGGGAATTGGGTTACGATAACATGGCGAGTAGACAAAAACAGCAAACAAATGGGAATATATCAGCTAGATTGAAATCCCATACGACCGCAGTAATCAGAGATCAACGAAACGAGAACAGGTATTGTATTTGATGATTACTTGTTAATTTAATGATTAATGTTCAGGGCTCTTGATACGCAAGCACCGATAACAATGGGAGAAGATGAAGACGAACAAACGAATGGACAAATGGCAAATTTAGGGGCGGGGTTCGAAAGTGCACACGAAAAAGCGGCGGAGAAACCAAAGTACAAAAGGCACGAATTCCTAAAGTAAGAGTATTACAAAAAACTTTTTTTAAGTTTTAATGTTCAGACCTAAATATGGAACTGTAAATTTGGATGTTATTGATGCTGTCAACGCAAGATTCGCAGCTTGTGACGAAGAAAACTATCGAGGAGGATCCGCAGATGTTGAAGCAAACTTCCAGTTGCCATCTTCGATCTTGAAAACTCAAGCACAAGTTGCAGAGTCTTCTCTTTCTATTAAGAGGGTTGCAGGACTTCCTGTTGACAAAACAAGGAGTAATAAATCCATTACGGTGAGTTCTTTGGCAATCGTCTAGACATACCTTGAATTTTTTCCATTTGTGATAGAATTCGAAAACCTTCTATATTAGCATCATTTCAGCTATCCATCAACAACCGATATAAATCTGGTGCAAAAACAAATAAGATCTCGTCATTCGATAACACAAATGCTCAAATGGATGACAATTCAGCGAACAATGTGAGAACTGCTCAGACGATAATGAGCAAATGGCAAGGATCATTTGACGCGAGTTGTGAAGAAATGATGGATGGTGCAGACACGGAAGAAAGAGCTCAAGGAAGACTGAATCCAGCATTCCGTATGTCAAATTTCTAGTAGATCTCTTTTGAGTATTAATCGTTTTCAGCAGTTCCAAAAGCTTCTTTACTCTCAACTCCACGATCAATGGACTCGAATACATCACCGGGTGGTAACTCCCCATCTTCTCCAATGAATCCAAGAGCTTCTCCAATACAACGTGATCTAAATACGGAAAAAGAAAGTTCATAGTTAACAAGCTGATTAATTTCAGAACGCCGACTATCTCGATCAGAAAAAGACAGAAATGGAATGCATCGGACGGCAAGTTGTGGAGCTCCTCAATCAAACAGTATTATTAGTCATTTCAAGGGATTGATCAATGTAAGCTCAAAAGTTTGAAATCAACCATCACTTTTTTCTTTCAGTCCTTCAACAATCTCGGTGTTGGTAGTCGGTTATCAAGAACGACGTCCATTGATGAAACTGCGAATCGCCAAAATTCTGCACCTCCTCCAACGAGTCAACACCAAACGGCCTATCGAAACGATGATAACAGTTACGGAATGAGACATTCGACATCGATGGGAGTTCAAAACAGTCAGAATACGCAACGAATCAGTGCAACGTTTAATGCATTCGAGTCGCC
Source organism: Caenorhabditis briggsae (assembly GCF_000004555.2). Taxonomy (NCBI): domain Eukaryota; kingdom Metazoa; phylum Nematoda; class Chromadorea; order Rhabditida; family Rhabditidae; genus Caenorhabditis; species Caenorhabditis briggsae. The sequence continues at coordinate 10,946,351 of NC_013488.2, read as the reverse complement.
AGAAGAACGAGAAAGACGAAGAGAACGAAGAATGAGACGACGAAGTGTTGAAAGCAACGGAAGAGTGAGTTTTTCTTTTAAAGTTTTCAAATAATTTCTCAGAAACTTCTAGAGCAATTAAAAAACAGGTACTTTCTGCATTTTGGGAGAATCTCGTCTTATACAAGCAAAAATAATTCATGGATTTCGGTTATAGGTCGAATTGGAGACTCCTCCTCCATCAGTTCGTTCTCCAGTCATCGTCAACAAATCATCAGTTGTTCATGCACCTGCAAACTCTCCTCCTGTAAAAATTCGTGATAACGGAATCGACGAAGAATTCCGAATTCCACTCGAAGAAAACAACAAACCGCTGCTTTTCTATAAACGAAAAAGATATCAATTTTTGAATTTTCCAAGAACTTCATCTAAATCATAGCCATAACCAGGTCTCTTTTTTTCTCAATTTGTTTTTTTTCTTTCTGTCCCAGTCCAGTTCTTCTTTCTTGTCAACCACACGTTTATGACATTTTCTAGTCGAAAACCTATTTTCTTGTCCTCAACAAACACTTTTTTGCCTCATTAATTTTGAATACCAAATATTGATTGCTATGGTATCTTTAATGACTCTTTCTTACTTTCTTCTGTGCCATTCGGTTACGGTAATTTGCAATAAAAACTCACAATGGTTATTCAAGTGACATTGAATCGAAATCAAAAGTATGACAATTTCATGAATAACAAAATTGACTGAAGAGCTTGGGTATTTTAGAGATACCGTAATCACTCTAGTAGAAGCACACCCTATAATTGCCCTTTGAGCTCATTTATCTGAATTTCTATAAGAGATATGGAAAATGTGTTAACTAATAAAATGTTGGTGATGTTATGAAAAAACATTTCAACAGTTGACAAATGCTCAACATTTTTCATAGAAATTCAGATAATTGAACTCAAGGGCAAGCATAGAAGTGGCGTTCTATTATAGTGCCTACGGTATGTTCAAACTTGTTCAATATCAAGAGCTCGGTTTAGAATTGATTCAAAAGGTGTTTATAATGTGGAGCGGGAGGAAAATGCAAAAAAAATGTATTATTCATCAGTGTCACAGCCTTCCGTACTCTTTTTGTCGAAAAATTTTCCAGTCTACAAACTGAATTCAATGCAAATTATATTTTTCTTTATGAAGAATGTTTGGAGCTAGTCTAGTTTCATCTCACATGACTCATTGTTCCGGGTATTGAATTTTGGAACAACAGCCAACACGTGTAGTTCTGAACTTTTGAATTCGATATATTCAGACTCAAGGACAGTATTTTCTCATGATCGAGCTACCTTCCTGAATTCGGAAACGACCTATTTTTGAAAACAAACGGAACTATTTAATAAGATCGGGCTTTCAAATTTTTAAACTCTATAGTATCCTAATATTGAATTCTATATTCTTCTGACTCTGGTCACATTTATTCTTGTTCCGCATCAGAATCGCTTTTTCAAATAACGTGATAAATTCCATGAACGCCCATATCCTGCCTATCGTCTAGCTTCCGATGCATCTAATCAGGAAATTCGAGGAGGATGTCCATTTTTCTGAGATCTTGTTTTCCTGAAGATGTATTTTTTTTCAAAAAGTTTTCCACCTAAATATAGTATCCCACGCACTTGACTCATGATTCCCTAACTACTTGAGAAAAAATGGATGCAGCTTTTTTTGTCTTTCTTTCCTTATTTTTCGAAATTCAGTTTTACTATGCAGACTCTTTGTCTCGTTTCCAATGGAGACAGTATTTCAAAGATTGGTGAAAAAAAAGTAAAATTTGTGTTTGCAATAAAAAATGTACTGAAATTTCTTTTCAGCAAAGGAGAAAAACTCGAGCACAAAAACGGATTTCTATACATGTTCATAACAAAATGTGATTCTTCGCGTAGATCTCAATTTTTCTCCCACAACACATAATTAATCTTGATCATCATCAGTTAGTCAGGGGCTCTCCCTTACTAATAATCCTTTGCTTTTTTCTTCTTCGTCAGTATTTTATCCGGACGCAAAATATTATTTTTTTTTGTTCAAGCTCACAGAAGGCGGCGTCTTCTTCTTCTTCCCTTCTTCATGTCCGTGTGAATCGCACCTCTATTATTCATCACGAGTGTATAAAATATGAAATATTGTTTCATATATAATGTATAATAGGAAAAAATGGATGGAAAGAAGCGGGAAGAGAAGAAGAACGAGAGTGAGAATGAGAGGAGACACCCGATATTTTAATTGTGCCCTTCGCTTCTTTTTTTTCTATTGGCACCCCAGTAGAAGTGTCTCTATTTGCACTCGATTCATCCCACAGATATCCACGTCTTCGCGCTTTCTCATACTTTTTCCACGTCTTCCATTTTCCAGTCATTTTCCTTTTCTTATCTGTTTTTCAATGCATAAGATATCACAAAACTAAGAAACACAAAAGGGACTTGATCTGAGACCGAAATTCAAATCGAAAACAATAAAAAAGAAACTGATAATCCAATTGAACTAGGTTGAACTTGTTTAATCTTTTCTGATGAACTGGGAAATTGGTACTACAATCTCTATTTTTAGGTCAGCTTCCCAAACTGAACTCTTATAAATATCTTAGAACTAAAATAATAATTTTGTGAGATTATTGATGATCCTCAACAACCCTTGCTTGGAAAACTACCATATATTTTTGCAGTTGGTCTTTTTTTTTGTAGAGTTCGTCTTTTCGGTTAATGTAGACGTTTACTGTTTTTTTACTTTCTGTAGTTCTCGTTAGTTATTGTCATTTTTATGAAATTTCTGTTAACAACCAAATAATCCAAAAAAAAATCCCATGGGCTTCTATCAGGGCAAACGGATTATCGGTAGTCTTGCAATCCATAAAAAAACCCATGTTTTTTGAATCTTCATAATTATCTATCGCTATCTATCAGAGAATTGTTATTTTTCATATCTGGACACAAAATGTTGAATGTCAGTACCTCTAGATTTTCCAAAAAAAAATCTTTCAATGATACTCCTTTTTAAAGCCTCGTTACCGGTCTGATTGGCAAATCAGAACATTTTTTAGTTGCCGGTTGTTCACATATTGAGTCAGAATCCAAAGTGAAACCAGAGAACAAGATTCTGAACATTTTTGACCTACTTTGGTTTTTTAAATTTTTTTTTTCAAAGAACTTCTTTGACATCTTCATTTGCGTCCATTTAGTCATAAAAGAGTCACTCGGATACACTTTTGAATCACCATGGAAAAATCAGGTAGCTAGGCGTTCGGATGACGTTTATTTTTGAAATTTAGCTTTACTTCTTTTTTCTGACGTCTTCTATTTTGAAAAATACTACAATAGACAATTCAGAACTTCCTGATCCGAAGTCTATCAGAAAAGTTATGAATCTTCCTTTCTTTGAATTTTCAAGGCTAGCTCTTGAATCCTACAGTAACCACTGCAAAAAAAAAAGTTGCAGAAGAAACTGCCCACTCACTTCCGAGATAATAAGATAAGGAAAAACGGAGAGTGAAAAGCGGAAATTTGTTTTGCGAAATGAAAACAATTGTCTTTTACTTTTCTACTCCATCTCACGAGTCGTTGGGGAGCACGGCGACTGCTGCCCCCACATGTAATTAGGTGAGCCTGTTCTCATTTGCGTCTTTCTAGGTTTGGTACTTTTTTCTTTTCTTTTCTTTTTTGCTTTTTCATTCTTTTGGAAGGCAGAGATGGTTCTGGAATGAAAGAAAGTCTGAAGAAGGGAATGAAGGCAGCCGGATGTCATCGAGTGAGTATGTGTATGGAGGTCTGGACTTCTTTAATTATCCTGACTCTGACGAGTTGTCGTCTTCTTCTTCTTCTCCTCTTGTGCGTGTCTAACTGTGTGCGTATGCTCATCATTTTTGACTAAACTTTGAATGCAACTCCATTGTTATCCCATTTTTCATTTCTAGTTTTAGATGCTGCTCTTTTGACCAGTTTAACACGACTTCTCCTCATTTTCAAATAACTTATCTGGGTTACGGTAAGATAGGCATCAGAAGTTTCGATGATCATAAGCCTTACGCATCACTTTGAACTACAGATTTGGTTACTGAATCAGGGATGTTCGAAACGGAATTCGGAATCCCGACCGGAATCATTTCAAATCTTCTTTTTGGATTTAGAGCTTTTTGGACTACTGTATGCTAAAGGCGCGAAACGTTCATAGCAGGTCTCAAGCGGAAATAATTTCTGTTTATTGTGTTTTCGAACTCTTTTTGTCAATTTTTCGTATTTTCGTGATGAGAAAATGAGATTACGATACATCTGATTTCCGGAGTTCTGAAACTCGGAATTTCCGACATTCCTATGTTGAGTATTCCTTCTAAATTGTTTTATATTCAAAAAAGGAAAAAATCGAAATCAAAAAGAAAAATAACACCTTTTATGGGAAGTTTCAGGTTTCCAAAAAAACAATCGGACTAGAAAACTTTCAAAACTGTATTTTTTGTTGTTTACTCTCTCTCTCTCTCTCTCTCTCTCTCTCTCTCTCTCTCTCTCTCTCTCTCTCTCTCTCTCTCACAATCATCAAATCTTCTAAATGATTCTAAATTGTTTTGAGTTTCGGATTCATCCGAAAAAAAAATCCCACATAAATTTGATTCATCGGAACATTCATTCTATATTCTAAGATGTTTTTTTCGAATTCTCAAACATTTTCAAGCAATGAGTATTATATATATATATATTTTTTTTTCTACTTTCTGAAAGATTTTCATCCCAAAGATCTCATCTATTGTAGATGAGAGGACAGCTGGAGGCAGAGGAAAAATGCAGAAGAAGTGAGGGTAATCATCCGTTTTCAGAAAAACGAAGACGTACTTTTCCCGGGAGAGAAACACTAACAAAGTTGTCACCAATCAACTTTGGACAGCTTCTTATTCCGAGGTTCCCCTGTTTCTCATGTTCTCTTTTTTCTGCAAACACGTCTTCAGATGAACGATGTTTTCCTCTTACCCCCGCTTGATTTTAGGAAAATTATTCGATGAGTCATGGCTTCGAAATCTTTGGAAAATGTTCTGGAACCAGCGAATTCTGAGTATAATAAATATATGACTGCAGAACTCGCTCATGTTGTGACTTTTTAAGCTCCCTCCAGATGTCGAAGCAGAGGGGAATAAGCAATATTGTCACTCTTCTCACTTTCTAATTCATATTGCAATTTCTGTTAGTCAACCGCAAGATTTATATTTCATTTCATTTTCCATAAATCTTTTCTTCAGACTCTTTCCCTTCTTTCCTTTTCACCTGCTCTCTCATTTTTCAAATGACGTTATTCTATCAATTTCATATTTCGAAAGCTAATTTTTTTTTGTTTTACAGTCAATGGAGAGACCGTTTGCACTTCCCTATGATGTATCACCAATATACCATCCGTTTTCAAAGCTAGTAAGTCAAAAATTCTTTTTTTTTCCTTTTGGCACAAGTACACTTTTACGAGCTCGTTTTATGGAAGGACCTCTGACAATACCATTACAAATGTTATTAGTCTTCCAAGGGCATAGAAAACACAAAATGTAACGACCAAAAATAGAAAAAAGAGAAGCATGCTTTTAAAACTTGCACTGAAGAGCCTTTCTTTTTTAACTTTGACTTTGAAAAAAAAAAACAGGAAATCGTAAATAAATATTTGAGACTTAGATCAATTCCATCTGAATTCCACTTGTACTCATACTTGTAAACCTACCATAGTTTTTTTTCATAATCAATATTTTTGAAGGAACAAAAGTAGATATGATAGAATTCGACAAGTGCTACAAAACTATACTATTAGGAAAACTGTGTCTTGTCTATAAACAAATTTATAACCCATATAGTGGCTTATGGTGGTCCTGTCTATTGTTTTCGGCCTGATCCGTCTCTTACTTCATTCATAGACAAAGTACAGTTTTACAAATAGTATCATTTTGTAGTACTCGTTGACTTCTATCATATTTAATATAGTTGGTCCAAAAATATTTATTCTAATAAATCTATGGCAGTGTCCCGTTTACAAGTATGTTTGTATTAGATATAAATATTTCTCACTTTGGAAAGTTCGTTGTGATCATTTATACAAACTGAAATGCATTGAATTTTACAGTTTCAAAAACCATTCTTTCTCTTTTTAGTTTGAACAAAATTGTCCAAAGTTTTCCAACTTTGTTTAAGGATTCTTCGCCTAAATCCCCTCTTGAGAATCAGGAATCTTCTAATACCGTGGGACCACTATATCGAGTATCCGATATTCTCCCATGAATTATTTTCCAGGTTTTCAATTTTATTTTCTGTGTTCCAGACTATGGATCACTCAATGATGCCGGTAATTTCAATAACCCGAACTCGGCGTTGCTCTGTTAGTTCCCCACTTCGGTAAGTATATCTCTCTGTTTTTAATTTCCACCTGTTCTTTCCATTTTTTGAAACTAAAAAACTTGTTATGCCGGCTGTCAAGGCAACTTTGCTCGCCGTCGGAAAACGAGCTGTTTCGTGCGCATTAATCAAAATTTGAAGACGAAAATTTGTCTTTCGTCCTGGCATTTCGCCGTTTTTCGCATCGAGTTTATAAGATCCTCAAAAAGTCATAAGCCCGTTTATTCATTTTTCATTTCTTTCTTGTTGTTGTCTTATATTTCCAAACACCCACCATTTTTGACATGACTCTGACACAAAACCAATCAGCGTGGGCCGAAGGGACTATTACTCGTAAATCTAGGGGGGCTTTCAGAAAAAATTGGCTTTGCGTCGTCGCCTCGGTCTCTTGCCAAGAAAATGAATATAATTTCAGATTTACTCGTACATTTTCTGAAGATTCGTTGGATTCGTTGGAGAAGAATGGTCGGAAAGAATTGAGAAGGCAACGAATCATGGAGAACGGTAGCAGTATTGATCAGGTTAGTTTTGGAGTAGAGTCGCTAAGATCTTAAGGAACTATTTGAACCATTTTCTAGCGTGACATACTTTATCTAAGAGATCTCTGTATGATATTTCGCTTCCTTTGTCCCTGCAGGTTTCTCAATTTCAAATAACAGTCTGTTTTTCTGCATCATTCGTAGACACCTCTTGTAAGCTTAGCATTCATAAAAAAACTTCCTATCAACAGTTTTCCTATACAATCCTAACTCTTGTTTTGTTAGAAAACTGTCTGATTCAAGTTAGATGGCATGAGTTGGGGAAGATAATATTGTTTCCCATGTGACCTCTAACCAGCAAACTCATCTCATTATTCTTATTTTACCATCAGTTTTCTCAATATGGCTGACAGCACAGAACCCTCCCGAAAACCATCATACTATTCACTAAAAGCTCATTGCCCAATTCCATTGATCGTTATTTTCCAGGAGAAAAATTGTCTGAGTCCCCTTACTCATACTACTTGCCCACATTTGGGTCAAATGGGTCGTTCAAGAACCGAATGTCCAGAGGTGGAGAGTCTTCGTCTTCCGCTTATGGTATCGTTTAGATTTGAATCTCCGTTTAGATGTTGTTTATTTGTTTGTAGGCTAAACGATCTGCAGGAGATCTTTCGTGTCCACCATCACCGACTCGTCGCAATTTGAACGAAGTCATCGGTTAGTGGAAGATGATTAAAATTCAGATAGAATTCAGAAAATTGTTTAGGGTTGACTGCATATCAGCAAAAGCTTCTCACTCAAAGCTGGCCAAACATCTTCACCACCGGAGCCAGCGGCCCATTTGCTAACAGCCTGTTTGCCACATTGAGTGCACGGAATGCCAAAGCAAAGGAGCTGCTGACAAAGGCCAATGGAGTAGCTGTATTTGCAAAAAGCGACATGGACTGCAGCATGATGCACTGTCGGGTTACTGTAGAAGTGTTGGATACTGTCATCAAAAACTTGGACGCTGATCACTCTCGTGTTACTCAGTACCTGACCGAAGTCGGAAAACAACATCGTCATCTGAAAGCAGAGGGTCTCTCGAGTGCTGTCTGGGATGATCTAGGTGATACAATCATGGATTGTGCTCGTCGTCGGTGTGAGGCAGTTAGAAAGCACAAAGAACTCAGACGCGCATGGTTGGCAATCATCGCCTACATTATGGACAATCTTAAACAGGTGGGGAGCCTCTAGAACTTTGATTTTGAAAATTTTTAAAATTAAAACATTATTTTTAAAGCGTCTCATTTTCGATATAAAAATAACTGAACATTTTTCAATTTTTAGGGACAGTCAGTAACTCGAGCCAGCTCTAGCTACGACTTGACCAATGATTCGTCTAAAATTCCATGCTCAAAGAAGAACTCGGGCAACTAAATCCACATAAGTAATCTGTCTCTTGCTTGTACAACTTTCCATCTCATTTTCTTTTCCTCCAATTTCCCCATTTTTGTTCGCTTTTTTCCGCATATCTTGCGATTCAGACTTCATCCTTCCCGTTATTCTTTTTTCTGTGTTAAAACACTGTATTTTCATTCTACCCAACACATTGAGTTCCACACCCACACAAAATCTCTCCACAGCAAAAAGTTTCAACTTTTTATTTTTTATTTTTGGCAAATTTTCTTGTCGATGTTAATAAACAAAAGAAAAAAATCCTATGGATGATTATGATCGGAAGAGAGAACACATACACATGTTTTGAACTGGTTGAGCATATCTTTTGAGGAGGAAGACAGGTGAGAGAAGGGCATTTTTGAGTGAAGATTCAGAGTAAAAAAGTGAAATGAGTGAGAGCCTGAGCGAGAGGTGAACAGAAGAATGAACAGATAACAATAAATATACAAAAAAGGGATTTTGGAGAACACCGGATTAGTTCAAATGAAGAATCGGATTGAACTACAAGACTCTGAATATGGATGAGCAATTAACAAAAAGAAAAATACAGTGGCTATTCAAGAATGTCAAGTGGTTCGTTTCATCGGAATCTGTTCATAACAAGGAAGTGATCGATCACCTAAATATTATGAATTCTATCGAAAGAGAAAAAATGAATGGCGTTGAATGGCAAGATGATATGTTGTCGTATGGATTCGTGGCACGAGATGGCTGATGATATGGGTTAGCTACTGATGGTCGTATGTACTATACAATTTCCATCTTTTTGACTTTTTCGTCTATTTCGTCGGAGCTTGATACTAGCTGAAAAGTTTGCACTTTGAAAATGAGTGAGTTGAAGACTTCATGGAGTTCGTGCTCACACAGGTGATTCGCGAACAATCCGTTACGGACGCTCCGCGTTCGCNCNCNGCCTGNGCACGNNCCGCGTGCCTGATCNACTCCAACCTGTTTTTAAGTATCCTATCACGTGTTTTTGACGTAAACTAAATAGGACTGACTTCTCAACAAAATATACCGCCAAACCTGCAGTAGAAGAGCCGGCCTTTTTACAGATCCAAGGCTCCTCTGGAGGTCCATTATATTAAAGGGTCTCTTCTATTAAAGGAACCCTTGAATTAAATGGTCCTTTCTAATACAGATTTTACGGTAGCTTCTGTCGTTTTCTTACAACTCCACTAAAACCCGCAACTTTGATTTTCCGTTTATCACTGTTCCACCAAAAAGTTCTAGTGGAAT
>NC_013488.2:10926010-10936690 GCF_000004555.2 Caenorhabditis briggsae | reverse complement strand
AGCAGTACATTATTTGGATTGCTCCGTATCCTGTCCGTTCGCAAGCTCCGTATCCGATCCGATTGCGAATCATAACCAAACGGATCCGTTTGTCAATCAAATGTTTTATTGAGTTCGCAAACGGATCCGTTTGATCATGATTCGCAGTCGGATCGGATACGGAGCTCGCGAACGGACAGGATACGGATCAATCCGAATAATGTACTGCTATTTACTGAAAACGGTTCGCGTGCGGTCCGTATGCGGTTCCTATTTCAACCGCGCGCGAACGCGACCGTTCGCATTTTACCTGTGCACAGTCAGAGAGCATCATAAACTACAAACTCTTTTTAAGTTTCCTATCACGTGTTTTTGACGTTAAAATAAATAGGACTCACTTCTCAACAAAGTATACCGTAAAACCTGCAGTAGAAGAGCCGGCCTTTTTACAGATCCAAGGCACCTCTGGAGGTCCATTATATTAAAGGGTCTCTTCTATTAAAGGAACCCTTGAATTAAATGGTCCTTTCTAATACAGATTTTACGGTAGCTTCTGTCGTTTTCTTACAGCTCCACTAAAACCCGCAACTTTGATTTTCCGTTTATCACTGTTCCACCAAAAAGTTCTAACTCTTGTTCATATATTATCTTTGAAGATTAATCGTTCTTGACAATAATCAAAAGTCAAGTAGTTCGCTTTCTGTCAACATACAGCGCCTCGGGTCTTTGTTTGCATTTCAAATAAAGAAAAGACAACGTGAGCAAAAAGGTTTTCTCTCGTTAACTCTGATTTTTCCCTTCCTCACCTGATGTTTATTGGCACGGGGGCGAATGTATATCGCGTATGCCAAGGGTATCAGAGCAAACGAGAATAGTTTCAGCATTGTCGTCGTACTGAAAATACAAAAAATATAATATAAACTGTTGAACGTATTTGAAAATCACCTGAAGACGTCATCCCAAGATCGTAAATCCCTCAAAATGTATCCGGCTTGAACGCAAATGAAATTGTACGGCGCCAGACCTGAACGGAATGAAATAAAATTTGAATTGAGTGGTGTGAAATGAGACGGAAACGGGATATGTTTGTGGGTGGACAAAAAACAAAAAATGACGGGAGAGACTTACCAAAAAGTGCCGAAACGACGAAGATTGGAAGAGGAATGTTGAGGAACGGTGCGACGATGTTGAGAAGCCAAGACGGCGAAATTGGGAACATTCGAGCAAATAAAAGGAATGGTAGTAATCGGTTCGAATTGTCGTCGATCTGAATTTCAATATTTTAGTAAGAGGAAAATGAGTAAAGCTTACTTTTTGTTGAAGATATGTTAGTTTCTGTCCAAAGTAGTAGAAGACATATTCCCTTCCGAACAGTTCAGAGAAAAGATAACACAGTGTACTCCCAACTGAAATAAAGTTTATTCTGTGATTGGAATTTTAATCAATCTGGCAAAGTTTGAGAGTTTGAATTTTGAGCAGGCCAAAGTAAAAAAAAAGAAACCAAGGCTGTGCCACGCCACGGCCGACAGATGCAGTCCGATGCCGGCTTTGACTAGAGCCACGGCTTCAGAACACAATATCGAATAGCCGCGACTGGCTTTCATTTTGCACAGCTTTGATTCAAACTTATGAAACCATGGAGCTCCAAAACTTACGTGTTGTGAGACAACAGCAAAGGATGAATCCCGACCACAGATCGTAGACAACTCCCGCGATCACATTCTGCAAGAAATAGTTTTATCCATTGTTTCTTTCCATTTTCCCTTTCAAAAACGAAATCGTTCAGGATAAATCATACGATTTCTTTTTTCTTTCCTTTTTGCTTTTTCTTTTTTCTGTGTACGCATTTATCTACGATCCGCTAGAATGTGTGACGTGATAAGAAAGTGATGAGAATACCCGGTCGGAATCAAGTTTATCCGCCCTCCGTGCCATCATCAACAGAAAAAGATGAAGCTGAGAGAAGGGAAAGACAAAACGCAACACGACACCGTGATTACAGTCGGAAGCTGCTGATGACAACACCATAGCCAACTGATTACGTAACAGTGTGATTCAGATTCTACATTCCAATACAAAAAATATACTTACCAAAAGAAATGATCCTGGGATAGCAAAAGTCTGTTTGTAGAGATACGCACAGATGAAAAGTGTGGTTATATACCCAAAGTGATCTTCTTTATATGCTCGAAATTTGTCAGCTAACACTGTGAAGTTGTCGAATTGCTTCGGAATTTCGAACACTCCTCCTTCTGAAAAAAAGTTATTTTAAGAATGGACAAATTTTTAGTTAGTGACCTAGTTGTGCCGACCATCTAGAGAGTAGTGATAGTTTCCACTACTAGGTCAGAAAAAAGACATACCTGACTCTGGCCAGCCTGGTGCGGAGCATATCATGTACCATAGGGATAAGGATGAGATGCCAAATATGGCAGGGAGTATGAAGAGTCGTGTCATAGGAGATGTCGCTGTGTATGGAACGTTCGATCTCTTCTCCCACGCGTTTTTGCGTTGCGAAGGGAGGAGAATATAGATGAGAAGGCGTTGACTTGAATACGAAGGTTGAGGTATGTGTGATCAGATCAAGAGGATAAGTTGGAGGGCATCTGACGCAGCCGATCGAAGAAATGTTTCTGAAAAACGAAGCCATTGTGATGTGTAAGGGCACCGAGTGAGAAATATATGAGATATTGAGAGATTCAGAGAAGGGGCTTCTCCCTCTAAACAGGAATATGGTGTGGTGGCATAGAGACGAACCGAAGAATAAGAATAAGAAAAGCGAGGGCGACATAATTGGGCGCCGTAGGAGGAGGATTCTAACGGTTTGGCAATATTCAAAAAGAGTGAAAATTGGATTGGTTGTCGAGAAAAAAGAAACACTCATATGAAGTGTGGAATTGATTGAAATCGGACGTTCGGAAGTCTGAAAATATAGTGGACAGTATACAAATAATTTTCTGGTCAGACTCTTATCTGGTTTTTTTTGTAGGTGAAAAAAAGATTGTAGGTGAATGAAACTTTTGTGTTCGTAGATTATACTCGAAAAAAATGTACTTCTTCTAGGGAAAAATAACGATTCCGGAAAGAAATAAATGTTTGTAGGTGTGGTCTAACAATAAAAAACGCATTGAAATGTACCAAATGACCATCATGAATAAAATAAATCTACTCGGAAAATGGGTTGACCTTATTAATGGGAAGAAAAATGGGAACAGAAATAAATAGGAGTTCAAAAATGACAATGATGCTGTCATGTTTATAAACAAGAATTTCCAGAAAACAAAACCGTTATCAACAAGAAATCATTGGACACTGTTGTCCTTCTGTAGGAGTGACAACTGATGCAAAATGCCCATCGATTTATATTATGAAACTACTCATCATTAATATCAGAGAAATAATTTCAAGTTCTAACATTTTCTAACAAAACTATGACAAGTATCTACTCGTGCTCCTTTTTCCGTCTTTTCCATGTCAACCATTTCTGAATAAACCACACTTTTCGTACGCTACAACCTGACACAGTTTCAGTCGGAAACGGAATTTTCATTGTTTTTAAGAGTAACCTCCGAGCTTGAAGATAACAAAAGGTTTTTTTGATAAGCGATTGTATTATTCACACCTTTTCTACAAATTTTTCTCTGAACTTTAAGAATTGAGGAGTAATTTTTAAAAAAACCATAATCAACCTTTCCCCTCCAATAGAATAGAAAATGTGTAATGAATTAGCAGGAAAAAGTTTTTGTGTAAACTGATGTAGTAGCATGAGGATCCGACAAGAGATATGCAGAAAAAATGAGAGAGAAAGTGTAAAGAACAGGGGTTGGAGAAGCAATTTGATAAGCTATCAAGAACAGTCTATCACCTGGAAAAAGGAGGAAACATTGATAATGAGATTACGAATGGAATCAAGAAAAAAAAATACAGGAAGAGGTCATTGAGAGTGAATTAATGAAGAAAAAGAGACAAAGTAAGAGGAGAGAAATAGTAATAAAAAGAAAGACAACCAGAAAGAGCTACAGCGAATTTATCACTCACTTTTACGAGTCACAATCAAATCGTTTCGTGATCACACACATACACACAACAGGAAACACGGGTGTCTTCATAGAGAGCACAAATTAGTTTCAGAATTTCGAAATTCTAAAAATGGTACAACTTTTTTTCAAACCAAAAAGAGAAGTATGTATTATAGTGTTCAGTTACAGATTGCACTGTACGGCCGAACAAACAAAAAAAGAGGGTAAGGGAAAATGAGTCATAAGCTGGGGAGTCCAGTGTGGTCATTTTTAGCAGGATATTCAGTTATTTCAGGTTTTTCAGATTTTGAGGCATCACTTATTTGAAAAATCAGAGCCTGGCCCAGCCCAGAGAGACTAGGTTTCTTTCAAGTTTGTTTATATAATAATTTTTTACCCCGAAAATTTCTTTGAAAGTACAGGAAAAATATATTGAAAATTCTGCCCCAAACGGGCCGAGAGCCTGGCCCGACCCATTGCAAGTATGCTAATTATCACGTCATTTGTTTCCATACACATGTGCTTGCCACCTAAATGTTTTGAATTCTATGGAAACTAGAATAGTTTTCAGAGTACGATAAGAGAAATAAGTCACAGGTTGATAAAAGTATGGAACAAAAATTTCAAAGTGTGACAACTTTTTTTCGTTTCTGCTTCTGATTCTTTTTTGATGCTGTTTCTGTTACTTCTATTATTTTCGGTTGGATGACTTTTCAAATTTCTAGAATTAGTAGGACGGATGTTGTATGTTGGAATAGAAGATGTTAATCGGAGTGTTTCGACGAGAATTGGACTGTAAAACTTCTAATAGTACGTCCCTCAAATCGTCCACTTTGAGCCCATTTATTTCATTTTCCGTATAAGTTGTTTCTGACAAAATTTTTATTATAACGCCCAGAATATTTTGTTAGTTGATAACTATTTGATATCTCTTATAGGAACCGAGATAAATTGGCTTAAAGTTGACGGTCTAGGAGCGTTTCATTAGAGAGTTTATGGGCTGTAAATTACGGTATCTCCAAAGTAATTTTACGAAAAACCGAAAAATTGGAAAGCTTAGAAGAAGGATTCTCAACCTGAGCGAAAAGTTCCTCAATCAAAGCAGGTAGAAATTCAGTGAAGAAAAGAGAAAGTGTATAATTAGAGTAAGTAGGATACGGAAGAAATCGGAAAATGATAGATGATGGATGCCAATTTCGGATGGAAATGATTGCGTAATCGAAAGAGAAAAGGGGGATATACTCGATAATGAAAAATAAGTTAATTGATTGAATGAGAGTGAGTATCCTTCCTCTTCATCTGAACGTCTTCTCCGTCATTCATTTCAGTTTCTTAGTTGTTTTGGTTTTAGGAGAAAACGAAGCAGAAGCCTGTGGATTGAAAAAGGGCCGTGAGGGAGATGAGATCTGACGGATAGGGACAAAACCGAACTGGATTCGGAAGAAAGTGGGGGTGGCCCTCCCTGACGACGAAGATATTGGAAGGAAAAAGAAAGAAGAAGACGAAGGAGAGAGAGAGAGAGAGAGAGAGAGAGAGAGAGAGAGAGAGAGAGAGAGAGAGAGAGAGAGAAAGAGAGAGAGAGAGAGCCTCTCGAGGAGTTGAACTTGTGGGACGAGTATTGAAGGTGCGGCGCCGCGACCGACTGAGCCAGAGAGAGATGAATGTCTTACGGCCAATCGTCTTTGAATCGGGATTGATAGCCGGTAGAAGCATCATCACAAAAAAGTGAAATAGAAAGTGAGGAGGATACCACAAAGAAGAAGAAAAAGGCGTACATAAAAGATAGCTATTATTGATAGCTTCTTAGCATTGTAAGCTGCTATTTAGCTTATCCACCTTTCTGTCCTCATTTTCAAAACCGAAATTCTTTGACCGTATTTAAAATTTTCTAGTCATGCATTGAAAGAAACCAAAAATTGAAACACTTAATGGGTCTGCTTCATCGTTTATCCTATAGAATCCTTCTTCCGAGAAACCCGATATAGAGAGAGATGAATGGCTTACGGCCAATCGTTTTTGAATCGGGATTGATAGCCGGTAGAAGCATCATCACAAAAAAGTGAAATAGAAAGTGAGGAGGATTTATGGATGACCACAAAGAAGAAGAAAAAGAAGAAGCATAGAAACAAGAAGAAGAAGAAACCATGGATTTCGCGCAATGGTGCAGAAGTTACAAACTGGATGACAAATAAAAAAATGTCTATGAGAATGTGACTTGCGATATTCTCTGTCAAGAGTATTCTTTTGAATGTGTCATAATTTTTTGAAACTGTACGATTTGAAATTTGAAAACGAAAAATATCGTTTTTATAAAAATTTAAAGGTGAGGACATGAAAAAAAAAACTGTCTTGAAATTTTGTTCATATAAGCCTCTCGAGGAGTTGAACTATGGGACGAGTATTGAAGGTGCGGCGCCGCGACCGACTGAGCCACTCGGACGAAGCTCGATGGCGTACATAAGCCCGATGGCGTACATAAAAGATAGCTACTATTGATAGCTGCTTAGCATTGAGAGCTGTTATTTAGCTTATCCATCTTTCTGTCCTCATTTTTCAAAACCGAAATTCTTTGACCGTATTTAAAATTGTCTAGTCATGCATTGAAAGAAACCAAAAATTGAAACACTTAATGGGTCTGCTTCATCGTTTATCCTATAGAATCCTTCTTCCGAGAAACCCGATATATTGAAAAGATATGAGCCAATACAGTTTCCGGCCGTTCTTTCTCCTTTTTTTCCTTTCTTCCTTTCCCGCCAAGGACGCCCTTTATTGTCTCTGGAGGTAAAAAAGGAAAGAAGAAGAAAAAGAAAGAGATAGGTCGCGGAGACGGATTATTAGGTGGCAAAAGGAACGATGAAGAGGTGCTTAAATACAAATCTAAGGCTACCTGATTGACCGATGTACAGCGAAGAAAAGATGAGGTTGAACCATGGGCCAGAATGAAATGGAAAACGATTAAAAGGATTGAGAGAGTGTGTGAGGTGGGTACTGTTGAATTGACATAGAGAAAGTGAGACCAACAACAAAATTTGCATAGATCAACGATACAGAAATTTTCGGTGAATTGACGTCAAGATAAAATGAGGATTAAGAAAACAGAATAACAGGTAATATGAAAGAGAACTGCAAAAAAAAGAGAGTTAAATCGAGAATAACCGTTTTTTTTTTTGATTTCAGATTGCTGATCAGAAATCCATTCAAATGAATGGTGAGTAATCCCAATCGTTCTGAAAAACAAGACCTCTGCGAGAATGAACATTTCTAATAACCAGTTACAAATATTTTTCAAAAAATTCGAAACAACGGAAGTTTCAAGACCATAGTTTGAAAACTAGTCTGGTCATAATAAAACGCAGACATTAAAAAAAAAACAAAAATTCGGGGCCACTTCGGAAAAAAGTCACAAAATCCCAAATCACACAAAATTTGTCATATTCAAAAGTCACAAATAATTTAAAGGTGCTTTTCCTTGACTCTCAGTCGACTCCGAGTTGCTAGGATGCTGAACACAAAGGGGGGAGGTGGATAGAGCAATAAACACAAAGAAGAGCAAAAAAGAACGAATACACTACAATGACATATAAATTATTTTCAAAAATTAGTTAGTGTCTTTTGTTAAAGATATCAAATCAGAGAAGTTAGGGAAGTCAGGTGGAGCATCTTTGCGGGAGCTTCCACAAAAAAGAGAAAGAGCAACACTTGGTTTATTTGTCTTTTGAGGATGCCCTCGTTTTGCCTTCATCTTTCTTTCGACTGGCGGGAGTATAAGGAGCAGAAGAGTGGAAATGAGAGGGTGGAGCACCAGGTACGGGCGGAGCACTGGTAACTTGTAAGACTTTGGTCGCAATTAGAAGAGAGAAATGCCGTTTTTAACGTACACCGCAAATACAAAAATCGATTCAGAAAGTGTAGGGTTTGTTCGACGACATAATGGATTTTGGAAAAATGAACCCGTCAAGATGAATTGGTACTGGAAACGTTGTTAAACTGGTACAGAAATATCGAAGCTGTGGAAAAGAAACGCCGGTGGCGGTGGCCGAAGGTCCCACAACGACAACTACAGTAACCGTTTTTATTTTCATGTTTTTATTTTCAGGAGTTATTTTCTCGTTTTTTCACCGATTTTTTTCTGTTATTTATCTCGGGAGGTTTTCTGAATATTTTTTGAGTTTCTCGTTTTTGATAGCCTTATGCCTCACCTAAAAACTTTAAAATGCTGTAAACGTCGTTTTCAAAGTAAACGGTTCCTATTTTATTTGGATTTTCAGATTCTCCAAAATATAAAAATGTAAACTCCTTCCAAATCCCTGTTCCAAAAATGGCAAGTTGAAACAGAGAGACTCTAAAATAGATCAATCCTTCCGTGTCTTTTTTCCCAAACCAGGACGATTGAGCAAATAAAAAGGTCAACCACAGCCGGGAACTGTTGCATAGAATCAAAGGAAGTCTCAAACATATTCTTATCTGTTTATCACTCGGTTACTCTTATAGATAGTACTTCAGAATGTAGGTAAAAATAGGCTGATAAGAAGAAGTGAGCAAACTGTTTCCCGCAATTATATGTTTACACGGATACCAGTTCGTAGTGCGTGTAAATAGCTTCATGTAGTGTCTGTGTGCATCTCATGGAGGTCAACTTTGTAGTAGGACTTTATAAAAATATTTGAAAGGGAGATATATAACTACAGTAGTCCTAAAGATACTAAAAGGGACTGACGTGGATATGTGGACTCTGACTGTCCGTCGCGATCTGCCCAACTTTTTTGTGGATAAGGAAAAGTTTACCTAAAAGTTGAGGTTTGTTTGTATCTCACAATAACGATGATGTAATGAAAGATACATCGGTTTCAAAAAGATTTTGGAAATTCGTAAAATGGAACAAATGATTCAGTAGCTAGCAGGTGTTTATAACTGAGAAAATAAAAACAGCAGATGATATTCGATATCAGAATATTTTTTTTGAATTACGTTATATAGAAAAATTTAACACTTTTCTCTAACAGATTTTTCGAAACCTGTAGTAGAAGGGCCTCCAAACTTTTAACTTTGAGCCAATTCATCTCGGTAACTGTTAAAGATATAAGAAAAGTTGACAACTGATAAATTGTTTATCATTTTATTTAAATCATGTTTGTAGTCGACCGATTTTTGATGTCCTGCATAGGAGCCAAAAAAAATTAGCTCAAACTTGATAATTTGTTTTTTAAATTTATTGAAATCCAAACACCCAAAACTAGAAAAAAAAAGAAAAATAAAAAAGAGTGATGACTGAGAAAGAGTTTCATTTTGCCTTAAACCATAAAAAGTCACAATCCGTTTGCCAACCACTTTCTTTCTTCTGTCCATTTCCTCATTCTTTGACGCTCTCGGATCTATTGAAATTCCCGAAACGTAGACAAAAAGCGTACTGTAAACGATGGAAACGGCAGAAAAAGTTGGCGGAAAGGGCCGATTTACGAACGAGTACAAAAGTAAATAAAATGTCAAAGGTTAGGTTGGCACCCGCTTCGGGAGCAATTGGAAGGAGAGGGAGAGAGATCCTGGGTTATATTTGACTACAGGCACACCAACTACGCTGGAAACACAAAAAACAGAGATGAAAAAGAAAAGAGTGGGTCACAATTCAATATTAGACTTCTTCCCGATGTTGTTGAACATTTTCAAAAACTGAAACGAACAGTCGAATGATGAAAAATATGAGAAATAGGGAAAAAAGAAAGAGGGAAAATGATTACAAAATGATTGATAGATTGAAAAAATGGTTTGATTATCTGAAAACTGTCAGAATCATGATTCATCAATTATACACTGAAATTATGAGCATTTTGTTTTTACCCGGAAACTTCGTCTATTCCCTGTACCGTATACCTTCCTACTCTCATATTATTGTTGTACAAAAAATCAGAGCTGTGGAAGAGAAACTCCGGTGACCGTGGCCGAATGTCTCAAAACGGCGACTACCATAACCTAAAAATAATTGAATTTTCCGGATTTATTAACTCGATTTTCATTTTTTCGGTCAATTTTTTAACTATTAAGGAATTTTCTTTTCCGACTTGTTTGGGGAAAATAACAGGAAACAAAATCAGGGAAAACCCAGAAAAAAATCAGGGACATTCAATTATTTTTAGGTTACGGCAGTTGTCGTTGTCGGACCTGCGGCCACGGTCACCGGCGTTTTTCTTCAACAGCTCCGGTTTTTTGCACCAGAATAATACGAAGTTCAACAATACTGTAACCTTTCAGAATAAACATTTGATATTGGCTTTCAGATTTTCTTCGATAGTTGTAACGGTATCGCTTATTCCTGTTGCAATTTATATGCTTTCACTAATTTGTAACAGTTCAGAAAGCATTCAGTTTAAGCAGACAGAATATTAAACCATTAAATGGCATAATATCTAAGTAATGAGATATCGAATCTCACTACTTTGTTTGTGTTATTATTCGTTCTTACAGAAGCAAATGGAACCCATCAATTTTTTCATTTCAGGCAAACCTAATGGGGTTATTCACCAACATGTAGAAAAATTCGGAGAAATGGAGAAAATTCCGCGAAACCGCGGAGAATGAACCAATATAGCTGAAATTTCGGAGAAAATCGGAGAAAATTATAGAGAGCATATTCACAAAATTTGGGGTCGCAAAATTAATTTTGAAATTTTGGCTAGAATTTCAGACA
>NC_013488.2:10898518-10925605 GCF_000004555.2 Caenorhabditis briggsae | reverse complement strand
AGTGGATATTCTGACCCCAAATTTTGTGAATATGCTCTCTATAATTTTCTCCGATTTTCTCCGAAATTTCAGCGAGATTGGTTCATTCTCCGCGGTTTTGCGAAATTTTCTCCATTTCTCCGAATTTTTCTACATTTTGGTGAATAACCCCATAATTATTCACTTTATTATCATTCGAAATGGAAGTTTTTGTGTTCTGGACGCTTGTAGGAGTCTGTAAAAAAATTCACTGCCAAGAAAAAAAACTCAATTTGAAAGACCGCGCACATGTCTCGACAACGAAATCCTAGTCCTCGCGGCCGTGTAGTCCTCGTGGACAACTATACAAAAACTCTTGTTTTTAATTTAATTGGTTTTTAACAAATATTCAAGCACGTTTCAACCGATAATTTTTTAGAATATGGATCAAGACGAAGAAGAATTATCAGCAACACCACCACAATCATCAAGATCTGAAAGTGAAGGTCCATCAGATGCACCGGAAAGCGTCATTGAAACGATAGAGCCTGTTGTTATTTTGGCAGCTCCTATTCAGCAGCTCCCAGCTATTTCACTTTCCGGAAACAATGCACAGCGAACACTTTGGATTGGAGATGTTCCTACTGATTGGTCTGAAGACACGTTGAAGCAAGTTTTCACTGTAAGTTATAGCCACTTTCATTGCATGTTTTCTATTTATACAATTTTTAATTCAGGAAAGCAACCACCCGCCATATAAAGTGAAGCGAGTCTATGTCAAGGACGAGGTACTATTTTCAAGTTTTTTCTACATCTTTCTTTGTTTTACAGCTGAAAGGATATTGCTTCATCGAGTTTGTAACATTCGAAGAAGCTCGCCAAGCCTTGTTCGATCTGAATGGAAAGAGAATTACCGGTTTCAAAGATATTCGCTTCAATTTGTGTTTTGCGAACGATAGTTACAATCCGTAAGTGATTTCGATTATACTTTCTTACCTGTAATTCAAATTCAGAAACTCGGAATTCAATCTCCACGTATCAAGTGTTCCTGAAGAAATGTCAGATGCCGAATTATACCGGATTTTCGACAAATATCATTCTTGCCGCGGAGCAAAAATGTTTCGATACATCGATGGAGCTTCCAAAGGCTCCGGATTCGTTCGTTTCGGTAATCAAACCGATCAACAAATGGCGTTAGTGGAGATGCATCGAACACGAGTTGGAAACAAAAGAATTATCTTGAAACTGGCTGGTTCTCGCGGTGAAAAGCTTGATCGAAACGAGCCTAGCTCATATAGATCTCAAAGAAATGAACGGCATCGTCCCGAAAAATCAGTGAGTTCGAAATAGAAAACTAAAACTGAAGTAACCTAAATGCATTCAGCATCGAAACGGAACATTAATACCAACTGCACAGCACGTGTACGATGCTTTTGGAAACCCAGTTGTTGTTCCAGTTGACAAAAATATCTACGGAACTGACCATCCATGGGGACCGTTTCCCGATGATCCGGATCTCGATCCCATTATTGGACTTGATCTTCTGAGTGAGTTTTTCTTATTATCAGTGTATTCAGTACTCGTGATCGTATTCGTCACCGAGTGCGGACTGGTGCGGTATGCTGTTGCGCTTTAACACGGTCTCCCAGAGTGAAAATTTTTGGAAAAGTTCTCTCGTTGTCTGCACTCTAGCTAAATTTTATTTTTTCACGCGCCTCCCCCTTTCTCTCGTCTTTTTGACTAATAGAAACTTATCACCAGAGTCATGGAAATTACAGAAAAGTACGAAGTTGAGCTATTTTTAGAGGAAAAATTATTTGCTGTGTTACCGAAGACTTCAGCTATCAGCCGCACAAAATTTTATAAAAATTTGAGCATTTTGAGCGAAGTTATGAATCACTAAACACCGACTGGCAAAAAACCGGTTTCATTCAACCGTACATAAGTCTATCAGGTTTTTACGGAATTGAAGAAATAAAAACGTCATCAATACCACAGAAAGATTTGCTACAATTGCTCCATCTTCGATTTTTGATTTAGGTCCTCATTTTCTTGAAAATCTTGAAAAAGTGTCAAAAATCGGGGTTTTTGAGAATTTTGTACTGAAATTTGTATCCTGCAAAACTCTGCGAGTATCCAACCGATTATAATTATCAATAGACCAAAATTTTTGTAATGGATTGTTCTACAATTCCTCCGTCTTCGATTTTTGATTCGGATTTGTTCCGGTGTTAGGGGGTCAAACAGTAGTACATTGAGCGATTTTGGACTTTGGAGGCAATTTCCATTTGGTTAAAAGTTGTTTTTTTTTTTGCAAAAAGCAATCAAATATCTAATTTCCTATGTTTTCTAACATGATAGTAACTTAATTTGCTCATAGAGCAAGAAGAGTTGCTTAAAAACTCGGAAAATCCAAAAAAGTTTTTCAAAGCTTCATATCTTGCTTGATAGTTTGAGACAAGTCTTGAAACTTCTTACAGACAATCTCGGATATGATTTCTATCACCCATAAAAATATTTTCAGAAAATATCCATCTTTGAACGTTTTTGAGACGTTCTTAGCTGTTCATCCATTTTCCAATTAAATCTGTGAAAAATTATACTGATAAAATAGCGTGAGAGATGAAGAGACGCAGAGACATTTTTCCTCTAGTTTTCAAATCAACAATTTGAAAAAGAGACCGTGCTTTAATGAGAAGAAGATTTTTCGAAGTTTTAACCCGTGAAAAATTCAAGTTTCTCTCAAATTTTAGTTGATTTTCCACCTCAAAATTAATTTTTTAAAGACCTAAAATTTCGTTACGTTATTTTCTCATTAAAGCGCAACAGTATACCAACCGTGTGATTAGCGATAAATTTCAATTTCCAGCCACCAAATATCGCCCTCAAATTTCCAACAAACGACTGATGATTGACACCGATCAGTTCATGTTGGACTTGGAATCAAGCCGGTGGAGCTCAATCGCTTTTAAGACAAACATCAAGCAGGAAGATCTTGAAAAGAGACTAGCTGATAATCCATGGACGGCCATTCCATAATCGTTCCATTTCAATGGGCTTTACTCACGAACATTTTGTTCTAATTTTTATATTTTCTCTTCCAATCTGTCCCCACATTTTGTATCCATTTGTTATTCTGTTCCGCATCACTTTCAACTATAAAGTATCGACACCTTACCAACTGTTTACACTCCCTTGACTCATCCTCGTGTTTGACCATGTATGGTCACTCCTCGAAACAAATTCTTCTCGTTACCACTTGATTCCTTTTTGGTTTCATTCTCGACTGACTCAGTGGGACTTCAATCCACCCAGTTTTGGAGTTGAACTATTGAAAATTGTTAACGAAAAAAAGAACAAACTGGTTAGGTTTAATATTCGAGAAGTGACGGTTTAGTAGTGTTCAGTTGAGTCATTCGCTTCTAAAATGGTTCCAATTTTCATTCTTCTGACTATTTTATATTCGTCTTACGGACAAGATTGCTCAACTCCACAGGTATTCGATTTCAAAAATAATCAATTCTTGGGAGACCTAATTTTTTAAAATTTATTATCTTTTCACAAAAACCGGAGCTGTGGAAGAGAAACGCGGAAAAGTCCCACAACAACAACTACAGTAACCTAAACATATTATTATTTTCAGGATTTTTTTCACTGATTTCGAACGAAATTTCGTCGAGTTTTCTGTTACTTTTCCCCAAAAAATCGTAAAATATAAAAAATAATGAAAACACCCGAAAATCGAGATAATAAATCCGAAAATCAAAAAGCGTTTTCAGGTTAGTTGTCGTTGTGGGTTCTTCAGCCACGACCACCGGCAATTCTCTTCCACAGCTCCGATTTTTATATTCCAGAATAATATTTGCGCTTCAGACCCTCTACACATGCTATATTTCATACCTTGGAAAATACGGAGTTGTCCCAGACGATGGTTATTTGCCTCGTTCTGAATTTTTGCTCACTCAAATGACAACTCATGGACTTCCAGTCATTTGCAAGTAAGTAGCTCGTTCCAGATTCATTCTCTAAAATGTTTTTCAGAGATTTCGATGAGCTGACTGGCTGTCTCGGAACTGCTTCTACATACTGTGTCAATTTCAATGTATTTTATAGTTATGCTAATGGGCAAGTTACCTCTTTCTTTCTTTTTCTATTTCATTCAATTCAGTCGAGATCCTCAAAGAGAAGCTCTCGCATATCTCCAGAATCATGCATTTTTCGAATTTGCATGTGGAACAGGAAAGGGCTTGTTCATGAACAACATCGACTGTCTCCAAAGATCTTTTGAACAAGTACCTCTCACAAATCGAATGCAACAGTGTGGACAGTCTAGTTTAGTAGTCAACGATAATTCTTGTCCGTGAGTTTTAAAAAGTTTCGGTGCCTCATGCTGGAATCGAACCAGCGACCTTCTGCACAGGTAAAGCGGAAAGTCCCACTAGCGGGCGAGCGGAGTCTAAGCGGCGAACAAGTCGCGGGGGAAGAGTGCGGCACGCCGGCGGGCCGCCATTCAGCTTTTTACGGTGAAAAATCGGACAGGAGCTCCGCTCGTACACAGGTTCTTATATTCTCTGAAAACTGAAAACAGTGGTTTTTCACTACAATTTTATTGAAAACTATAAAAAATTACAACAAAATGAAGTAAAAAATAACATAAAAGAAAACACATCGAGAAAATAAAAATTAAAGTTTCGCCTGGCTTGTTTTGCTTTTAATCTTCTTGTCCCCTTGCTTTCCCATCGAGTTCTCTGTCGGAGAGTTGAAAATTGTATACATTTTGAGACTTTTCGATCAGTCGAACCACCGACCACGTTATTTAACTTTTCGGACAGCCAAAATTTTATTCAAAAATTTTTGTGAAATTTTGAACAACATAGAAAAGGAGTTCTTATATTAAAATACGATATGAAAAAAACAGTAGTATGAAGAATCTCAAAATACCATTTAAATTGTTACAGATGGGCCACTTAACTTCTAATTTAGAGACAATTTATCTCGGTATCTGTAAAAGATATTGAAAAGTTGTCAACTGATAAAATTTTTTTCATAATATCACAAACATTTTCTCAGTAGACCACTTTTTTATATCACTTACAGTAACCGAGAAAGATCAGGTCAAAGTTTACAGTGTGTGGGCCCTTCTATTACAGGTTTTACGGTAAGCTTCAGACAAGGCAGGATTTCCATCCTTTTCAAATTCTTCATCCTAAGTTTTGAAGTATCTTCTGAACTTTGACAAGTTTCAAAATATATTATTTATCTGAAAATTTGCACTATTTTTCAAAGTATTCCGACTTTCCCCCGCCAGTTGCACGCCCGCGCCCACTCAGCGGCCGTTCAGCCGCCAATCGTCCGTTCAGGGTTTCAGAGAGGTTTCTGAGAAAAATTTGAAAAACGTATCGTTAGAATTCGATTTCTTAGCGATTCTGACAAAAATCTCAAAAAGTCAAATTTTTCCCCGATATTTTAGTAGCCCGCCGACGGGCCATCGTTGACCCTTCAGCGGTCTTCAGCCGCGAGTCGCCCATTTTTGCCACACCTGCGGCCGCTTAGACTCCGCTCGCCCGCTATTGGAACTTGTCGTTTTACCTGTGTGTTTACTAGACAGACGCTCTGTCACTGAGCCAATGAGGCGCTGGTTTTCCATGATCGAAAATACATATAAATTGTTCAGACCGGCACTTGAGGTCACCGACTGTGTGAGACAACAAATAGTTCAAGCTTGCGGACAAAGCGCTGGAGCTGCTGCATGCGGTAAGCGTATGATGTTGTTCTATGAAGTTATTGATTTGTTATCAGGTGCTGCGGCAAACATTGAACGTCGTCTGGATTTCCTGGATGCTGCATGCCTGACTGAAATGGATGCTAGATGCTCTGTATGCCAACTAAAAATTCTCACATCATTTATTCTTTTCTTTATTCACCGAGTTATTTTCAGTTGAAATAATAAAATCTCCGAAAAAAACCAAACAACTAGTCATGAAGAAAAATAAATCATGGCAGAAGAGAGAAACAATAATAAAAATGGGTCACCGAGATATTTCGGTAGAATGTTAGGTGGACAATGTACATGGAAAGCGCGTAGAATTCTGTAGGTTCAAATGATTGGAACAAAAATATCAATGGAAAAATTAAAAATTGAAATTTAATTCAGATCCCGTAATGTTATTCAGTTATTGTGGAAACAAAAGTTAAAGCTGGTTCGTAAGGTCTTCAATGAACTTCGTCACAAATTTCTGATTATCTTTTCTCCATTTGATGGTCACTTCTGAAGTCTCCTCCATTTTATCCAGTCCAAGTTCATTTGCTTTCGCATTTTTGTTCCGGAAACTTCTCAATTGTTCAAGCCCTCCTTGGGTTTTGAGAGTGCCAACGATCGAAGATAGGACCCGATGGAATCCACTGTGATCTCCGGCAAGTCTGAAATCAGCCGGTTTGTTGGAGTCCCGTTCAGAATATCTAACCTTATCATCATATCATCCCATCTGTCTATCAAGAAGTTGAGCATTGAATCAGATGTGGCATCATTTGTACAAATTTTAGAGAACAGGGTAGCAACATCTTGAAGTCGGAATGCAGACCCTTCTGGTTTCATGGAATCCAACAAAAGTCTAAAGAAAATTATAATTACAAATTTTTGATCCAATGTCTAACTTTTTGAGGGTCATGATATCTTTTGAGCAAGTTATTGCATTCATCAGATTTCCCTTCTCTACTTGATTTCTTTCTGTTTTGTACCAATGGAAAACTTTGTTGAAAGTTTCGGCATTTCCATTTCTGACTGCTTGGCAATAAGCTTCTGCTCGGAAAGGTGCTGCGATTCTGAAATTTTAGATTTTTGGGGTTTTTAAATGTTACGGCTGGACTCACTGTGAGCATTCTGACAAGATTCTAGAGGAATCACACTTGGAATTGACTTCATCATTGAATAATTTCACCATATTGGCTCCACACGATGGTTCTCCCATTCCGCAATCATTGAGAAGAATTATTTGAGCAGCGTTTCTGAAAATTAATCAATTGGCCGAATATTCAAAAAAAAATTCCCTTACACTTCAAAGAATTTCTTATCATCCAAATAATTTTTGGACACAAAATCGATATCTCTCTTGGCTGGAGTTTTCTCTGCTAGTGCAATCATGAACTTGTAAACGACATGTTTTTCTGGATCAGTTCCATACATGTCCACTAATTCACGGATCTTGGCAATTGTTGCTGACCATGGCATGTAATCTTTTTCGTTCTTCAGATAAGTCAACAACTGAAGTGGAACACTGTAGTTGAGAAGACCAGCACGAGCTTCAGCAAAGGAGTCATCAATCAAACGAACGCGAGTTTGTGTTGAGAATTGCTGAAATATGCACTTGAAAAGTAGTTTTGAAAAAAACACTGAAACCTCATGGTTCTCTTTGATCATATAAATAATCTCTTTCCACATGTCATCAGTATATCCAGCTCGATAGAATCCATTAGATTCAGCATTCAGAAGTACTGGTTTATCAGATTTAATTATGAGAGGCTCGTTGCTCTTCATCCATTTCATCTCGATATCCGAAGACCCAGCAATTTGATACCAGACAGGAACATCCCATTTGAAACTGAAAAAAAAAACAGAATAAGATGAAATTGAAACGTTTCCTAAATTCGCTTGTATCAACTCACTTCCAAATCGGATGACTGTATTTTTCTTCCTCTTTTCCAGATTGGAGAGCCTTGAATCTGCTTTGAGTCACCTCCAAATGTGTTTTATTCATTCTTGTAGCTTTCAAAAGGGGATATCCCAATTGTTTGGTCCATGGATCCATGAAAATTGAAATATTCAATTTATCTCCTTTCGGCCCAATGACATTGTCCGGAAGCTTATAGCAAGAGCCCTAATGAGATCAGAAGCCTCGGCATTATCGAATTGATGACGTGTCAAATAGTGATTAATTCCAGTGTTGAAATTTTCCTCTCCAATTGTTTTGCGAACCATATTGAGAACGGAACCTCCTTTGTCATATGTCACACTATCAAAAGAGTCGAGAACTTCCATAGCTTTGTCAATTTTGAATGTCATTGGATGGGTAGAAGCCACAGAATCAGCACCGAGTGCAGTCCAGAGAGCATCCATTGTGAACCATTCTCTCTGAAAATATATACGAATATATTAAAGTAGTTAGAATAGGGTTCATATACCATTCTGAAATTTCCATCGCTGATTTCATCGGTTCCGAGGTATTCGACCAAAGTGGCGAATCCTTCATTCAGCCATAAATCGTTCCACCATTTCAATGTGACCAGATTTCCGAACCATTGATGTGCCAACTCATGAGCAATCACCACAGCAACTCTTCGTTTTTGTGATCCAGGGTAGATTCTTGGATCGTACAACAAGGCATTCTCACTGAAACATGTCACCAGAGTTCAATTCGAAGATTAAAAAACTAACCGATAAGTGATGAGTCCCCAGTTTTCCATAGCTCCAGCAGAAAAATCGGGAAGAGCAACCATATCTTGTTTTGGGAGTGGGAACGAGATGTTATAGTATTGCTCATAATATTCCAAACATTTCACTCCAGCTTCCACTGCATATTTTGTTGCATTCTTTTCCTCTGGTCTCGACCAAACACGGAACTGAAATAATATAAAAATGTTATGATGTCTTGAGAGTAATCCTATGACTAACCCTAACGCCAGATTTAGTTGTTGCCTCGTTGTATTCAAACTCTGAAATAAAAATGGCCAACAAATACGAAGACATTCTCGGTGTAGTTTTGAAACTGGAGCTGATAAATTCCTCTTGAATATCTTCAGTCTTGTCTTCGATTCCATTTGCAACTGCAACAGTTCCTTTTGGATGAATCACAGTGACGGTCCATGTGGCTTTATATGCTGGCTCATCGAAACAAGGAACCATTCTACGCGCATACACAGGTTCCATTTGAGTTACTGCGGCCATTTTCACAGCTCCTTGACTGTTTGTGTAGGTAGTTTGATATAATCCAGACATGTCAGTACGAAGAGGAGCACCAAAGAATACCTGGAAAGAGATATTTGTTAATAATTAGAAATAAAAATATCAGGGTACTTTAAGAATAGCATCAGTGGTTGGCTCGACAGTTTTATCCAAATTGAAGAAGATCTTCTCGTAAGTATCTTGCTTATCATCGACTTTGAATGTAATCTGCTCCCCATTCACATATAATGTGCTCTTCTTCAAACGTTCACCAGTGAAATTCAAATCTTTTGAATTTAGTGTTATTTTCTTGATGCTCTTGGTGATGTTGAGTTTGATTGTCACCTGAAAATTGGGAAATGTTTACTGTAAAACCTGTAGAAAAACTTCCAACTCTTAACTTCTAGCCAATTTATCTCGATCCATGTTAAAGATACGAAAAAGTAGTTAACTGATAAACTGTTTACCATAATAACAATTTATTTGTTAGTTGACACATTTTCGATATCTTACATAGGAGCTGAGATAATTGAGCTCAAACTTGACAGTGTGTGACTCTTATATTACAGGTTTTACGGTAATTTAAATTGTTTTGCTAACTTCTTCTGGTCTTGCAAACACTACTCACCTGCCCTTCAAATGTCAAGTTCTTGCTATCAGCAGTATAGTTGTACCCAGGAAGATAAGTTTTGATCACCAGATCATAACTGATTGGGCTGACAGATGTAGGAAGTCGTAAATCACTTGCTGGAATCGCATCTTCTGGAGAAGAGGTTGTAGTTGGTGCGTCGTTTCTGAAATCAAGATAATTGATTCGGTTTTCTGTTAACCTAAATAACTCACCCAATATTTTTTTCGTATTGTGCTCGAGTGATGTGCCACGTGATAAAAGCGGTTATCACAATACCGAGTAAAGTACAGACGATTGGAAGAGCAAATGTCCTCACTTGACAACTTTTTTTAGTTTCTTTTGGAGGCGGATGACCCATCTGAAAATATAATATTTGATTCATGAGATACTATAGTAAGATTTAGGAGAAAACCTGAGAGAAGGAGTCATAGCGGTAGACAGAGGTCATGAATACACACAACAGCAATTAATGATAAGAGAAGTGAACAGTTAGAGTTGGAAGAGGAACTAGAGCAAGAAGAAGAAGTAGAAAAACAATAGGTCAAGAGGCGAGGTAGAACACGCAATCGTATATGAACAAAAAAACAAAAAGGGTTTTAAATAAACTTTGTTGAGTGCCTTACGGTTAGAGGAACAATAAGAGGATTAACGAGAGATGGTTCTGGTGGTAAACACATGGAAACAAAATGGGCTGGATGTGGAGGAGGAGCCCACTCGCTTTTTCTTTGCAATCATTTTTTATGGAATGGGAATATCACATTCATACGGAAAATGCTACACACATCTCTCTTCTTTTATGATCTTTGCCTTTTTCTGACAAAACATTACGAACAACACCACTTTTATCGAAAACTTTATGAATAAAAGTTTACAACAGAAGTGAGTGAAAAAAGTAGCATAATACAAATCATTATTGGTGAAAATTTAGGATTCGATTCGAATGATCGTTTTTCGAGAAATATACTCCTCGTTGCTCGGAAATTTTCTGAATTCGCGAGTTTCGTATATGTTTCTACGATTCAAAATTTTGAGAAACTGAATATTACGACTCTTTTCAAGTGCAGTCCAATCGAAACTTGGATCGAATACAAGTCTGGAATTATTAAGATATTTTGAAATCTAGAAAGAAACGTACCCTCTGACTTTGTCCTTATTTTTTGCACAGAACATTAAAAAACCCATGATATGTTTTCTTCCTGAACTATCATTTGTATTCAACCAATCAACCAGCTGGTTTGTGACTTCTTCATTTCGTTCGTTTCTCAAAGTCTCACAGAACTCTTTATCCGATTTAAAGTTTCTCTTAAAATAATCCCCAAATTGTTCAGATGGGTTACTGTAGAATTTTCTTAAGACTTTGGATGTATTCGTTGAAAAGCCCTTCAATAAATTGTTTTTTCAATCATCATGATACCGGAACTCACTTTGATAATTTTCAAGTCTTCATTGTTTTGTTCATTCAGCCTATTTATCATAAATTCGGTTGTTTTTAAAATGGTTTGTGCATATTCTTGAACAATTGGAAATTCGTCATTTCGCAGAGCGTTAGCAATGAGGACAAGACTATGAGGAGCTATCATCTGAGTATACGCATTTGATTCAAGGTCTAGCAGCAAACGAAGTTTGGTGCTCATTGAATACAGCTAAAAAATTTTTCGAGGATGATGCTATGAAACTGAAATTTTCTACCGTTGGGTTGTTTTCCAATTCTCTAGCAATTGATTGATACGACACATCATCATATATAACATCATAGTATCCATATGATTCAGCATTCACAATAATTGTTTTCTCAGTCCTTATTTCCAATTCATATTGATCCTTTTTGAACCATACGAGCTCATGACTACCCTCTCCAGCTACTTGGTACCAAATTGGAATGTCCCATTTGTATCCACATTCGTCATAATTTGTGTAATTCTTTTCTATGGGTGCTTCTCTATTCTGTGTTAGAACAACTCCTTCTGGGGTACGTGTTGCGAAAACTGTTGGATATGAATTTTGGTTAGTCCAGCATTCAGCAAATTCAGATATCGAAAGTGTGGTTTCATTGTTCGTGTTAGTTTTCCAAACGGCTTCCAATGCCGAATAGAGATAATCTTCTTTCACATTGGAGTACATATTTTGAGATAAATAGTTTCGCATAGCCTCGTAGAAATTAAGTGTTCCCACAATTTTTTCTAGCATTCGAATGAATGAACTTCCCTAAAAATGTTGTTAACACTTCAATGCTTTTTTTTGTCTATTTTACCTTTGAATAATAAATTGATTGAATTGTTACACTCCCATCTTTATCAAAAGCAACTGAACGAAGGGGGCGATACCTGTCTTTGAGTCTTGCCTCTTCTTGTTGTGATATATGAAACTTAAGTAAAGACATATGAGGAGTGGTCCAAGCGCAACTTACCGTATCTTGAGAAAAGTTTCCATCAATAAATGTTTGTCCGATTGCAGTCATGAAAGTTGCGAATCCTTCATTCAGCCATGTTTGATACCAGTATTTCATTGTGACCAAATTTCCAAACCACTGATGAGCCAACTCATGAATAACAACTTCAACAATTTCTTTATCGGTTCCGAGAATCAATTCAGCTCTAAAAATTTATCGATAAACTTTGGGTAATGTGATATCAAGTACCGATGTATAATAAGTCCCCAGTTCTCCATAGCTCCCGCTTCGAAATCGAAGACACTGACAAAATCAATCTTCTCCATGGGAAAATCAATACCAAAAAGTTCCTCGAAACCATCAACTGCGAGTCGACTAGCATTCAATGCCATGTCCACAGATTCAATGTTTTTGGGGTCAGCATAAACTCGAATCTGAAATTCAAAGGCTGGGTTTTTCGAGAATATTTAATTCTGACTCGAAGTCCTCTTTTTGTAGTGGTCTCTTTGAACTGAACATCTCCAACAAAAATTGCCAAAAGATACGAAGACATTTTGACAGTTCTTTTGTAAGTGGTACTTGTGAAGTCTCCATCCTCGATTGATTCCATATCAATTGTATTCGTCAAACCTACAGCACCGGTAGGATATGTCAGTTTAACTTGCCACGTAGCTTTGAACTGAGGTTCGTCGAAACAAGGAACCATAAAACGAGCGGAGGTGGCTTCGAATTGAGTGACAGCGTTGATCCTGTTAAAAATCAAATAAAAATCAGAAATTACTTAAATTAATTCTTACATAGGTTCTCCAGTTGGTTTTGTCGACTTTGTTATGTAATATCCTTTCCGATCCTCTCGCAGATATCCTCCAAAAGTTATAAAAACTTCTAAATTCTCACCGGGATTAACTATCTTGTTTAAGCTTAAAATAAGGAACTGATTGCTATCATTGATAGTCCAACTTTTGATTTCCAAATTATTATCACTCTGAATACTTGCTTCAATAGTTTAATCTTTTTGGACAACATACGTTGATAACTTTTGCATCTATTATCGTCAAATTGGATGAATGCAGAACAATTTTATCCATTTCTTGTCTGACTTCCATTCTAATAGATACTGATCCCAAATAACTCATATTCCTTTCATCTGCTTTCCAATTGTATCCTGGTAGATAAGTCGTGATATTGAGATCATATTCTACAGGAAAAATGGCAGTAGGAAGAGGAAAATTAGTATATTTAATTGTTTCATTCCTGAAATGTTAGTGTGTTAGTTGCAGCCGAAAATAAGTACCCAATATTTTGGAACTTACGTATTCTGAGAGTTAGTTAAAGTGGTTAGTATAAAAATTGAGAGTAGTAGTTTTTTCATTCTCACCAACAACTATCTGAAAATGTATATGAAAACGGTAGAAACCCAAAATAGAAGTATGCCCAAAAATAAAACAAAAGCGCGAGCGGAGCATGAGTAATCGCGCATTGATACTGTAAAATAATTGGAAACAATATTTGTTTACATGTTCTTTTTTAAAGTATAATATTTTCAAACATCTACACAGAAATATGTAAGTGACAGTTGCAACAAAATTAGCTCTAATTATGAGAAAGAGAAGGAGGATTTCATTCGAAATAAAAAATTAATAGGAAGAAAAATAGCTGTGAACATAAATTGTGTAATGAGGAATGTGTGATTCACTGAAAAAGAGAAAGAACAAAGCATCTGCAAATGGCATCTGAAGTCTTTTGTTTTCTTTGAGCGCTTGAGGTGAAAATAAACGAATGGGCAAACGGAATGACCGGAGCAACCGGACGAAAAGTGTGTGTGTTTTGGAGATTAGAATCAGTGATGATTTCGGATTGGTGTGGTCACTAATTACGGAGAAGCACATACTTTTTCACCATTTGATTGCAACCAGACAGGGGTTCTGGCTTGAATGCATTTATTTCTGTGTTGGGAAAAACTTGAATCAACTTGAAAATTCGTGGTCATGCTTTGACTCAATTTTAGAGATTCTGAAATTTAAAATTCAAGAATTCAGATAATCAGAAATTCGGGAACTTGTTGGAGTTTAAAATCTCAGAAATCCAGAACTTCAGAACGTCAGAAACCCGGAATTATAAAAGTTAGGAAAGCTCTAAATTCCTAATTTTGAAACTCGGTAACTCGAAATTGAGAAATTCAGAAGGTCTAAAATCAACTCGTTTTTTGCTTTCCTAGAAGAAGACAAAGTACATTTTTACAACGCTAAATTTGAAGTTCTGGTAGTGAAAGATATCAAAAAATTTAAAACGTTCGTTCAAATAAAAAGAAATGGATTCTGTCTTGTTTGATTGATGCCGATCTTTAGTTTTGGTTTTGACAAAGAAGATTATTCATTCTGCATTTTGGCAAGTTTATATTCCGAGACACTAAGGTACAACTACTGTATCAACTACACTGTATCAACTCAGAACAAGTATATGAAAATGGAGAAAAATCATGAGGGTTTTTCACCTTTTCAAGATTTAAAAATAATGGAGACTCCGCAAAGCATGACCACGAACGGATGGAGAATCCCAGCGACTGGTTTTAGTGTAAAGAAAAGATAGCTTATCATGGCAGATGTACGATGCCGCATGATACACTTTTTTGTCCTTTCATTTCACTCTTCTTTTTTTCAGTTTTACCTTCAATTTTGTTCTCTAGTCGTGTTTTATTCTACCACATATCTTATCCATTGAACATCACATGATTTTCTGAACTTTTAGGTGGCTGTGATTCCTGAGTCCGCCCGTCTGATCAAAACCAATGTTTCCAGAATTTTTCATGAAGTTTTTACACATCTGATAAAGCATGAAAAACGAGAAGAGAGATGATGTGAGGGGGCGAAAAGGTTTCAGATGGAGGAGAGAGATTATTTGGAAGGAAAAAATTGAGACAGAATTTAAAAAAAAAGATCCCGGAGGACTTTTTTGAACTTGTGAACAACTTTTTTCTCTTTTATAGGATCCT
Organism: Caenorhabditis briggsae; assembly: GCF_000004555.2. Lineage (NCBI taxonomy): Eukaryota > Metazoa > Nematoda > Chromadorea > Rhabditida > Rhabditidae > Caenorhabditis > Caenorhabditis briggsae. Next base: position 10,910,697 of record NC_013488.2, on the reverse strand, counting down.
GAATTTTAACTTTATATTCAGGTTCAACAATGCGTTCTTGTTGTTATATGGTAGAATCATTTATCATAATACAGTGAACAATACGAAAAAAAAATAGGAACGCATTGAATTTTTTGAGTAACAAGAGGGAACCCGACTGTTCTGAAAAGGGTTGTTTAGAAAAAAAATCTGAAAAAAAAGAAGAAGAATATAATGCATATCAAAAACTCGATCAGTTAACAACAACTTGAGAAAAAGGGGAAGGAAATAGAACCTCGGAACACTTGAAAATGGAGATTCTTTATCGCTTTATCCATCTCTAAAATTGGAGAGCAAGCGAGGGAGCCCCTTTCCTTCTGAGCCCTAAGTTTTGACGAAGCTCGTAAATTCGAGAAATGGCCGATTGAAGGAGGGACCACGGGAGAGAAGAAGGAGAAGAAGACGATGGACGAAAAGACGCATGAAGTTTGGGATTTTGGAGAAAAGAAGATGAAAAAAGTAAATACCAGGAAGCTCAATTCGACTCCGTTCTTCCCGAAAAAACACTGAGAACGATTTGAATAGGAAAATCGTTCAAATCGCCAAAATTTCAAATCATCTCATGAATAACTTTATGACCGACCTAAAAATGAACTATGGAGATGTTAAAATAGCAAAGAACTGGTATCTCATATGACCAGGAACAAGTTTGATATGAACTAGTACATTTCATTTTTGTACTTATGAGGTGCATTCAAAATTAAACCGAGTTGACCCAAAATATAATAAGGAAATTGTCAAAAACTGAAATCATGTGATGTAGAACCATGAAGATCATCAGATCTCGAACGAAAAATTCCAACCAACAGTAGAGCCACAATTATAAAAAAAACAGTTGAAATGGTTGACATCAGCGAATTATCCCCGTCGTTCAGCCGAATTTCACTAATTTCCTTTTTTATAAAATACACACACACTACCACTATTCACAAACAAAACATATTTTCAAACTGTCAGAAAACTCTTTGAGGAAATTAAGACTGGAGCTTCATAGCGCGTTTTTGAAACTTCGAATATTTTAAAACCGAAAAAACTCGGAAAAACTTGATTTTTGAAACTTTGAATATCCTAATTTTCAAACTCCCGAGTTTCTGAACTTCCTTAACTCGCATTTTCAAACTTCTTAATTTCTCAATATCTAGATGTTTTTCTCGATGTTTGTTTTTTTTGAGATACTGATTTATTTACTAAATTTTGAGTTTCTCCGAACTTGAAAAATTCGCAATTTCGGTATTTCCATCTTTTCAATTTTTGATATTCCATTTTTGGACTTTCTGATATTCCGATATTCTGAGTTTCTGAATTTCCAACTTTTCAAACTTTTGAATTTTCAAATTTCTAAATTTCAAAACTTCCAAATTTTGAACTTTCGTATTTTCAAACTTCAGAATTTCCAAAAAAACCTGAGAATTTCCGAAAACTTTGAAGTTCCAAATTGGCGATTTTGAGAATTTTTGTTTTATTTTATGTTTTTTTTTCTAAAACTTATGATTCTATTTTAACAGTTTTCCATTTCAATTTTTTGACGATTTTTCTGGCACCCATTTCTTTAAAACAAACTGGTGTCCTCTTTTTCTTTTTTTTCTCACATTGCTTTTTGCGTATTCTTTTTTCTATTTGCCAGAACAACACACAGTGAAGGAATTTCGTCCGCAACGGCGCGTCAGTTACAATGTTTCAACTTTTGAGACAAACTCGCACTATGTTTCTGGAACCATTCTTCTCGTTCTTACGAAAAAAAACCCAGCGTTTTGTAATCCAACCTCTCTTTTTTTAGCTTAACAGCTGATATTAATGTCAATGTTGGTGATCAGTTGATGAATTAAAAAAGAAAAAAAAACTAGGCACTTCTTGACCAAGTATTTCCAAAATGATCCTTTACTTTGACTATTTTCTTGGGGTCTGTTGCTCTGGATACGCTAAATTTTCGGAAATCATCTGTGAAATTCTCATTCAATCCAATTGATTGGTTTCAATTTTCATTTGGAATAATTCTGGTACATAAAATCGGAGTTGTGGGAGTAAAAAGCATGTGGTCGTGGTCGAAAGTCCCAAAACGGCAACTAACTTTCCTAAAAAAGAGTTTTTCCGTATCTGGTTTTATCTGGTTTTTCTCTGCTTTTCGTCGAGTTTTCTATTATTCCTCCCCAAACTAGTCCGAAAATAACTAAAAATTTAATGATGAAAACATTGACTGAAAACGCTCGAAAAACGAGAAAAACAATACGGAGAACGGAAATATTTCTAGGTTACGGTACTTGTCGTTTTGGGACCTTCGGCCACGGGAACCGGTGTTTCTCATCCACAGCTCCGATTTTTTTTGTACCAGCATAATATTAATCCTTTGATTATTTTCAAAAACTCCCCCACTAAATGATATCACAGAAAAACCCTTCGATATTTATGTCTTAACTGGAGTGGATACTTCTGTTAAGAGTTTCATGATTGTGTGTTTTTCACAAAACCATTTGATACAGTAAACAATTTTTTAATTTTTCAAATTCAAGAACCTTCTCTGGAATATCTTGTCAATCTTTGGTTTTGAGCAAACAATCATTGATGCAGGAGCGCAAAAGCTTGTAAACAATGGTTTTGATACACGTCATTTTTTTCAGAGAGAAGGAAGAAAAGATAAGCCCAATAGAGAAAGAAATATGATTTTTTGGTAACATTTATATTGGACCTGATCAGTCTGTTTCTGGAAAATACATTTGCAAAAACCCAATCGATGGGTGTTATTCTGAACTCGACAAGATTTATGGGAGAGGTCACAGAACAGATGACTATCATCAATTGATGACTCATCCTGCCTTCTCGACAATGTTTCTATTCTGCAATACGTTTATTTCTCTCAACAAATAGATAAAATTGAATTCATGTGCTAGTGAAAACTGCTTCCTTCACCACTGAAACAAAACAATGTCTCTTCTATTATTTTTTTTAGATGGTTAGGATTGACAAGAGGCGAGAAATGACCTCTGTTTTCTCGTTTTCTTTCTTCATCTCATACTCTTTTCTCTATCATGTTCTTGTTTTCTTTTCCGCCAGTGTTACTCGCCGACGGAGTTTCGAACTTTCTTGGATGACGTTTCATTATCTTTCCTGAAAAAACAATTAAATGAAAACATGGACGGTTTCTTGTTCTCTCGTTACTTTCAAAGTTTGCACCCTGATTTTTCTGCTTCTATCATGTGATTCAAGACAAAGTTTGTTGTATTTTGTTCTTTCTAGAATCGACTGTTTTGTGCCAAACGATTCGATTTTCAGACCGATCCGAGAGTGTACGCAAAAACTTATTCCTGGCCTATGGAAGATGACCGTTTTTTGGATTCATCTTCTTCTACTTGTAGTTGTTGTAGCTGGCAAAAGTGAGTATTTATCAACACAAATCTACTGGACTTACATGGGATATGTTCAGGGTTTTTCGACTTGTAAAAAATTCACCTCATATAATTTCAGGCAATCTAAAACGACCATCGTTTCCGGATGATTTGTATCCAGCAAATATGACTCGCTTGGAGTTCCGTAAAAAGTGTTCTCTTCAATCAAACAAATTGGACTACTGCATTCTACAGTATAAAGCATGCGTCGGAACATTGACTACTGTGAGAAACTGCAATGCTAGATTCTGTTTATGCACAAAATCTACTGAAGACGATTTGGATGAATTCGATGAAGAATGCTCCCAGAACGATGCCTGCACTTCAGTTCATATAAATGGTCCGTTCTATAAGAATATAATAATAGAAGAGGAGACGAAACCAGCAATGAAAAATATTGAGAAGCATCTTAGACCGTTGTTTGAAGTTCATCAAGTCGTTGCGAAATCTTGCGAAATCGAATTGGAACTAGAATTGGCTGAAAAGAAGATGATAGAAGATTTCAACTCAACAACTCCTTTGCTGAATTTAACATTGGTATTAATCGAGGATCATGAAGATACTAAAGACTTTTTTCCAGAAACTCTTCGCTATCGCGAACGTCGAACTTCACAAAACCGAAAAGTGTCATGCTGCTTTGGATCAATATAGAAAAGTACTAGAAGATGGTGAGTTCTTTTCTTCAAATTTTCAATAAGTCTAGTCTGAAGATCAACAGAAGATCAAGATGGAATACAATCTCAAAAAATGGAACTAATTTCAGTTGATACCAAAACAGCCGGGAGTCTTCATATTCCCTACAATCTCTGGTTTGTTGGGGCAGAAATGGGCCCAATTGGAAGAGTAGCAACAAGAATCATAGCAGATGAAATGTGCCAAAAATCTTCCTGTAAGTCTTTTGAAGAATCTCCCAGTTCAGTTTTCATGTTTCAGTGGAATTCAACCACCAGAGTGTTTCTCGTGTTGCTTGTTATGATCAACAGGACGGACAGAAAAAGTGCGATGAGCTTTTTTCTAAGAATGTTAAGGTAATTGGGATTTTCAATAAAAATATGGTCAACTGTAACGATTTAATTTTAAGCGAACTCTTTCAATGTTGGACTCCAAAAAGATAAGATGCCAGATGTTTGTTGAGTTAATTGAAACACTCCAGTCAGCGCTGGCGGCCAAATTCTATTCAGAGGCAGCAGAATATGGTGAGAATTGGATATTTTAGAAAGTAATTTGTTTTTTCTCATTTTAGATGTGGACCCGTCGACAGTTCAAATTGGAGACAAGTTGTTTGAGAAAGGATTCGAAGCATCAGAAGATCAATCACTTACACAGAGAGGTACTATTTTTTCGTTTTTATCAAAATAGAAATCCGACTTCAGATACGAAATCCATAATAATCAGTTTGGAATCATCGACGAATACAACTTCTCTCCGCGTGAAGCAGTATTTCGAAAAAGTGTCGCTTGAATGCGGTAACTCAAGGAGTAAGTGATTTTATCCCATCTGTGTGCTCATCATGATGTACAGATTCTGCAGACGTCGTGGCTTCATGCGGGTATATGTATGCCAACTGTGTCCGGGAAAACAGAAAGAACTGCCAGAAGGATCTTCCAATCTGTTTGAAAGATATTGATGGGATGCGCCAATCATGCGAACATGCAATCAGCAAACTTTCTGATCTCCTTTGGCCGTCTTCGAAAGAGACACGAGGAATGGTTGCTCCTGTATCGGTAGATGATACAGAAGAGTCGTCATGGAGTATTATGAGCCCTACTATTCAATGGTCTCTCTTTTTCTTAGGAGTTTTTGCTTTCATTGCGATGATGGTTCTTATCATCGTGGTAAGAGGTACTATATTTAGTGATAAATGTTATCCGTAATTTCAGAAAACTCCGAAAACAAGAGTAACCTGCAAGAAGTTTTGTGGAGAAAATCAAACAGGCAACGATAATACACTGGAAGATCATGGAACCCTACTTCCGTCGGGCTCAGAAGCAGAAATAGCGATTTCGTCAAGTTCTGATGTGATTTCGTCCGTTTCGGATTCAGGAATCAGTTTGCCAAGTGCAGATTCAGAAAATTCAGGCATTGATATTAACAATGGTAACATTCCTATTATTGAATCGGCACTGAATAATAATCAAGATACTCTGACGAGTGGAGATATCAAATCTGAAGTAGTTTCTATTCGAGAATTCCCAGCAGTTCTTAAAAGTTCTCCGTGAGACCCAAATGATTTCATCTACAGGGTGGGGCAATAGTTTGGCAACAAAAAGAAGATGTCATAACTTCTCGGAAAATAGCCCAATCAGTTTCAAATTTTAACAGGATTTCATCAAAGAGATTTGTAACAAAGTTAAGTCACAGCTGTTTGTTTTTGTTCTGTTTCTAACGGCGGGGCTCAACTTCTTTGGGTTGCGTTTTGCTGGCACGGGGGTTGTCTGCCGGTAAATGGCTCCATTCCGTGGAAGAATGATTTTTGAGAGTCTCCAAAATTGTTTTAAAACAAACTTGAACACATGCTTGAAAATTACCTTGCACGAAAAGCGCCATCGTATTGTTGTCTGACTAGAGACAGGCCATCCTTTCTCGGGGATCAAAATGGAGAAATTGGCTTGGCACTCCTGCTTAACATGTTTTGTCGTCTGAGCAGGCGCTATGTCTTTTTGGAATGTCTAAATTTGCTATTCAAAGTCAGATTATGACACAGACAGTATGATTTTTACTAGAAGTAGTTTTCTTGGTACACTTGGAGACCAGGCTCCACCAAAAACAGCGTTTTTCCTCATTTCGAGTAATTCCTCCAAAACTCATGATTTGCTGAGGATTGGCTGCCCAGAGAATTAAAATATCATTACTGATAGATAGCCGAGGGCATTGTGTCTATACATGACAATTTTTAGAATTGAGTTTTGCCTCTAAGCTGAACAGTGTCTCATCAATGAAAGAGGTGGTCAAGCGCGTGCCAGAAAAACATCAAAGGATGCGTACAGAAAGTAGTGCCGTTTTCGTAAAAATTGAGGTAAGGATATGAAACTTTGCACATTTACTAATGAAGAGACGAGAAATATTATTAACATAAAAGCAAGGCCTGAAAAGTGTGCCGGCGCGCATCAGCTTATGTCAAACGTTTGTTGCCAAACTTTTGCCCCACCCTGTATGTGTAGAATTGTTCCCCATCCAAACCTTGCCTTCCGTTTTCATTTTTTTTTTCAGTGTGTGTTGACACAAACTCGGTTATTTTTTCATATTTTTAGGGAAAAAACGTTGAATCCATAACATAGTTACTAGGTAAATTTGCCCCCAATCTCATAAAAACCCAATCGCACTCATGACACTGGTTATTTCTACCTCTCATCTCCAAACCATCGTTCAATTGTTTATATCTCGTATGTATTTTGTTAATAACTTTGTTATCCTGTATCAGGAATAAATCATTGTTTTTTCATAGTCTTTTTTGCAACAGGACGAAAAATTATAAATACTTTTGAACGTTTCGATTGAAACACAAGCTTCTGTCAGATAATCCGAGAAGTTTTTTTTTAATATGAACGAAATTCTACTTAATAAAAAAATGCAGAAAGTACACATTTTTTGTTTTTAATACTTGAAGGTGAGCCATGAAAACTTTTCTCCTAAAGAAGCAGCCGAAAGAGAACCGACGAGTCGTCGAGGGACTGTTGACGGACAATCGGAACCCTTGGAAAAGAGACTTGAAAGTTTTGATTGGTAATGAGGCAGAAAACAATATTATATGCTTCTGCTAGATTTTGGAATTATGATCGAAACAAATTTCTCCACTTCAAAACATAATCGACTGCTAAAGGACAGTCGACTGGTCGATGACCGCTGTTTGGCGGACCGAATTCCTGCAGAATGAAAGTTTTGGTAAAAATTGCTTTTATAATATCAAACTTGGCCCCCAGAACAATCATTATAGAAAACTTCCCGGAAATTCTGATAATTACGGAAAATTTCTTAAACTTCTAGAAAACTGAGTCATTGACTGAGTTTGGAAAAGAGAGTCGCATCATTTTTTTTTCTATTTACTCATCACAGCCCAGTATAAAAACGAGGCTCAGGCGAGTTGTAAACATGCTGCACTGATAACTTTTTTTGTCAGGCACGCTCTTTCAGTCTAAAAGCGTATTTAAAACTTACCATTAGAAAACTAGTTTCTATACTGATAGTTCAATTTTAAGAACAGTGTTTTACCTTTGCCTATCAATTTTTAAAAATTGCTTATACTTAATCTCTCTGTTATCCATTTTGTTCATACGTTTTTCTTTTTTTTCAAAATAGTTTCTTTCTCACTAAAAACCTCCAGATATTCACTCTCAAGTTTTGGCGAATGACACAGTTCTTTTTCGAAAAAACCATCGAAATACTCTACGAGGACATTGTTTGCTTTGATTATTTACAATGACACAAGTTTTACTCGGCAAGATTTCCGTTTATCTATTTATCCATATAAATTTTCTTTCAATGATTCAGTTCTGGCATTATTAATTGTGTCGAGTTCTTTGAGAACCGATGAGTTATCCCTTCGAGAGCAATGCTGGAAATATTACATGGCTGTGAAACTCTGTACTCCCCAGTATGACAATTGTCTGACTTCGATAGGACAGGACTGTTATAAAAGTTTGGATATTTGTATTGCAGTAAGTGCTGTAAGGAATCTCTGAATCAGCCGACGTACCATTGCAGGAGTACAAGACAATAGAAGATAGTAGCACGTGTGAAGAATATCTTCAAAACTTCATTGAATTCAAAAAGAAAAATGAAACCAACTATTCTATGGAACTGTTTGAAAGGCATACTTTCAAGGATTCATTAATGACAAATAAAAAAGAAGAATGTAATGTTTCGGTTTTCGAAAATCACCATAATTTTCTCTCCAATGTTTCCCCCTATTCAAGGAGAATTTTAAAGGATCTTCCTAATCTAATACTTAAATAATGTGAATGTCCAGTACAGAATTCAGGAAACATAACCATGGGTGAGCAAATAATGTGATTTAAAAGATTCGAATTCATCTTTCAGAGATTTTCGCACAATCAAGGAAATCTAGTATTCCAATACAGTTTTACTACGGTGGACTAAAGAATGTGAAATGTTGGAAAGAAGTGGATCGATTGCTAGCAGAGACTCTGTGTGGAGAGACATCAACATGTTTGATTTTTTGTGATTTCGAAATAATGAATTTAAATATTTTCAGTCCTGATCAATCATGAATGGGCCAAGCAAGCTGACTGTCTTGAGGATCCCGCTTTGAATAATTGCACTTTGGCATTCAATGAAGGATTGCAGGTATCTATACTTCATTAAATATTATGCTTACAAATGCAACGACTTTTAGAGAGTCTCCAAGAAAAGTGAGAAACCACTTTTTTGTTTGGTTTATGTTGAAATAGTGACCAAGTCAATTCAGTTTTTCAATTCTACGTCATCCGGTGAATTGCCATTGTTAATCATCACATCGGAAAATATACCGGACTGTTTTCAGATTACAAAATAGTTTATGTAAAACTCGATTTCACAGACAGCATTCGTTTCCGTGATGATGAACTCTACCTGATCAATCAAACAAATCGAGATATATCGCTGGAATGCTTCCCAGTCAAAAGTTGGATTTATCATTCTTCAAATGTCATAAAACTAACTTTCAGGATCTCTCAATGCTTACAATTATACATTCCATCATTGTAAAAGACATTCTGTGTCCAAATGTGAGGAAGAATTTGTTGAATATCTGAAAAAAGATAAAGGAATAACCAAAAAGTGCGCTTCAGTGGTTTTTCCAAGGAACAACAGTTCTGGATTCCCAAAACAATTGGGGCTTTTTCTCTGGAGTCATAAATGGACATGTTTCATATTCTGTACTGTTACTGCCATTATCGGATGCTCGAAAAGCATCAGGAATTGGTTGGTAAAAAAGCTAGCTATCAAAACGTTCACCTATCTGGTAAGATTTTTCCTTTGACCTTTCTTCAAAAACTTCATCTTATTGCAGGCAAAGCAACTTGATGCTGCTACTAAATATTTTGACAATTTGTTACCCGCGAATGTTGCTACTCAAGGAGAGCCTTCCCAAATCGAAAGCAGCATTTCAGAGACTCAAATGGACGAACCACGAGACGACAACAACCAAAATGTCGATCAGAATGCTAGTCCTCTCCTACCTGTTGATTATCAGTGTTCCACGTCTTCACTGACTTCAACCTATGAAAACCAAAACGAGAATCAACAAGAAGAAAACCAGCAGAACAACCAAGACGCTTCGAATACTTTAGTTAATACTGTTTCAATCGAAAATCTCAAAAAAGGGAAAGCCGAAGAGTCAAAAAAGGAGAAATCTACATTTTCCTCAAGTTCAACCAATTTCCTTCGATCATTCCGTAACATGATATGTTCATTGACGAGAGTCACCTGGGCGTTGGGCATTTCTCCTGCATATATCTTTTTTCGACAATCTTCGTATCGTACTGAAAGGAGTTCAGCTGCGACCAAGAATCCTAATGAAAATAATGTAAATCCTAGCCAAACTGCGATCCTGATACCTTCTGATAATAATTAGTTGCCGCTGTCTACTTTCGTTGTTTGTGTAACCCATGATTTTTTTTTGTTGAACTTCATTTTTATTTCCGAGAAAAAAAAACAAGTAATTGTAAAAAAACCGCGTTCGAAAAAACGAAATGGAAAGAAGAGAACCACAAAACCCGAAATTTTCCAAATGATTATGCCGAATAAGTATCTGAACGACGTTATTCCTCCCTTGGATGATAGTTTTCATACACATATTTCGTTCGTGTTTTCACTGCATCCGTTAGATTTTTCTGATATTTTGCCGGATAATCAGTCATACTCATTGGCCCCATTGCAACAATTTCCTTCAACCATGTCTTTCCCCAATTCCACATTTGAAGATCTCTGTAGTGTCGAACGAGGCCTTCCTCTGGCTTTAATTCGTGAATATGATATCCAGGATACATCATTGATGGTCTATGAGTCCACATGGCAAGTACTTTCTCTGGCATAACAATGCATTTGACAGTGTGTCCTGGTGGTCCGATAGCGGAAGAATTGTGCCAACGAAGAGTCGGAGACCATTCATCAATCGGAAAACTTTAAAGTTTCTTTTCGAAAAAATACAAATTTTTACCTGTTTGTCTCCTTCATATTTTTCAGGCAAAAACTCAGTTTTCATAATCCATTGCTGCCTAAACTGAATTCCAGCAACACTATCATCTTTCACTTCTCTCAAATAATCAAGAATCGTTCCTGGATACTTTGTCATTAGCAGTCTTTCATCAATATCAGAAAAGAGACTCCATTTCGAAACATGTCGAGTTCTCAGCGTACAATCCTGAAAATTTATATAATTACCGAACCCCTTAAATATCGTATACCCTGAATGCGACGATTTGCCAGTGAAGGAGTTCTCGATCATTCCTTTCCAGAAAATGTGTTACTGTAGCTTCTCCAGTTCTGACGTAATCCTGTAGAAGAGCGTTACTGTACTCATCGATGTGGAATACATAGAAGTAGAAATGAGTCATTCCCTGAAATAGAGTTTTTTGAATTAAAAAATAGTGTCGCGTTGTACCTGCAGCTTGTAGTGTTCAATAATTTCTGAAAGTTGAAGCCATTTTGGTTCTTTTCCATAGATATTGGACATACAGAAGGAAAATTCATGATCGTATACTGAAAATTTACTTTTTATGAGATGCTCGATATCTGGATTTTACCTTTTTGTGTTCGATCAATTAGTTCTATTGGATAGGTGTAGCTGTTATTGGCTTGAGTACTAACGGATAACCGATGTGTTCCTTTTCGTTTTTGGCAGTTCACTACAAATTCTGGGAAGTTGTATGATTGAAATGCTGGCAGCATTTCTGTTCCATTTTTGCCAAAATATCGACAATACACAATTGCTCTGAAATTTTTCAATTAAAAACAAATTACCATACTTGTAATCCGGGCCTTTGCCGGGCCTTCGCGGGCCCTGGCATAGTTTCTCTCAGTGTCAATATTTTAGGACCACCTAAATTTGATATGATAGAACTCGACGAGTACTACAAAATGATACTACTTGGAAAACTGTATCTTGTCTATGAACAAAGTTACAGGCCATCAAGTGGCTTTTCCCGGACGCCCCGGAAGGCCCGGGCCGGGCCTGCTTTTTTCGCTCTTTTTCGCCTGTAACTTTGTTTGCAAACAAGATAGAGTTTTCCAAATAGTATCATATTGAATCTGACAAGGGAAGTGTTTTCAGACAGTGGTTGAGAATTTGTTCAAACTTTGGTCATTGGTACTTTTGGACACGCTGATCACAGCGCTGCTTTTATTTTTTCCCCTTGCCCCTCTCAAAAAAGTTATGGGGCTCTGAAAGTGATTTCAATAATAATAACAGTTTTTCGGAGTTTTTCGGAGTTTCTCGTTAATAACAGTTTTTCGGAGTTTCTCGAATGTAAATCGTACTTTTGAAAGTTTATCTACAATCGGAGAAAGTAGCCTCATTTTTCAAAAAAAAATTTTTTTTGAAAAAAAAGTCGCCATGGGGTACCCCCTTTGAAAATTTTTACAATTTTTTGAAAAATTTTCAAATGTGGTAAAATGATTTTTAAACGTAAAGAACCGATAAAAGTCTTTTCATGACATTTGGTATTCTAAATATTTCTGGAAATCACAAATATGTGCTTTCTTTAAAAACTTTAATGGGGTTATGCAGGTAATAAATTTGCAATAAAAATGGCAAATAAATACAAATAAATACTATGCACGTAT
>NC_013488.2:10876157-10897239 GCF_000004555.2 Caenorhabditis briggsae | reverse complement strand
GTCTCACTTTTTTTATTCCGACAATAGATGTGTGTGGAAAACCTATGCATGAGTTGAGATTTACCGATTTTGTCAAATTTTGTGACTGTTTCCATCAAAATTTCGAACTTCGAACATTTTTTATAATTTTTTGAAATTTTCAGTTTATGTCATTTTTTGTACACATTTTTTGTATTTTTGTTACTACGCCTGAAAAAATCTAAAACTAGTTGAATAACTTCAAATCACATAGTTAAAAAGAAAAAAAATAGTGTTGTTCATGCAAAAACCGGTCATAACGGAAGAAATTTTTCAAAGTGCACGCTCTCCCACAGAACATTTCCGAACTGCAAATTAATTTTTGATCTACAGAAAAAAAGTTTGGCGCGATCACAATTGCAGGTCTAAAACCATAATTTCAGAATTTTTTATCTGATTTTGTGGAGTTCCAAGATGATTCAAATGATTCTTTAAAAATTAATTAGTGGTTATAGATTCATGTATGGTCCTTTTCCGGAAGAAAAAACGTCAAAAATGGTCATTTTTGAAAGTTTTTTACAGAAAAAATCTATCTCCTGTTTCAGTTTTTGACATTTCTAGGAGTTCTATAGCTCAAAAAAACCGCAATTATTTTCTCTACATTTTCTATGGATGAATTTTTAATTCGTCTGATAAAACTTTTTTTACAATTCAAAAACCTCATGAAATTGCACAAAATAGCATTTTTGCTTTCAAAAATGACCATTTTTGACATTTTTTCTTCCGGAAAAGGACCATACATGAATCTATAACCACTAATTAATTTTTAAAGAATCATTTGAATCATCTTGGAACTCCACAAAATCAGATAAAAAATTCTGAAATTATGTTTTTAGACCTGCAATTGTGATCGCGCCAAACTTTTTTTCTGTAGATCAAAAATTAATTTGCAGTTCGGAAATATTCTGTGGGAGAGCGTGAAGTGATGAATTTTTGTGGAAACAAGCGCAAAGTGCGAAATTTTTATAGAAACATCCGAAAAACTTGAAAAACTTGGTAAATCTTAACTTAGTCCACATTTTTCCACTTGGGCCCTCCTTTTCACTCGGGCCCCCCTTTTCCCATGGGCCCCCCTTTTCTCATGCCCCCCCCCCTTGTCATAAAGAGCCGCCCATCCTATATGTGCATATTGAGCTCAATTATCTCGGATCCTGTGAGAGTTGTCAAAAATGTGTCAATTGATAAAATATTTATCTGAATATCACCAATATTTCATCAATTAACAGATGTTTGATATCTCTTATAGGATCCGAGATAATTGGGCTCAAAGTGAACGTATACAACGGTGGGCTTCTAACAGAGAAAATATTGTATTTTTATTATGGCTCACTTATATTTGTTCGGCGTAGTGATTGAGATTGAATACTCAACATCAAATTCATATGCTCTCAAAAGAGTCACCTCTTCAACTTCTGGAGGTTTTTCGTTCTTCAACTCTTCTTTCCACTTCTTCGTGTACCATTCAAATCGATCCATCCCATCTATTTTATAGTTTGGAAACTCTAGAAAAGTTATATTTTCCTATTGGAACTATCGTTTTGATACCTTTGGGATTCAGAGAATCTCTTGTCACCACAACATTTGAAGATGATTGAGTTGGAAGGTTGATAGGAGTCGCATTGAAACTGTAGAGAATCACAAGAGTAAAAATGAAAACTGCTATCAAAGAGATTCTAAAACTCTTTGGGTCCATCTACAACTCTGAAAATAATACGATACTGGAGAGTGGGTGAAGAAATTCTGGAGGAAGAGAAAATCAACAATCGATGGCAAAAAACGAATCAAAAGAGCAAATATAGAGGAGAAGAGTAATAAAAAGATTGGAAAATGTGACGAGGATCTATTGATTCTAAAATGGCATTCTAAACACGTTTCAATGATCAGTTCCAGTTTTAAGGGTCACTGTGACTGAAAATGAGGTAAAAAAACTTCTGGAACAACTATTTCTGATTGAGGAATCTGAAAAAATACAGTGCTTTTGTGTTTGCTCCTATCCAGAATTATTCCAAGATATCAAAAATCCTAATTACTTGGGATTTCATTTCATACGATCAGTGACACTTGAAACTAGAGAAGGTCCCCCTATTTTTTGAGCTATTCATCACTTGAAGCACCTCTTCAAAACACTACATAAATCTCGAAAAATATAGAAAGGTCAGTCGTGAGATAAATCTTTTTGAGTGGAAAGAACAGGAACGAAAAAGAAATATACACTTGCATTTGAAATATAGCAGAGCCGATTCTTCTTTTTGTGACATAGAAACGGGAAAACATGGAAACGTAAAAGACGGAATAAATAAAAAAGAAGACGAAGGAGGAGGAGAGCTTTTGAGAAGGTGAGATGAATAAATAACAATATAGTTCAGCATTATTCCGAAGAACATGTTCTCACACAATCAGTTTAAGGAATTGTGATTTTGAGAAAGTTATGATAGTGAATTAATTGTTTTCGAATGTTGGTACTGTTTCTTATAAATTTGAAAACTATATTTGTAAAAATCAAATTACAATAGTCGTATTGATTTGGACGTTTGACTTTCTCTGCTTACACATGTTTCATAATTATCATTGTACTGAATAATGATGATACTCCACCCTTCAGTCCTCTTTGCTTATCATTTTTGACACAATTGCACTGTTATGGGAGGAGTACAAAGTTGAAGTAGTGTTTAGAGAAACTGAATTTTTATTGAATCAACGTTTTTCTTTTTGAAACCTTGAAAAACAACAGAAAACATTTTCGGCTTCAACTTTATGCGGTCGCGTTGAAAACTGTTATGAATCATTTTTGGCTACAGTGTCATATAAAATGTTACAAAACGTTCTGCAATAATTTTGAATGTTGTTTTTCTAAGCGGACGGCTTTAATCCTTTGCCAATTCTTATCGTCGTGTTACATAGAAATTGTTGAAGTTTTACTATTTTATATTATTGAGAAAAAACGAGATTATCATTACAATTAAAAAAAACCATTAAAATTTATAAAATTAATTTTTAAAATATAATTGTTGTCATTTTTCAATAAAATGTTACTGTTCTGTTGATATAAACATTTTTCAGTTTTTTTCAAAAATTTACTGGATCATAAATACATAATTGAAATTAAATATCGAGAATCTTTCAGGGGGAAACTGATATTTTCATTCTCTTTGAGATCAAGTAGCTGGATCAAGAAGTTTATTACGATAACATCATTGTTTCAATCAATGATCATTCTTATCTTCCTTATATATAAAACGCTACACGCGTCTGTTGGTCCCCATGTCAGGCTGTCATCTTTTGAAATGCTTGAAAAATAATTTTAAATTGACGTGACACTTTACGAAAAAATGAGGAGCTGAGCGGCATACTAGTAACAAACTAGATTAAATTGCGCCGAAGGCGCACCAGCTTGCTGGTAATAAATAAATGAAGTCGCTTTATTTCTCGCTTTCTCTGTCAGTTTGTCCGAACACGTTGAAAAACTTGAAATAAAATATAAGTTGACGTGAACCTTTGAGTAAGACAGAGGAGCGAAGCGACGAACAGTAAAAAATATAGGTTAAATTGCGCCGAAGGCGCACCAGCCAGCTGTTTGAAGCGCCGGAGGCGCGGCAAACGGACTGGCAACAACAAAATCATGAATCCAAACTGGAATATTTCAATATCTTTTAAACTCTGTTCCCTTTAACTTTAGATATTTTCCTGGGACATGTTGTTTTGTTGTTTATGTCAGCGCGAGATTGAATAAAACCGAACGGTTGTTCTTCTTCCGTTTGGTTTTAATCCACTTGTCATCGTTTTTATGGTGACACGACTTAGTGTCAAATATGGGTAAGCATCGGGTCGTCCTCCTATGCTTCTTCTTCTCGATTCGTGTTTGTATTTCGATCGTCTTGTCTACTCTCGCGCCCTGAGTCCTGATTGAGCTCCCCTGTTGTTCTCCTCCCTTGCTCGATTATTTGTACGGTTTCGCGGCTTCCGCGCGGAGAGAGAAAAGGGTAGATACATTACACACACTTTTGAATAGACCGCCACCTCGTGTGCTCTTCTCCATCTGAGCACAGAGACAACGGCAACTCTGCCAGTTTTCCATTTTTTACCATTCTTGTCTAATGTTGCTATGGAACAACTTGCTATCCGTGCTCAATGCACTGGTTTATAGTGTCGAAAATCTGGATGGATTCGAGGTAGGATGGAAACTATCTAGTTTGATTTTTAAAATCTGAAAAATTATTGTATGGTGGCGACAGTACGTCTCTTCAAAACTCAAACATTCGCATTGAATCTAAAAATTCAGCCTTGTTCCCTACGTTTTATCTAAATTTATTTTCAACGGAAAAAAAGAAAAACTATTTTCAGAATGGTCTTCTCGATGACGCCTCGATCATCAATACAACATTTGTGGGAGACTCCGAAGTTCATCAATACAACCAGGGAACGGAAGGTGAGACATTTATGAATATTCGGAGATAACCAAGGTGATCCTGGAAATCTCCGATAACACAGATGTTAGATGTCGAGTGGCGTTGATCTTCGCTAAATATGCAAAACCTGTTAGCAAGAAAACGTCTATCAAAATTTAGAAGGGCTTGTTAGTTCAAAAAATCATGTTGTTATCTTTCAAAATCACCTTCAAACTCTCTCTTTTTTGCAACGCGTGTATTTCGTAGTGGAAAAGTGAGATTATCGTATTCTACCGTTTCATTAGCACATATTCAAATTTTATTGTGTTTTGAATGAAGAGAGAGGAAGGAAATGAGAAGGTTGAGATAACATTCGGGCGGAAGGAGAAGGGTATAAAAGAAACGGTAGATGACGTTTCGAAATAGAATCTCCTCGTTATCATGACTCGCATCAGGCTTGTCATTCTGGCAGTGTCTGTCTTCCTAGCACGTAAGATTTTCTAGAGTTTCTAGTCTTTGTAAGGAATATTCTTGAAGTAAATTTAATTTCTAGACAATTCAATTGTAACGGCGATCGATTATGGAAGTGCAAGCGCGTGTCCCAAAGCTGCCAAATACGGAACGGGACCTCCAGAATCATGCACTGAACCAACTGATCCCAACAATATGCCTGCATCAGAACTAGAATCTTGGTTTACAAAGGAAATGTTTGAAGATCTATTTCCATTCGCAAATCTTGGATGGGGACCAGTCAGCTGTTGGCCATATTCTTATGAGGCTTTCAAGATTGCTTCGAGATATTTTCCAGAGTTTGGAACATCAATTAATGTGACTAATACGGTAGAGGATTATTTTTTGAACCGGACAACTTTTAAAACTTTTTCAGGTGTATACTGCTGATGAGAACAAGAAACGAGACTTGGCAGCTTTCTTTGCCCATGCGGTTCAAGAAACTGGAGAGAATAATATTGCTCTTTACGAGTATGTTTTGTATATCGTAGTTAATTTTTCATCAGTTTTATCTTACAGCACACTTTCTGATCAAGATGCTTCGAATTGCTTCTATCGTGGAGGTTTCTACAATTGGTTTGAAGGTGGACCAACCAGCAGTTTCTTGGATCCAAAAACTCCCGGATACACTCCAGCCGATGGAAGCTCATGTGCTTCTGCTGGTCAATATTGCTCAGCTTCCTCACAAATTACCTATTTCTATCCATGCTCAAATGAAACAGTTGAGAACACTGCAGCCCCATACAAAGGATGCTATTTCGGTCGTGGTGCCATTCAGATCTCATACAACTATAACTACGGACAGTTCCAAGATTGGTTGAAATCGGTGAACATCGATGTGGATTTGTTGAATGAACCCAATCTGGTGATGACTAAAATGGATCCACCACTTGCTGTTTTGGCTTCCTTGTGGTTTTATATGACTCCACAACCTCCGAAGCCCGCTATGCATGATATTGTGATGGGCAACTGGAACAGTGGAGCCAAGAATCAAGTTGCTGGATACACTGGGCCAATCTTTGGACCCACTTCTCTTATCATTAACAATGAGTGCTCAGGAGAAGATCCAACAAATCCAGGAGGACCAGGAGAGTCCAGAAGAATCAAGGCATTCAAATGGTTCTGTGGATACTTCGACGCTCCAACTGGACCGGAAGAAACTCTTTCATGCAAAAGTAAGAGTGTTTTTGCAAATGAAAATCTAATAATTGCTATTTCAGATATGCCAGTTCCATTAGACCAGATATTCTATAACCTGAGTTTTCAACCAGATTGGTCTTCCACTTGGAAAGAAGTTCCATGCACATGTGCTCCTGCCAGTTATGGAGGACTCATCTTCTACTATGACCCAGATTATTATCCAGACAGTTTTGTTGCTCAAAATGACTATAATCGTCTGAAATGCATTGCGAGTATCTACGCGAATCCATCCATGTACTCCATGGATAACAAAACATCTCCATGCCTCAACTATTGATTTCCTCTCAATCAATTCCTCGTGATTTTACCTTTCTTATACATTCCATCATCTAGTATTACTCTGTTTCTTTGTATTTATTTTCTGACTAATAAAGTGTCTATTCTAACCTGTATAGGTTCTCTTCTTAGTCTTTGAAGTGGTGCACACTTAAAATGAAACTGAATATTCTTGAAAAAAAAGCAAACATCTCCAAACTAGAAAACAAAAAACATTCTTGAATGTCTTGGTCCCCTATTGGCCGTCCAATTCGTGTTGGGTTATTCGAACACGATCCAGATGCATTCAACTGTTTTCGTCAAATGCCGAAGAAGCCATGCGCTAAGCCAGGAGCGGAAATTGAAATTATTTCAATGGTTATGAAGATTCTCGATTGGCAGTGGGAAACTGTAAGTGCCTTATCATTTCGAACTCTTGTTAAAAGTATGTTTTCAGATAGATACAGAAAAAGAGTTCAACGTTGTAAACGACTTTGGGAATCCAAAACCAGATGGAAATTTTTCTGGAATAATGGGGTTACTAGCAGAAGATAAAATCGACATGAGTGGACTCTCCATGCGAATCACTCCTGCTCGTATGCAATTCGCTCACTTCACTTTTCCTATCCGTTACTTTCAACAAGTTTATATTATCAAACGACCGCCTGAAAATGATTTTCGAAACTTTGTATTTGCACCATTCACAACAGACATGTGGCTTCTGCTTCTAGCAACTATTATGGGTGTTTCAACAATGAGATTCGCATGTGCATTGTACTGGGATAGCCGAGTTGGATCTAAGTTTAATATCTACACAAGCAGTGTTCTGGTGAGTTGAATTTTGTTATCACCTACCATAAAATCGGTTTTTAGGAAACGTTTGGCTTAATGTTGAAACAACGTGTTCAAGATCCCACAGCTATATCCACCATGTTACTGGAAGGATTTCTGATTGTTGCAATGATGAGTATCGCCCAATACTATCAGACATCAATGAATTCTCGTCTAACCGCTCCTCCGTCCTCTCGAATTCCCTTTTATCATCAAAATCAATTGATCGAACTGTTGTTAGATAAGGAAACTTATTTGACCTACTACTTCAATCTCAGTCTAGAAGGATCGACGGAGAAGAACGAGTACAATATAAAACGTGCAATGGCTATCAATCCGATTGTGGTTCGAGCGAAAGAAGTTGATTTAATAAAAGAGGTTCAGTAAGTAATTCAGAAGTTGAAGCATAACACTCTACATAGAAGGATTTTCGCAGTAAAGGGGGAGTTTTCTACTCAACCTATGATATCGAGTTCCTTCCTCAAGCAGTCAGTGTCTGGGATAAGCGACAAGGGTTGACCGTTATCCGAGATACAACTGGAATTATTAGCTACGTGGCGTTTGGATTCAGTATCAGCAACAGAAAGTTATGCCAAATGTGAGGACAGAACAATACGATAATTGAACCCTTCTCAAATTCATTTTGTAGGTTCAACAAAGCTCTTCTGAAAATTCTACCTGGAATAGCAAGTATCACTTTGGGACCTGGATATGGAACCAAAAAACAAGCGGAAGATATCACAGTTCAAGTCAAAAAGACAAGACTTTCGTTCAAGAAGCATCTGGAGCAGTTGTTTTATATTTATCTGATTGGATGTGGAATCTCTTTAGCACTATTCATCCTTGAGAAAATCTTCTACAGAGTTAAAGTCATCAATAGACAGAAGGTTTTGTTTTCTTGAAAAGTTCCAAAACTAAGATGGGTTATATTTCAGATTTACCAAGTGAATCGACAAGAATCCGATGTGACGCCTGAATGTACATTTACTCCTTTACCGTATTGAATCCGCCCCCTTCTTCCTATTCTAAAAAGTGGATCGAATATAAATTGTTTCCTCTCATCAAACTTTTTTCTACATTAAGCAAAATAATTAATTTTATCTTCAGAAATTCGAATGTGAAATTTAAAGCATTGTGGTAACTATTCTTGTAACAACTTGATTTGGTTTTCTGTTTTTTAGAGTGTCAATGAAATTCTTCCGATTTGTAGGATCCAATAAAAAATATACAATGAAATTGAAACAAGTGCATCCATACAAATTGAACAGACTTAATAGTGATTGTATTTCATGTGATTGCTGAGAAATCGTCTGTAATTTAAGTTTTGTGATATCAATCAAAAATAAATACAACTAACTGGTTTCAACTTTGTGTACCAGTCGTTGTAGATATAATTGGCTGTCAAAAGAAGTGAAACCACCAAAGAATTGATGACCAAACTGTTTTCTCCTTTGCTTGTAGCCATTTTGTTTTTTCGTTTTCTAAACTTTAAAATCAAAACAACCAGGATATTCACAAAAACTGAAGACCATGGCAAAAGTATATGTATGAATTTACTGATGTACGAATTCTGGAAATTTTTAACCTCTTTTTGTTTATTTTTCTGAAAATTAGGTTACAATCTTCATTCGAAATGCGTGTTTCTCCTTATCCTCACAAACTGCCATCACCTGAAATTGAATCAAATCCATTTTGAAGTAACAATCATCCGGAACAATTATGATCATTTGACGAAAAAATAGAATTGCCTGAACAAAAGCATTGATTAGATATAATTTTAAAACTAGGTCTTTACCCATCCAACAACCATGTAAATTTTCAACCGTTTCGTACTAAAAGCCTCGGATCCAATTGGAATCAACACCACCCAAAGACGATTTACTGCCATTAGAATGGCAATGAAAAATTTTGCTTGATACGCCATCTGACTGAATATTTCAAAGAATTTTACTGTTCGGAAGGAATAAAAATTGGGATCTTGCGGGAAAAAATAGGGAAACTCGATGAGAATATTCTGCGAGAGATTCGTGAGAAGTTCGGAGATGATCATATTTATCATGTAAACTCGCGAGTGAACGACTGAAACGTTCGTCTATCATAAATTCTGATTGAAATGTTGAATACCTCTCTTACGTTTAAGCATGATGATCAAAACTATGTTGAAACAGTATACAAATATGTGTAATAGAATTGCTAGCGCTGGACCTTGCCAAATCATTCTTCAGAATACCAAGAATCAAATTTGAATGAATAAATAAAGAAAAAGAGAGACAGGGAATATATATGACCATTGAAAAAAACAAGAAGATAGATTTTATGATGATAACTATAATTGAAGGGTTGGTGGAATAAGGAAGAATTCAGGTGGGGCGGATTTTCTTCGGTTTCAACCATTTCGGGTCACAGAAAATGGCACGAAAGACGAGGTGGCGATTGGCTTTATGAAAAACAAAATATATTAAAAAGTTTATGTAGTTGGATGAGTAGATGTTAAACCATCCGAGTAAGATTTGGACGTTTTTGGGGAGAAACTTGAATTGCTGAAATTGGTGAAGGTAAGCTGAAGACGATCTAGTTGAACTTACCGGCTCAAAAGACCTCCTGAAAGAAGTGTAAGCAGCGTCGTAGATCATTACAAGGAATATAATGAAAGATTGGATTACGAAGTATGTTTGCAGGCGAGAACGACGATTGGCTGCGACGACAGACACCCGAGCGACGGCTGTAATTTTTTTTGCGTCATGAAATTATTCTATTATATATTTTTATCAATTTTCGGGATGTTATAGGTTCCTTATGGGTGTTCCCAGGATAAAGGAAAATAGATGTTTGGGAGAAAGTATCCAAGGGGACATTGAAAAAAGGGTACTAGCTTTTAGAGAGGGCTTTTAGAGGAGAGGTAACATGAGATTTCGTGGTACATGTGGGAAAACAAAAAGGAACAAATTATTTTGAACAGACTATTTCGCTTTTTTCTCACATTTATAGGCTTACGATGAACGCCCTACACCCAATATTCCATGTGCATGGAACCAGTGTACCCTTAAAACTTGATGTACCCTCGATGTACCCTTTTTCGATGTACAGTGGCGAATGTTAGTGAGTGTCACTCTATACTTTTGCTCATAACTTTGCTCAAACTTGCCCAATAATCGAAAACTTTTTTGTTAAATGTAGCTGAGTTTCCAACAAAACGCGATATAAGAAAAAAAATTTTGTCAGAATTTGCCGGTTTCGGGGAATGAGAACTTCCTTGTAAAACACTCACCAACTTTGAAAAATCCACAGCGTCGAAGTTTCGCATACACAACCTTCAGAATGTTCATGATCAAAGTCAGAACCAGAAGATAGTGAGATTTGTAGACAAAGTCTGGCTGAAGATAGTTGTGTATTAAATAAGGGTATAATTTAAATATAGCCCCCCCCCCCACCTTATAAACAACTATAGTAGAGCCCCCACCAGTACAAAAATGGGGGGGGGGGCTGTACTTGAATTGGTTGGTTAAAGTATGACCCCCCCCCCCCCCCCCCCACCAGTACAAAGTGGGGGCCTATACTTGAAGAACCTTGTATTCTTAAAATAAGACCCCCACCCCTCCCTGCCTTCTTCAATTAAAGGCCCCCAACCATTCAAAAATAACCCCCCAAAAAGGGAACCTTATCTGAGCCCCCACTCAATTCAAAAATGACCCCTCACCAATTCAAAAATAGCCCCCCACTCAATTCAAAAATGACCCCCCACCCGTTCAATTTTAGACCCCCACCAATTCAGAAATAGCTCCCCACTTATTCAATTTTAGACCCCCAACAATTTAAAAATAGCTCTCACCATTTTTTGGCCAAGCCTGAATTTTAGAATTTTCAATTTTCAATTTTCATTTTATTTCATTTTCTGAATAAATTTTTAGCGACAGTTTCCAGAAACAACAAGAAAAGGTGAAAAATAGGACAAAACCCAAAAAGAAAACAAAGAAAATGATAACAAAACGCTCAAAATTTGCATCATGAAGGCTACGGTACCCTTCATACACCACAAACCACGCAAAAGTGGGGGGGGGGGCTATATTTGAATTGGTGGAGGCGCACACCACAAACCACGCAAAAGTGGGAGTCTATATTTGAATGGGTGGAGGACTATATTTAAATTGGAATAGACCCTGTAAAAGTGGGGGTCTATATTTGAATTGGTGGGGGTTTATTTTGAATTGGAACAGACCCTTACTCAACTATAGTTCATTTTGGGGGGCTATACACTTGAATAGGGGTGGGGCTATATTTGAATTCTGCCTAAATAAGTTATTGCACATAACATACCCATTGAAAATATTCACAGTCGGTATTCAACACAAAAGTGTCCGTGTTGAAATGAGGAAAGCATCCGAGAAGAAGAAGATACCAGGATCCAAGAAACGACAACATCCAAATTCCGATTCCAAAGAAAGTGATGGTATCCGGTTGAAAAAATTTATGAAACTTTGGATTAACCATACAAATGAATCTGTTTACAGCCATCAGAAAAGTCATAGTGTATCTGATAGTGTTAACAGTCCACATTTGGATGCTCATGAATAGGATGCACACCAGTTTGAAAACGTAGACCGCTGACTGATCATCCGTCATAAGCACATATTCCACAGAGAAATGCTGACATACATTTAGCAAAATTTCCACCCAAATCATATGAGTAATGTACGCTTTTGATTTGATAACTGAAATATTCAGTTTTTTTTTTTGGTTTTTCAATACTTAAATTCGTTTACACTTATTTTTAGATACCACATAAAGTAGAACAAAATTGAAAAGGTAGCTAAAAAAGTGTGTGAAATAAGTCGAAATGCTGATTCCATCCATGAAATCACTCTGAAAGTTCAAAAGTTCCATGAGAAAAACAAAAGATCAAAAGTCCTTGACCAATGTATTGTTTGAATAAAATGAGTATTCACCAGAAATTTTCAGAGCCACCCAACTCGGCTCGTTGCTGCAATTTTTTAACCCTGCATTTGTAAAAAAAATGTGGCTGGAACTACATTATACAGATTTCCGAATGTAGTGTTAGCAGCAATCAGTCAGAAGAAGAGGATTTTGAAGAACTCACGTTTGGGACACCTCCCGATACACAATATCCATATTGTGATGTAGCAATCTAGGTGTCTTCTCGATCATTCTAACATACTTTCGAATCTTATAAACAATGGATATGAGAAAACATAAAGAGTTAAAGGAACTGAAATATTTCATAGACAGGGAAATTATGGGAAAATGGCTGACATTTTACATATTTTTACTATTAACAATCACCAAATTCTGTGTGTGAGTGTGTATGTGTGTGTGTGTCCGGATTTCCCGGGTCAACTGCCCTATCGAAGTCCAGAATGGACCAAAATTTCTCAAATTTTCACAGATGACCCGAAATAGCAGCGAGATGATGCCCGAGTATTTTATACTTCTAAATTTTGTTTCTGATGTCTTCTGGAGACGTTCTTCTATTTCTACAGTGCAAATTTTTAGAAAAATATTGAAGGAATATTCACGTCATTCCCGTCTAACCGCCTAAATTTTTTCTTATCCACGCTATTTCTGAGGGGAAGTTGATTTTCTAGAAATATTCTTTTGGCATGGGTTTTAAAGATTTGAAAGGGAGAAAAAAATCTGAAACAGGGGAAAATAAAGAAAATAAAAGGAAAAAAGGAAAGAAAGAGAATGAGAGGAAAAATAACAGCGCCCTTTCTGGATCACTCGAATTTTCAGAATTCGGAATAATTTTTAAAATTTCCGAACTTAGTTTCATAATTTTCAAACTTCGGAATATATACATTTCTGAGATCTTATTCACCGAATTTGCCGAAAAATTTCAAAGTTTAAGAGTTTCCAACTTTTCAGGTTTTCAAATCTCGGAGTTTCTAAATTTTCGAATTCTCAAATCTAAATTTCTGATTTTTCAAAGTTCCAAAACTTTTCGACTAGAATGTTTTTCGAAAAATCTGACACACCAAATTTCGATATATGAGACAAACAGATTCAAACAATTTTCTAGATTTCAAAATTAATATTTTCCTACATCTGATTTTCTAAAATTTACTAATCTCTGAACTTCCAAGTGTCTTACTTTTCCAATTTCCGGATATCCTTATTTCTGACTTTTCGAATTCTGGAAATTCTGAATAACCGAAATATCAAAATTCGAAATTTCCTAATAGACCATGAAAAAATAGTCCTTGTAAAAAAGACAAAACCTGTCTATAAGATAACGGGTCCTGTTAGCGAGGTTCAGTCCGGATGGGAGCAAGCCGACTGTTTTTCAAAGTTCGAATATTTCGAATTTCAGAATCTTCGGAGACCAGAAATTTCAATAAACCAGGACATTTAGTTATCCAAAATGTGAAGCTTCAGAAAACCGGGAGCTCACATACTCCGGATTTCAGAACATAAAAATATTTTTTCAGTATTGGAAATTTATAAAAATTTGGGAAATCAAATATTCCACAAAGAAAATTGATAGTATGCAAAACTTTCACAAATTTTGGTGAATTCGGAAACTCAAAAATGTTGAAATTAGAAACTCAATTGTAAGGTACAGCAAGCGGAAGCCAGGAGGTTGAGGCCCCTACAGGGGCGTAAACCGACTGGTATAAGGACAAACGAATGCTTTTTCAGAATGCTTTAGGAAGGAATTTTTCAAAATTCTGGAACTGCTCTGACTAATTCTACGCGGCCTCCCGCTAATAGGAAATGCCACTGGAGACCTCGTTTCCTCGATGTGCTTAAAAAATTTTGAGAAGCTGGATTCTTGAAATATGAGATTTCTCAGATGTACTCCTATCCTATTTCTTTTCTTTTACATAATACAAGTTCGTATTCAAAACGGTTGAGAACATGAAAGTAGGAGTTTCAGACGACAGCAACTCTAGATTCAGATGCTCCGATTTCTGATGGGGAACTCAAGAGATTACTTTTTTTCCCTCAATGAGATGATGGAAAATAATAGGGAGCTTTTGATACATCGTCTTAAAATTGATGGTGAATATGGGTTTACGTGTCTTTCGAACTTTTTCGTTTATAGGACGCGAAAATGCCCTCACAAAGTTTTTATAAGAGTCGTGGGATCAAAATCTGAAAGTTGAAGTGAGGACCTTTTGAAAAACCATCAGATCTTAAAATTTATTTCAGTTTGGGTCATCTTTTATGCCTATGTATATTTTGTGTCGTGATCCCGAAACAGATACATTTCATAGAAGAGGAGGAGCAGTTCTGGGAATCAAGGAAAAGAAGAAGAGGGTTGAACCGAATAGATGGGTTACAGTTTTTTATTCGGTGAGTTTAATTTTTTATTATGAACTCTTAACTGCTCTATAAACAGGAAAGAAACATCGGATACTATCTAGATTACTTGAGAGAAATAAGTGAACATGATCTTGAAAAAGAAGACATAATTATGGATTCTGTCTACGAATGTCTACGAAACCCTCATCCAGATATCAAGAAAAATGAAATCCGAGGTTAATTTTCAATTTTTCAAACTTTTATTTATGTATTCTTATTTTTCCAGGTCAAATGGAAACAGACAAAGAAGAACAAATTGCGAAAATCGTAGAGAATCGATGGGATGAAAGACTATAAGGAAGCTTCGAAAGTTTACTGAACTCTTCCTCTTGTTAAATTTTTGTGATAAACATTTTTTGATTCTGAATTTTTACAAAGTATAAAATACTTTTTGTGGGTATTCCAAAGATTTTCTTTCAATAAAGGAAGTGGAAACGCACACTTTTCTCTCATCATGATGTACGAGGGTACAAATGTCTCAAATCTCTCGGTTGTCTTACTGTAGTGGGATTAGACACCCACCTGTCTCCGTTAATTCTTCATGATGAAACAGAAAATTTCTGGAGTTTTTGTGCAAAGAATGAGAAAAAACAATTGAGAAAGAGTTGAAAGATTTTAACGAATAACTTGAGAAAAGGTTTATGATTATTGCTTTTCCCAACTGCCAGGCATCGCGAAAGTGTTGGGTTCGAAAATTGATGATGCAGAAACTGAAAGCATAAATTACACAATTTCAAAATTGGAAATCCTCAAATTCTGAAATCGTAAAATCCAGGAATCCAGAAATCGAAAATTAGGAAATCCGGTAATCCGGAAATTCGAAAATCTAGAATCAAGAATCCTAAAACTCTACAATCCAGGAATTCAGAAATCGGAAACTCTGAAATCCTAAAATCCAGGCATTCAGAAAACGGAAATTCGGAAATCCTGAAATTCTAAAAACCTGAAATTATAAAGTTATAAAGTCCTGAGATAGAAATCCAGAAATTTGGAAATCCAAAAAAAAATCGAAAAGTCGAAAATTCGTTAATCCGGTAATCCGAAACTCCGGAATACGGAAAAACCACAATCCTAATATCCTGAAATCCAGAAATCCAGAAATTCAGAAATTCGAAAAATCGCAAATTCGCAATTCGGAAATCAGGAATACGGAACCCGGAAATCCAGAATCCTAAAATCCGGAAATCCTAAATCAAGAAATTCAGAAATTCGGAAATTCAAAAACCCAGAACCCTGAATCCGGAAACCCAGAACCCTGAATCCGGAAATCCAGAATCCTGAAATTCAGAAATCTAAAAACCCAGGAATTCAAAAACTCGAAAGTTCGAAAATCCGGAAATCAGAAATCAGAAATGTATACTTCCTGTATAAGAGTCTTTGTGTATAGAGGTCGGAAGCTTAACATTCTTCGAATTCAGAACTTCAAAAGAATACTTCAAAGCTTCCAAACATCCAAACTATCACTTTTTCAGAGTGTGGAACGGCCGAAACGCGTTTTTTGGATCTTTTCCGGTTTCTCGTTTCCGGGTCACGTTGATGGCTCTCAGTTTTTTGTAAGCCGGTCTTGAAGGGAGGCCTATATTTTTCATGTTGAAATTTTTCACGAATATTGACCTAAATATGTGTTCCAGTATAAACGAAGTGTGGAATTATTTTTTTGTGGAGCTTTGTATTGGCTGTACGTTTTCTAGTATTGGGTGCTCTCTGAAATTTTGAGATCAATCGGAAAACTTCAGTTGTTTTTTTCCGAACATCGTTTGATCTTTTCGCCCAGGTAAAGCATTTTTCGTTTTCCACAAACCATTCACCACCTTCCAAGCTGTTTTCTTTTGTCTCATTTCGAATTATCGAATCATCACATCATCTACTCTACTTTCTTCTCTGATTTATACACTATTTTCACTTCCAATGTCGTTTTTCGTCTTTTTCTTCGGTTAATGATCGAACTTGGTGGGCAGGAGGACACAAAGAGAATTCTTCGATTCTGTGTCTTCATTTTTTCGTTTCGATTCTCACGAACTGCTGATAAATGGTAAATGATTCGACTTCTGACATATTTTCTATTCTTTCTCGTTTCTTATTCTGAGCAAAGGTTAGTTAAATTCTTCCGTTTTGAAAAAAAATATATTTTAAAAATGACCAAATCGTTCAATTTCTTCAATTATCACAGAAATCACGTTCGTCAAACATCGAATAGAGACAAGATCGAAAAATCAATTGTTTGAGGCCCTACGAAAGCGCGAGAAACAAAAGCGCGAGAAAGGGGCGGGGCTTAACAGTCCGGTGCGGGGCACTGTAAAATTAGCATTCAAGCGGTGCTTTTTCAGTGAATTAATGAATGAAATGACAGATATAGCTGGTGGGAGGGGTTTTCATCGACAGAAGAACTTGTTTCAATTGGAACAATTCTTTTTTAGCTTCATATTCGCGAGCAGCACATTCAGTCTTCTAATCTTTTCGAGTATTCGAGAAAAAAAAATGGATTTTCTTATACTTTTGCACCTCAAGGTCATTCAGAATCATGTATTGAGCTTTGGCGTTTCCGGAATATAAGTCGTTTCTCAGGGAATTTTGGGCAAGCAAACGGCAAGTTGCGAGCCATTTGGCAAGTTGCTGAGCAGAATCAGAAAGTTGCTGGACAAATTAGCAAGTTGCTAGTGCTTGCTGACCATGTTCGAGGAGGGTCGTACATCAGCAAGTTGCCGCATGCATGAAACTTGCTTGACGTTGCTTGCCGTGAAAAAAGCAAGTTGCCGTTCTCTTGCTGCGTTCAGATGGCATTCAAACGGCAACTTGCTCTATAAAATAGCAAGTTGCTGACCCGAAAAAACGGCTTGCCGTTTGTCAGCAAAATTTTCGGGTTAGCAACTTGTCGAAAAATTCCCTGACTCAGATAAATCGGAAAACCTTTCTGAGCTACATTTGAGCAATTCTGAAACCTTTTCAAGCAAAAAGTCCACGATTAAACTTTTTCAAGCCACAATCAAACTTTTCAAACTTTTCTAAGCAACTTGTAAACTTTATCCAGCTGCGCTCGAAACTGAAACTTTTTAAAGCCACAGTTAAACCTTTTTCAGTCAGATTTAAACTTTTCAAACCTTTGTCAGCCTTATTAAAACTTTTTTGGCTTTTCGAAAGATTTATTCTGTTTTTAAAAATTATTTTACCTAATTTTGTTTTATTTTTATCATCTTTCAATTTTTGTTCGTTTCCATATGTTTGAAAGTTGTAAGATGCTTATTTGAGAGAAGATCCAAATCACAAGTTCCTGGAATCATAAGAACTATTGCTCAAGAACTATCATCGAAAAAACGTCATGATGAATCATTGAATGAGAATTCAAACCTGCCGTCAGAACGGAGTAATTTAGCCTACGGTTCGTCAGTTTTAGTAAAAAATGAATTTACCTATCATAATTTCAGACAAGGAGAAACTTCAAACTTCCGAAGCGACAATTTGGAAAATCGTGTTACACCAATATGAGGAAGACTAGATCATGATCGCGATCACATGAACCCGCTCCAAAGACACTATCGAAACTACGTATGAATCAGGAGAGAACGCCTTCCATAACAGTGAGTTGTAGCTCTTAATATCTATTTCTAAAAATTTTAAATATTTCCGGAGGATATGATATTGGGCTGATAACAACGGGGATGCGGTACGATCTGAGGTTCAAAAATGTTTCGAGATCAAGATTCCACTTCAGTTTAAATTTTCTTGTTTTTTTGTTAATTTCTTTTTCTCTAATGAATTTGTTTTCTGAAAATCCGTCTCAAATGAATCAATAGTTTAAACCTTTAGTAGAAACGATAAAACCTTTTAGCAGTAAAACAACTTTTTTAAGCAACGAATAAACCTTTTTAAGTATCAAAAAAACGGAGTTGTTAGAATTCTTCATTTTAACTTCACACTCAGGTAGTTCGGAAAACCTTTCTGAGCCATAAACAAGCCACGATTAAACTAAAAAAGGTGCCCGATTAGCCACGGCTGAAAAAGTTTATAAAGGGCTTAGAATAGTTTCGTTGTTGCTTAGAAAAGTTTATCCATTGCTCGAAAAAGTTTGAAAGTGCTAATAATAGTTTTACTGTTGCTTAAAAAAGTTTACTCGTTGCTTGAAAAAGTTAGAGAAGGTCTTAGAAAAGTTTTTTTGATACTTAAAAAGGTTTATTCGTTGCTTAAAAAAGTTGTTTTACTGCTAAAAGGTTTTATCGTTTCTACTAAAGGTTTAAACTATTGATTCATTTGAGACGGATTTTCAGAAAACAAATTCATTAGAGAAAAAGAAATTAACAAAAAAACAAGAAAATTTAAACTGAAGTGGAATCTTGATCTCGAAACATTTTTGAACCTCAGATCGTACCGCATCCCCGTTGTTATCAGCCCAATATCATATCCTCCTGGAAATATTTAAAATTTTTAGAAATAGATATTAAGAGCTACAACTCACTGTTATGGAAGGCGTTCTCTCCTGATTCATACGTAGTTTCGATAGTGTCTTTGGAGCGGGTTCATGTGATCGCGATCATGATCTAGTCTTCCTCATATTGGTGTAACACGATTTTCCAAATTGTCGCTTCGGAAGTTTGAAGTTTCTCCTTGTCTGAAATTATGATAGGTAAATTCATTTTTTACTAAAACTGACGAACCGTAGGCTAAATTACTCCGTTCTGACGGCAGGTTTGAATTCTCATTCAATGATTCATCATGACGTTTTTTCGATGATAGTTCTTGAGCAATAGTTCTTATGATTCCAGGAACTTGTGATTTGGATCTTCTCTCAAATAAGCATCTTACAACTTTCAAACATATGGAAACGAACAAAAATTGAAAGATGATAAAAATAAAACAAAATTAGGTAAAATAATTTTTAAAAACAGAATAAATCTTTCGAAAAGCCAAAAAAGTTTTAATAAGGCTGACAAAGGTTTGAAAAGTTTAAATCTGACTGAAAAAGGTTTAACTGTGGCTTTAAAAAGTTTCAGTTTCGAGCGCAGCTGGATAAAGTTGCTTAGAAAAGTTTGAAAAGTTTGATTGTGGCTTGAAAAAGTTTAATCGTGGACTTTTTGCTTGAAAAGGTTTCAGAATTGCTCAAATGTAGCTCAGAAAGGTTTTCCGATTTACCTGAGCAGTGAAACGATTCCACTAAAAAATTTGAAACAAGTAATGGAGCATGTCTGACAAAGCAATGAACACATTCACGGGTTACTTATTGCTTGTTTGCTATTTCAATTTTTAGCTCGGAAACGAAAAAAAATATGATACAAACGAAGCAATACATTTTCCCGTCCAACTTTGAGAGTTTCACTATATTTTAAACGTTTTTGTGTGGAATAGCTTGTCTAATGCCTTTACCGACTGTTTACAGTAATTTAATGTTTAAATTTACAAGAAAATCAGCATTTGAACACTACTTTTACAATGCGCCGCACTGGACTGTTAAGCCCCGCCCCTTTCTCGCGCTTTCGTTTCTCGCGCTTTCGTTTCTCGCGTTTTCGTCTCTCGCGCTTTCGTAGGGCCTCAATTGTTTCAACTTTTTACTTATTGTTTTTTTAACTTTTAGAGGACCACCTGGTGTTGCATCGGTTCCTGTTCCACTTTCCAACCCAGTAACACCAGCTCCTATTCGACCACAACCAACTGTCGCTCAAACGACATGGGCTCCACAAGTAGATCAAACGAACACGTGGCAACCATCTCAACAAGAACAGCAACCCCAACAGAGTAATTGGGACCAAGATAATCAGCAACCTCAAGCAGAAAGATGGAATCCGGAATGGCGAGAAAGAGGACCTCCACCCCCACATTGGCGCGATAGAGGACCACCACCTCCGGATTTCGAAGGTTGGCATCATCGGCCACCATGGAGACGGGGTCCGTGGTGGGGAAGACCACCTCCACCATGGGGACCACCTCCTCCTGGACCCCCACCATTCGGTTGGAGAGGATTGTGAAAATTGTACATTGATCAAAATAAAGTTTATAAATACCATACACCGACAAAGATTGGAAGAGAATGAAATCATCAAAAACCTGTGATAACCGAGAAAATTGATAATAAGTTCGTGTTGAGATTCAAGGATAGAGAGATAACAACGATAAAAAAGAAGCGAGAAATTCGTAATTTTAAAATCAGGCCAAAGGAAAATCACAAGCAATGCCGGTTGAATCAAGAGCCGAGTAGATGAAAATGTTTCGGATCGGATCTTTTCCTCCTGTGATTGTCTTGATAGCTTCTTGTCCAATCATACCTCCGACACATGCAG
Source organism: Caenorhabditis briggsae (assembly GCF_000004555.2). Taxonomy (NCBI): domain Eukaryota; kingdom Metazoa; phylum Nematoda; class Chromadorea; order Rhabditida; family Rhabditidae; genus Caenorhabditis; species Caenorhabditis briggsae. The sequence goes on along the minus strand of NC_013488.2, from coordinate 10,876,454 downwards.
TTGTTGGGCTGAATTCCGGCGAGAAGAGACTGAAAACAGGAATTTGACAAATCCGAATACAACGTTTTTTCTTTAACAGCTAAAAAATGATTTTACTATTAGATTCACTGTCAAAAAATATAGTTTAACCTGTTAACTCTTATGGGGTTATTCAGGGAGTCGGCAAAAAAGGAAAAAAACTCCGCGAAAACTCGGAGAGTGTTCCAATTTGGCTGAAACTTTGGGGAAAATTGGAGAAAACTATAGAAAACATTTTGCCAAAGTTTGGGGTCAAAATATCGACTTTGAAAATTTGTC
>NC_013488.2:10870822-10876147 GCF_000004555.2 Caenorhabditis briggsae | reverse complement strand
AATGTTTCCTATAGTTTTCTCCAGTTTTCCCCAAAGTTTCAGCCAGATTGGAACACTCTCCGAGTTTTGGCGGAGTTTTTTCCTTTTTTGCCGACTCCCCGAATAACCCCATTATAGCTATTTTTTTAAACTCACTGATTGAACTTTTCTGGATGAACTGGCTGCATTTCAAGAGTGTGATTTCCGTTCAAAACTTCCTCTTTCCAAATTGGCACCAATTCCTCGATATCCTTATCACTATCTCCTGTCAACTTATTCTCTTTCGATGCTCTCAGCATAGTTTTGACAAGGAAATAAGATGAAGGAATGATTCTTTTGCACTTTCGAATAACTTTTTTCGAAGAGAAATCAGAGTTGAAAGCCTCGGTGAATGTAGGATACGCGAATGCTTTTGGCTCAAATCGATCATCTTCCACAGTGACAACAGTATTTGTCACTTTGGGTGCGTCGTTCTCCAAATCTACTCGATCGATGGGACCAGCAGGAGTCACTTTACTGAAAACCGTAATATTTAATTAGAGAAGAGCTAAATAATTATGAGCTTACGTCAAGAAAGGGTGGCCATCGAAATCGAAAAATGTGTATCCAACCCATCCGAAAATCGCTCCAGAGATGAAACGGATATGATTTTTGTGACAGATAGCATTTAGTTTAGCAGTTCTCTCATAGTTCTCATCGAGTACAATCACGATAGTGAATCCGCGAATAAATTCTTCAATTTCTTCATCTGACTTCGATAGAATGTCTTCCTCGACAATTGAAAGCTTCACATTTTTGTTCAAGTTCGAAAGAAATGCGTGAGCTGCCGCCCATCTCTGAAACATCATTTATAGGTTAGAAATATCCCTTCAGCGAAATTCTCACTGTCAGTGTCGTATTGTCGACTGAGGCGTCATACAAAAAGTTCGAGCCAATCTCCGCTTTCTTCACAAGATTATGATCAACTAAATGCATCTCGTCCACTCCTGCCAACGACAACGTTTTAGCTACTTCTGCACCGAGTTGTGTGCCTCCGATAATCAATACTTTAGCATTTCGGAGTCTGGAAAAGAATAATTAATGTTTACCGGAATGAGTAGATGATGGAACAAACTTAGTTTGCGCCTCCATTCCCCAAAGACGAACTTGACGATCGTAGATTTCGAGCTCTTGCTTGCTAACTTGCACATTGTCTATCTCTTCGGTCATTCTGAAATTGGGCATACGGCACCGTCAATTAATGAAACACAGATAGAGAATGTTGGACTTGAATCGCCAAAAAAGTTAAAACTAAACAATTCCAAAGTAAGTAATAACTTTATTGACCAGAAACAAATTTGGAACGGAGTGGTGAAAACACTAGGCACAGGAATCTTTCTAGCACAGGAAATCATGAAAACATTTCAACCTAATAAAAAAATCAGAAAACGGTGAGCAAGTGAGCAGAGCCAAAAGTCAGTGGGAGGGATGAGAAAAAAAAATGTAATTATAATACATGAATACATCCTAGAGGATAATTAGAGTTGGCTGAAAATAAATAAAAAATAGACAAACATAAACCTAATTGTGAAAAGACAAAATACCCGTTGAAGGATAGTTAGTTGGCGTTTTGCCATGCATACATGGGACGGTGATAAGCAGAAGTACTGGCGCCCACTCGATATGAAGGAGATGTGGCATTCGGCGAGCGGAGTTGTTGTAGCTCATCTAGAATGCTTCAGATGGGTTAGTAAAGAATCAGGGATGTGTCGAACTTACGGGTACTGAAGTTACTAGACGAACGAGATCCAGTAACACCGTTCGATATTTCTGATCCATAACCAAACGATGCGGTGGCCGAAACAGAAGGTTTCTGTTCTGATTCTGGCGTCGCAGCCGCTGTTGAACTGAGATTATCTTGTTTCACGTCGTCTCGGTCAGATGGCCGGCTCCAAGTGCAAATGAAGCCTTCTTGGCACGCAGTAACAACACAGTCCTTTCTGAACTCAAGCACTGTCAAACGATCATGAGAAACTTTCTTGCATGTAAGTGGTTCTGTAAATTGAGCGTATTAATTGGCAACTTGAAAGTGGCATACCTATGATGGGTACGTCTCTAATTCCAGGACAAGAAGGAGAGCCCAAACGTGCGACTCTGAAACGAGAATTACTTTTTTCTCATCGGATTGAACAAAATTTACATGTCAACACTGGATGCGTTGGCATTTGTTGGATTAGCTCTACTTCCTACAGCACTGGTACTTGTACTTGCGTTTCCAGAAGAGGTGAACTTCGAAAGTCCAAAAGCTTTTCTGTTGAAACGCTTCTTCTTTGGGGGCTTTTCTTGTGGTGGGGCTGGTCGATTCGCGTCGAGTAGTGGTTGCTCAGAGTTTGTGCTTGGTTCTCCGACACCAGGTGACAGCTCAGGTAGATCCTCGAGCTTTCCGGACAAGTGATCGATATCTAAGGCGGCATTTGTTGCAATAATTGTCGAATTTCGATGACGACGATGATTACCTTTGTTGAGAATTTCGTTTGTGATGTCCCACAAACATAGGAATGTATCGTGTCCCACACTTCCGATTCGATAGACGATTTCATCAGCTCGTTGTGTCACGCTGGCAGAAGCCAGTGAGTTTCGCGACATCGTCGATGTTGGTTTTGTGTACCCAAAGTTTGGATCAGTACTCGTTGATGGCATACAACGAGTATCCATTTCTCTGGAGACATCATCTAAAGCTGTCATAGAGGATCTACCATTGCTTTCTGGGTCTTTCTTCGATCTGCGCACAACGTAAGGATCAAATTGAACTTGACTGATCCAGCTTTTATGTGCCTGACCACGACAGACAACTTTCTTCTCAGCAACATCATATACGGTCAAAAGATCGTCCTCGCCTCCAGTTGCAATCAATTTTGCATCTGGACTCCATGCAAGAGTTAGTAGGCCACCTGGAAAAATTCTTAAAGTTTTCAGGTTGAAAAAAGAAACTCACCAAAATAAGATTTCATACAGGACATCAATTCTTGTGTCTCATAATTGAAAATTCGAAGAAATCCATCGTGAGAAACAGTTGCCAACATTTTCGTGTCGGGTCCAGAAAAATTGAACTGGTGAATCGTTCCACTACCAATCTGCCACCTTGTGGTGGGGTTTCGTGGATGTTTCGTTTTCCAGGAGTAAGTAGTGTAACCATATCCCTGAACAGGAAAAAACATTCTATATCCGATCAGGTCTATCGACAATACCTGCGTCTGAACATGCCACGGTGGTGACTGCGAACTACCATTCCCTGAGCTTGAGATAGCGGAAATTCTCTCATCGTAAACGTACAGGTTTCCTGATACATGAGACGACAGGAAAATATTCGGTTCGCCTGCAAGTATTTTTTCTCGTGGAACACTTCCTTCTTTCTTTCACTAACCAGGAAGGAAGCGAAGACATGTTACTGCCGTTTTCTCAATGTACCGATCTTCGTTATATAGTTTACTGGAAGGTGTAGCAGATATTTTGTCTAGGGGATCGATGATCTGTAGTTGGCCAAGTGTAAATCCTATGAGTAACCTGAAAAAGATGTGATAAGGAACGTGGTTGTTTAAAATAACAAAGAATACCACAGCTCGTAGTAAAAGTACTCACTGGCTTGTTGATGCTGATGATTTTTCTTGATTAAAAATGTGGCAAGATGGGGCAGTCCCTTTGTAAACTCTTTTGTCGATTGGTCGAGTCAGATCCGTCTTGGTCCGCGTACCCCTGAAGCTGTTGTTGACAGTGAGAAACGACGTCGCTCGATGATTACAAACCTGTACGCATACATATAGAGTTCCTTGCCGACATTGAAGCAAATAATAGACTTCTCGTTTTCCTCATTCTGCAAGGACGAAAAATAAGTCCTTTCAGCAATAGAAAGGACAAGCTTACTTGGCTACGCATCATAGGAGACCCGTTTTCATCTTGTTTATTCGGGTCATAAGAGGAGGAGCATTCCACGGCTACGTCAGGTTGGATAACATCTCGAGATGAAAAATCAAGGAAACTGACACGAACGGTCGAACTTGCGCCTGCCATCTGATTAGCCGCCGCCACAAGTCCTGGTGGAACTTGGTAGTGTGAAAGAGGTTTGGGACGGGATATTTCTGCGTGCTTGACTGTTTGATATACTCCGTCTTCGATAGCGAATATTTTTTTGATTTCTCTCTCTTCTCGTCCCGGTTGAGCGTGTTGCAGAAGAATACCTGGAAAGTCAAGCTATTTCGAAACAAAACGATTGAGAGGGGGTAACTAATCTGTTTCCAAAATCTGAAAAACATCTTTTCAAATTCTGGTCGGTATTTTTATCGCGGAATAAATAACATCATAGAAACAAATCGATTCGAATCTATATTCGAAAATTCTTTTCCATGAGCAGTTAAAAAAAACCAAAAATGTGGATTTGTTTCTTCTTTTAAAACAAGCCGAAGAAGCCCCAGCTGGATGCAACACATTCATAATTTTGAAATCACTTACAATCGTTTTGTGAAGGTGGATACGCAGTATTGAGATTACCACCTATTCCAGACGTCGCCGGTCCTAGACTGTTCTGATGCATTATCGAGTAAAACCAGGCTGAAAAAGGAAGATTGATTCGAGGAAATACAATCACTTTGTAGCTCTTCATTAATTATTGCGAAATTGAACACAAATAACCAGCACAACAATGATACAAACCTTATTTTTGAGGTTAATCGCGACATTCCGCATTTCAAGCCCGTCTGCTCATCTTATTTTGTGTCAAGTAAACTGTTGCAGTCAATAATCTGGAAATGGTGCTTGCAAATATGTTACCCAATTTTAAAACTAGTAGTACTCAATAAAAACTGAGGAAAGCGCTATTCTGAAGATTCTTGTGATGAATGTATAAATGAGAGCTTTTCAAAAGGCAAATTCGAAGGCCACAACCTGTCAAGCTTGGAAGTTTATGAAGTTTCGCTGAAGGCGTCGCGGCTCAAAACGCATCGCCGGTACGAAAGGGCGCGCTTGCATGTGCTTGCGTGTTTCGCCGGAGACCCCGCAAATTCCCGGGGAAAGAGAAAACCGGGGAAAAAATCGGGGAAAGTGGGCGGAGTCGGGGGCGGAACCTANATTGCAACCCTGGCACGGTTTTGCCGCACGGTTTTTTCTCGACTCCGCCCATTTTCCCCGGTTTTTTTCTCCGATTTTTTTCCCCGGTTTTTTCTTTCCCCTGAATTTGCGGGGTCTCTTTTCGCCGAGACTCCGCAAATTCCGGGGAGAAAAAATTACGGGGAAAAAAACTCCGGAGAAAAGTGGGCGGAGTCGCGGGCAGAGCCTAAATTGCAACCCTGGCACGGTTTTGCCGCACGGTTTTTT
>NC_013488.2:10817532-10870417 GCF_000004555.2 Caenorhabditis briggsae | reverse complement strand
CAACAAAGGTAATCATCGTCTTCATCGAAATTCGACAATTATTGCAACAAATGCCCCCTTAGATATCGATCACTTGTCCGGAAAGCTCGAGGATCTACCTGAGCTGTCAGCTGGTTCGGAAGAACCAAGCACAAACTCTGAGCAACCACTACTCGACGCGAATCGACCAGCCCCACCGCAAGAAAATCCTCCAAAGTAGCCATTTTCCCCGGTTTTTTTCTCCGATTTTTTTCCCCGGAAATTTTTTTCTCCGGAATTTGCGGGGTCTCTTTGCAATGGTCTTCACAATTCAAAATTCAAATAAAACATAAAATCCTGCAATTAACGTGTTTATGGAGATATTTATGTACCATTAATAGTCATATTTAAGCCAATCGTATACCTAAACGACACATTGTTTTTTTTTGGAAAACATAATTTTTATAATTTCAACACTATACGAGAAAGTTTTCCTGTAACTTAACAGAAAAAGAAACACTAAAGAACTAAGAAAATCTGTTTTAAAAATTCAAACGGAAAACTTTTTTCTCGAAAACCTCAATTGCCGCGATACCCAAGTAATAGTGACTCATGTACCTTTAAACGTAGTGCTGTAGACAAAGAAACTCTCGCAGCGATTGTTATTTTTCAGACATGTCTCCGAATGTAATCTACGATTTTCTCAGTGACCCAATTATTTTTATTAGCTTCTAAACTTTTTTCCACTGTTTTAGGCGAGAATGCTTGCCGCTGCAGTAAAGAATATCAATATTCCTATTATTAGGCGAGGCATGTCTACCCTATACCACGTTTGCGACAAAATCGAACAGCGCATCATCTGGATCGACTGCGAAATGACAGGATTGAATGTTGAGAAGCAGGTTACTTTGTGAATACATAATTTCAATCAATAGAACTATGCATTTCAGACACTTTGCGAAATCGCCGTTATCGTCACCGATTCGGAACTGAACACCATCGCCACTGGTCCCGATATTGTCATTCATCAACCAAAAGAAGTATTGGACAACATGGAAGAATGGCCAAGAAAAACTTTCCTCGAGAATGGGCTCATGGAAAAAATCATCGATAGCAAATATTCCATGAATAAAGCAGAAGACGAAGTGATCGAGTTCCTCAAACTTCATGCCCTTCCAGGTAGCAAACTATATACATTATCGCTTAAACAATATAATTTTTTTTCAGGAAAAAGTCCAATCGCTGGAAACTCAATCTACATGGACCGACTCTTCATTAAGAAATACATGCCCAAACTTGACGAATTCGCTCATTACCGGTGTATTGATGTCTCAACCATCAAAGGACTTGTTCAGAGATGGTACCCGGATTTCAAGCATCCAAGAAAAGCATGTACTCATCGGGCATACGATGATATCATGGAATCCATTGCAGAACTGAAAAACTACCGAGAAAGCATTTTTGTTAAACTGAACACTCCGTAGACTGTTGTTTTTCTAGTTGTTTTTTTCTTTTGTTATTTAAATTGTTGATTGAAGAGAGTGATAAACTTCGAATTTAAAAAATATTTAATAACTTCATTTTTGAGTCAAAATCGAACAAGACAAAACAGGATTGGAGAGCACCGGAGTTCCCAATGGCTACACCGAGAATCAAAAAACCTTGGATTTATTACACATAAATTTCGATTTTATATTCCCCACAACATTTTGTAAAATACATGTGTTCGCCAGAAAGATGTTTCCGAGATGGAAATTTAGTAGTGTGCAAACTTCCTCCGCGATGCTCCACTTGTTGCTCATCCATCTTTTTTCTGCTTCTCGCCTCTTCTTCAACCCTCGTTTCCACTTCCCTCCACTTGTGTTGTTTCCTCATTTCTCGATCCTCAACAAGAGAAGATATTTCTCACTGCCCAGGTGTGCAACGATCAACGCTAAAAAATGGTGGTCAGTTTTCAAGCTTTTTAAAAGTTTAATTGCAGTTACGGAGTTTTTTTACAGAGAGTAAAGTTTGGAAAAGAACAGTATGATGCTATCAAAAAATTCGAAGTTCAACATCATGGAGATTTTTGGAAGCTGATTATGGATAAAGTTAGTTAAAAGTATTTTTGGTCATAGTTTATTGAGAAGCTTCTAAAAATATTAAAATTTATATTAAAATTAAAATTAATATTAAAATCAACCAACTAAACTGTTATGTTTGGACCTACTTTTGTTAATCTTCTGAAGATTTGTTTTTATTCTGGGACAAAAATTGAAGCCATGGAAGAGAAACGGCGGTGGCTGTGGCCGGAGGTCCCGAAACGACAACTACCGTAACCTAAAAACAATTCCGTTTTTCGTGCGTTTTCAGTCAAATTTTTCACTATCAAAAAACTTTATCAACACATTTTAGGTTACGGTAGTTGTCTTTGTGGTACCTTCGTCCACGGCCACACGTGTTTCTCTTCCACAGCTCCGATTTTTTGTACCAGTATAATCAAGAAATGACCATGCTGACACATATGCAATACCATGACTATAATTACTTCCAGGTTGGTAAATCTGATGGTTTATCTATCCTGGATGTTTCTGAAGAAGCATGTCTTTTTGCTCTGACGTTGGCTGAAAACCATCCATCGAATAAGTTCGTTCTTCTTTCTTAAGACGGATTCCACTTTATCCCCTATTTCAGATTGACCATCATGGCATCTGCTGAGAAGCCGACGTTCACTTTCCCCGCCAACGTTGAGTACCACAAAGGAAACATAATGAGAAGTGCCGAATCGATTTCCCAGGTGTGTTTGAGGTGTTCGTCCCAGTCAGTCGTATCGAAAAAAAAACCAATCACATAAAAGCAAGTTAATGTGACCTATCAAATAATTAATGGGATATCGAGGCATCGAGAGTTGATCCGGTGTGTGTGCGTGCAGATAAGTGGATTAGCCATCTGTTATGTAACAACACATGCTCTTTTTCTTCTCTGGAGTCGCCGCCAAAACAACCAATAGCAATTGTGCGTTGAACCTTCGATCCGAAGATTTTTGAAGTTTACGCTGGCGCCATCCGAGTTTTTTTAGAGGAGATATACGAATGGAGGATTGGGTTTCATGGTCTAGGTGACGAGAATATCCCACTCAGAGAAGATAGAGGGTGGGGAGATGTTTACGACCAAAAATCACTCGAGTTACGTACTTTTCTAGGTTTTGTTAACATTTTGAAACTAACAAACAATATGTAAACATGAATTTAGTCTCTAGTCTTGAGACGTCGAACAGTATGGGATATCCACCAGTGGAGTACCGAACTGAACTCGGAACTCCAAAAAAGAACCAAAAAAAATCTCAGAATAAATGAGGTTACTGTAATTGTTAAAATGTGATTTGATTGTGTTAAGTTATTCATGATTTGAATATATTCAAAGATTTATAAAAATGATATTTTCAAATATTTATTGGAAGCTCCGTAAAGCCTGTAACATATGAAACTTTTAACTTTGAAATTCCGTCCATCCCTGGATATCGACAAAAACACATTATTAATCTCTCAAACCAAAATATTAGGTTGGCAACTAATTCCTTGAGCATTTTTGTTTTTCATCTTCATAACTGAGCTAGAACCTTCATAACTGAGCTAGAATCTCATAACTGAGCTAGAACGATATAAGATGGTAAAGTTGTTCACAAAATACCCATCATTTGCCCTGCTCTCATTCCTCTTGCGAACGGGATGCCCCGATCCATGACCGAGGCTCACTTCATTCATAATGCTATATTATTTCTAGTTATTTATAACCTGAAAATATCCTATATTCATCACTGCCTGGAGGAAACTTACAAGGACAATGCCTCCATAGAAACACCGTTGCAAAATGGGTTGGCAAGTTCAAGAACCAGGACTTCTCAACGAAAAATGAAACTCGTCCCTGGCTGCCAGTTCTTCAAGAAATAAGCAAACTGAGAGATCTATTCGAACGGGACCCTTTCCAATCTACCCGTGAAATCTCAATCACTTTAGGGGCAACTCATATCACAATTGAAAATATACCGTTAAAGTTGGGAAAGACAAAAAAAACTTGGACGGCGGATACCTCACCGTTTTGACCGGTTTTGATGTTCAGCGGCGAGAGGACATGAGCATGCAACTTCTTACTCTACTCGGGAACTTTTAGCGGCTGAATTATATTATCACCTTAGATAAGAAAAGGGTCATATATACTAACCATCACAGAAAAGCCCAATGTCTTGACTTCGATAAACAGCCAGTAGACGTCATCAAACAGGAATTTTACCCAAAAACAGTGGGTATCAAAAGGGGCATCCCGTTCGAAAGCGGAATGAGAGCAGGGCAAATGATGGTTATTGTGAACAACTTTATCATCTTATATACCATATTATGTTAAACACATGTTATGGTTCTAGCTTAGTTAAGAGAAAAGATGAAAAAAAAGTGCACAAAGAATTATTAGGTTGTTCGGAAAGTCCTTTTCATTTTTGATCTGTTGTTTTCAAACTTTGTTTTTTTGAACGGGGTAAAAGCGAGGAAGCTGTCGTTTTATCAATATATTGGTGGGGTCTAATAGTGTCTGCACCCCAACGGAGATCATTCCCCCCCCCCCCCTTTTCGTGTAATGAGATATGCTCACCGTTTTTGGCTCTATTAATTTCCATTTTTGGACTATAATTTTAATTGTATTTATATCTGATCTTAAATTAGCTGAAATCGATCGTCAACTAGTAGCGGTTAACAACGCAAATGCACCCATTCGAACTACCATCACAACCTGGATTCAGTAATCTGAAAAACGGGAATCCTTGTTTGACGAAAATCCCCCTTCAAAAAGGCAAATGGGCTTAGGTTTGGATGCATTAAAAGCCGGGAAAGAAAGGGACCGTCCTCAAACTGTGTGTGATGTATGAAGTACATCAGTGGCAAGCCTTTCGTTAAAAAACCGTAGATTGAAAACTCTCGGCACAGTCAAAAAAGTGGGAAGAAATTGACCCCATCTTTTGACTCAGCGCAACTTTTTTCCCCGGGTGGGCACCTGTTTGAATCTTCTCATCCTGCGTTGCACACATGAATGTTGGAATCAAACCATTGCTAGTGGTGATAAATGGGTAATGTGTGATTACAATAAGCGACAAGCCAAATGGGTTGACAAAGGCGCTCAACCACCAGACGTCTCGAAACGTGAAATTCGTGTTAAAAATGGGATGTTGTCGGTATGGTGGTCTACCAAAGAATGGAGTATTAGGAGCTGCCTGATAATAGTGTCACTTTTACGACCCATACCTATTCTTGTCAGGTGACATAACTCAGACTTTATGTGGATCTCCATTGGAGAGGAACGCAAAAATTTATTTTGAAAATTAAAATTAGCAACTTCATGCGGGAAGGAAGACCCAGGCCGATCTCGGTGGATATGTCTAGACGATTCTGCCTTATTCACTGTATAGCTCTAACCTTCTACTTTCTGATTATTACCCATCCAGCCACTTCTAACGTCATCTTGATTGACGACAATTTACTTCAAAACAACGTATCAAAAATGGGTTGACTTGATTTTGAACTCGCTGTGACCGGAGTTCTGGAAGGAAGGCATCCACAATTCAGTGGGGCATTGGCAGATAGTCATTGATAACGATGGTCATTACCTCCAATTTATCCGACATCGTTTTGACCTATTTTACTTTAAATGTATCTGACGCTAAAAATGGAAAGGACTTTCCGAACAACCTAATAGTTGCCAACCTAATAGGACGACAGTAGCACCTCTGAGAATTGGCAGTTCCCTCCGAATAAGTTTCATTCAATTTTCTCCCACAAGAAACACAAACTGTTTTTTGGTGGAAATATTCTTGCAAACCTACAATTTATTTTCTAGGTTCCCACTGAAATGTTTTCTCACGCCTCCAACTTTGTTGCGGAACTTGTTATCCAAATATCCTTTCCGAGATTCAACTTCCTAATTCACATGATACATTTCTTCAGCGTGGACCCTTTGATCTGATCATCTTCAATGAAATCTCACACGACATCAGTGACATCGATAAGCTGTTCAAAACTCTTAAAGGACTCCTCACAGGTTGGAATGACTCATAATGCAAAGACCTCTTTCCTAGTATCCCATTTTAGATGCCGGCACGATAGTCCTCTTCTCTCGTCCCAAGAATCCGCCACTTCCAGTTCCAGACGTTTGTCTGATGCTCTGGAGAAAACTTGCAGCCACCAAGGAGGAGTTAATGGCTTCAGCGAATGCGGTCAGTGACTACTCACCTGACACGAACCTTACGTAGACATCGACTCCCACGGTTATGAGAAAATCAGTCATCAGGTTGAGAGATGTTAGAAACCACTCGTGGTTGGTGTCTGTGGAAGCATTTTGCAAAAAATGGATGATCAATTTTCACCTTCCCAGAAAATTCATTGAAATTTCAAAGAAACATTTAAGAATTATTCCAAAATGTTTTTCAGGCACAATTGAACACTACATGCTTTTCTGCTGCTGTTCCAATATCAGTGGATAAAGTTCAATGGGAGAATATTCTGTATTCTGGATGCTTCCCAGCCATCAAAAACACTCCAAAATGTGATGAGCGTACAATTCGTGATTTCTGTGTCGCCAAGTCTGGAAAATTCGAGTTCGAGGAAAAACTTCTGATTGTTATGCTCCGCAAATAATTATGTGATTACGCTCTGTGTCTCATGTCAATAAAATTTGTTTTTCCCTTTCTTGGGGTCTCTTTTATTAGTTGACTCAATATCAATAATTGCTTTTTTCATGAATAAAAAAGCACGTATTCTGAATCTCAGGATTTTGTTGCAATGTGCACGGATTGGGTATATATGGGAAAGTTCCATGTGATTCTGGATTTACTTGTATCTTGTTCCTCGAGGAACATTGCTCAGCTGAATCTCAACAATGTTAGACCACGTTGATCTATATCTTCTTCCTCTTGCAATATTTTTCATCTTTTGCTCCACAATAGGTTTAATTGGAAACGCGGTTATGATATTTTGCTGTGCAGTGACGAAGTGATAAAAAAACATTCTAAAAACATGTGAATTTTTAATTTTAGAAGACTTCGTTCGCCGTGCCATTTTCTGATTTCCCTCACATGCCTTATTGATGCATTTCACATCAGTGGACAGTATCCTTTTATTTATCAATTCTTCACTGGATGTTGGTTTTTTTAATTATTATTTTTTCTCAGTTTTCAACTTTTTCAGATACATCAAGACAATCCGGTTGCTACTTCATTCTGATTCTTCCCATCGTCGGTTACACTGCTGGCGGTCCATTAATTTTAGCAATGGGAATCGACCGATTCATTGCTGTAAAGTTTCCAACGACCTATAGATACTATCAACAAGTATCGGTGAAATACATTTCTGTGCAAATGATATTCCCAATAATGTATACTTCGTTTTTTTAGCGTTTGGATTCATAGAAAGAGATGTGAATGAGTATGTTTTGAACTCCCAAACAGTATAAAATATATTATTCTTCTAGACAGATTACATGTGCAAATCCCCTAGCTCTGAAAGGAGCCTCTTTTCAATGGTATAACTATACATGTTCATTTATATACATTGCAATTTTCTTCGTCTATTTCAGAGTATATTTGCTATTGAAATCAAACAAGACAAGTATGAAAAACGACAAGGGTTTCTCCTAAGAATTACTTTAGGTTCTCGAAAGTGTTTTCCGTTCTATTCTTGTCACCGTCAGTTTTGTTCTCCTGGGATGGGCAACTACAACCATCGCCAATTCTGCCTCTTATTCAGTCACCGATAACTTAAATACTGCTCATCTGATTCAGACCTATGCTGGAATTACAGTCAACTTCGCCGCCGCTTCCAATGTTTTCGTATTCTATTCAATAAAGTCAGTTGACCTGAATGGTTTCAATTGTAAATTATCCATCTATTTCAGTACCGAATATCGTGAAGCTATCAATACACTTTTTGGAAAACATAAGAAATCTGGGATCTCTCATACGGAAACTTCGACGACTCAAGATTTTGGAACCCATAATTCAAAGAGATCCAAGTCAATGTCTGTATTGTCAATGCCCAGATTTTTCTCATCTTCAAAATTAATTTCCTCATCCAGAAGAATGACACTGGTCTGATATACAATCAGACACTCACCCTCTTGTTCCCGAGCTCCTCCCCTTTTCTGCTCACCTTAGCACCAGGGTGGGAAACATCCTTGTTTTTGGCTCTCGCCCTCCACATAAATCCCATTTCTTCTCTGTTTTATTAATGTTCGATTACATAAATCCTGCTATTTTACCACTCGGTTTCTTTTTCTTTTTCTGCTCTTTGATAGGAGTAATTGGAAATGCTATTATGGTGTTTTGCACTATTAGAACAAAGTTGGTTGAAATTTCAAAAAAAGGTACATAACTTATCTTTGAAGACGATTCCGATCTCCATGTCATCTGCTCATTTGTGCAACATGTGTCGCTGACTTGCTCCATGTTTGTGGTCAGTTCCCATTCTGTGTTCACCTATTTGGAAACTGTAAGTTTGTATTGAATTTAGAATTATTCTTGAAATAAATTGCTATAGTAACATCTTCACAAGCTCAATGTTTCTACATCCTCTCCATCCCAATTGTTGGATTCACGACTGGAGGTCCTTTGATTCTGAGCATGGGAATTGATAGACTGATAGCTGTGAAATTTCCCACAAAGTAAACGATTAGACCTAGATTCGATGTTTTATTTCCCGCTTTCTAGATATCGTTATTATCAAGAAGAACCTCGAAACTATGTGATTGCACAATTATCTTTTCCGCTTCTGTATAGCATTGTTTTTCTAGTCTACGGGTTTCTTGTAAGGGATACAGATGTGAAAAAGTAAGTACATAAATATTGAGAAAAAATCTGCTGCAATCTAATTCTCAAGTCAACTAATTTGTTCGAATCCTCTCTCGTTGAATGGAAATTCCTTTCAAATGTTCACTTATACCAGTGGGATTATATACATTGCAGTGTTTTTTGTTTATCTGTCAGTTTATGTAATGTTGAAATCCAACAAAGCTAGTATGTGATTAAGCTTTGAACTCTTTACAATTTCATGATTTCAGGCGCTCGGTTCAAAAATGTATTCAGATCTATCCTAGTGACAGTTGGATTCGTTTTACTCGGCTGGGTGACCACTACCACTGCTAACACATTATCGTATTCTATAACTGATGATCTTTTCACTATTCAATTGATCCAAATGTATGCTGGAATCACTGTCAACTTCGCAGCAGCTTCGAATGTTTTCGTTTTCTATGCAATAAAGTAAGACACCTCAATCTTACTCGTTTTTTTCCTATCCTGCAATTTCCAGTTCTGAATATCGCTCTGTTATCAAATCCATGTTCGGAATCCGTATCAAAGGTGGAATGATTTTCGAGCCGTCCAGTACTCAAACAGTCACAAAAGTGGTCCCTCGATCTGTATCTCAGCCGAACGTCGTCTTCGAAAAAACTCCAGCCGCTGCTCGACGAATGACAGTTGTATAAATTATAATTATACCTTTTCTTTAGTTCTTATTGGAAACATTTTCACTTTTAAAAGTCACTCTTGAGTTCAATAAATCAGTTATTTGACATACTCTTGACAAATTCACCTAATAGAATTCGAGTAATTGAGTACCAGCTCAAATCAATTCGATTAAAGCTGTCACAATTAGTGATCAGTGGAGTCTAAAAAATTGCTGAATTATTAGTCTTGAAAAAAAAGCGGGAAGTTCAAATTAATTTGTTTCAACGAGCTTTGGTTTTTGAGCTCAACATTATTATCACCATTTGATTGAGGTAGGCGTACCAGAAACGACATTGGGTACATGAGAATAGAAACGTGGGAATTAGGGAGAAGAAGAATGGAAAGGGTGACACATTTCAGTCATCAAAATCTGCATCAGTCGAGAAGTTTTCAATGTTTGACTACATCGCCAAAGAAATTCTCCCTCTTGGATTTTTCTTTTTCTTTTGCTCTGTTATTGGAATTGCTGGAAATCTTGTGATGCTAATGTGTTCGTTTAGAACTAAGTCAGTTAGGGAAGGAGTATTGATGATTGATAGATTAAATGTTCAGAAGATTTCGTTCTCCTTGCTATATTCTGATTACGGTTACTTGTTTGGCGGATGCAATCCATATCAGTGGACAGTTCCCGTTTTGTGTGCATCTCTTTGGAAATTGTAAGTTGGTTTAGATGTCTAATCAGATATTAGTGAATGTACACCGTTTTGCTGTCAATTAGGTCTTGAGAAACGCGATTGCTTAATTATTCTAGAAGTAGTAACCATAAACTTCTCGATTGGTATCACTATCAAATCGGGCTCCAGGACATTTCGCCACAAAGATAATACAGGAGGACGAAAACTTTTTAGATTACAACGCAATTTTAGGGTTTTCAAATGGGCTTTCTCTGATAGAACATATCCTGAAAGTCGAAAAATTACAGAACTGAGTTTATCTCAATATTGTTTTTTTTCGAATTTTTGTAATTTCAGAATTTGGTCTATCAGAAGATGTATGTTTGAAACCCTATAAGTGTTTTTGTAGTCCGAAACCTATCCATTCGTCTTTATTATCACGGTGGCGGAATATCCAGTGACATAATGCCCCGAAGCATCAAATCGCTGAATGTTCCAGTGACATCAACTCAAGCACAATGCTACTACATGCTCATCGTTCCATTAATTGGCCTCACTTCTGGCGGACCACTCATTCTATCCATGGGCATCGACCGACTGATTGCAGTCAAATATCCCACCAGGTATATATATTTTTCAAATAATGGACACCCAACCTTTTTTCATCTAGATATCGGTACTTCCAAGAGGAGCCCAAGCTCTACGTTTTTGCTCAACTACTCTTCCCAATAGCATACGCGGTTATTTTTCTGATTTACGGATTTTTGGTCAGAGACACGGACAGCAAAAAGTGATAAAATAGTTATTTTTTCACAAAAAGAAATGTATTATTTTCAGGCAAATAATATGTGCGAATCCGCTGGCTCTGAACGGAACTGCATTTCAAATGTTCACATATTCTAGTGGAATCATTTACGTATTCGTTTTTATCGTCTACCTATCAGTATACATTCTTCTGAAAAGCAACAAAGCTAGTGAGTTTTACCCAATTAAAATTCCTTTTCAATTCATTTCAACAGGCGCAAGATTCAAAAGTGTATTCCGCTCTCTGGCGGTTACTGTAGGTCTTGTGATGTTTGGATGGGTTTCCACTACAACTGCAAACACCTTATCTTATTCCATTTCGGATAGCGCTTATACTGCTCAACTCATTCAAATGTATGCTGGAATCACAGTCAATGCAGCAGCCGCTTCAAACGTCTTTGTTTTTTATGCAATCAAGTAAGCTTGATTTTTTTGGTTGCAGATATGAATCATAACATTTTAAAATATCTTCCCATGAGTATCACATGATACTTGCACTTTTGTGCAATTTGAGATCTTTAGATGTTGCGTCAATAGGTATAATCAGACACGTGGTTAGAGATGAAGTCCCTACGGGAGAATAGGATTCACCATTTCTGAGAATCTAAACTCTGAAGATGTATAATATCTGAAATTAAATTCCAGCTCGGAGTATCGGGAAGTGATCAAAGCATTGTTCGGCTGCAAGAGCAAGGCAAACTCTCCAGCATTCGAAGCATCAAGTACCATGGTGACAGTAAAATCAGATGCGAACCTTCAGAAGAGAAGATCCACGATTCTGTTCGTTATTCTTAAAGTGCATGCTAAATTTCATTAATACATTTTCAGGTCAACCAAGTCTATCGTCCCAATCATTAACTGACTATTATACTTGTCAGAACTCCTTTTATTAATGCAATAAATATTTTTCGAAACATCAACATCTTGAGTTTCGCTTTTCTTAGAATCTTAAAGAAAAAACTTCTCCTCCTCCCTTTGGAGAACAATTATTCTCACGCCTGTCACATGAGAATCCATCAGTTCAGACTTTTGATCAACTCGACATTTTTTCTCTAGTCTAATCTGAGAAGTTGACCGCCTACAACACTCATGTTGCCAGCTGGTTTTTCAGAAATCAAGATTTTTTCTTTAGAAATTGCTTCATGAGTTTTGAACTTCTCAAGTTCAAGTTTTAGTTACAGAAAGATGTTCTCACATATTCATCCGTTAATTCTTCCTCTGGGATTTTTCTTTTTCATCAACTCATTCATTGGTGTCGTTGGGAACGCCATTATGCTCATCTGTTTCTTCAAAAATAAGTGAGTAGTTGGAAGAAATCAGATTAAAAATCATAATTGTCGATGGGCAAATTTTGGGCCGGCACCGGCCGGCTGGTAACTCGCTTCAAAATTGAAATTGTGAGCAAAATATCATACCAGATGATGAGCTCTACAACCTCCAATAAGAATCGACTGGCTTCGAAAATATGTAGTATGATCCGGGCCGGAGATACTTGCTTCTCCCGGCTATTAAATTTCAGGGCGCACCCCAAACTACTGATTTATTGCTGGTCGGTTTTTTGCAGGTTGTAGAGCACGCCGAGCTCCATCACCTGGTATTTTGTTTAGCCCACAATTTCAACTTTGAAGTGAGTTATCAGCCGGCTCGTGCCGGCCCGGAATCGGCCCGGCGACAAGCAATACAAAACTAAAAAAGGATTTCAGACGTCTCCGTTCTCCATGCCACATTCTAATTAGTTTGACTTGTATCTCCGACTTATTGCATTTATGTGCACAGTTTGTTTATTGCGTTCATTTATTTGGAAACAGTACGTTTCAAATTCTTACAGTATTCCAGAGCAACCCAAACTCATTTCCAGTGACAAGTTCACAAGCTCAATGTTTTTACATGCTCATCATTCCACTTTACGGCGTAGGAGCATCTGGTCCTCTAATTCTAGCAATGGGAATTGATAGATTAATTGCTGTGAAATTGCCTACAAAGTGAATCAAAATTTTAGAAGCTTATCATAATTCTTTATTTTTCAGATATCGCCTTTTTCAACAAGAGCCAAAACATTACATCTTTGGGCAACTCGTTTTTCCAATAGTTTATACTTTGGTACTTCTCTACTATGGGTTTCACTACCGTATTGTAGACGACAAATTGTACGAGTTTAATGAAGTCTGAATTCAAATTAATAAATTTCAGACAAATTGCATGTGCAGTCCCACTTGCTCTCATGGGAACACCATTTCAGTTTTTCACCTACTCAAGTGCTTTGATTTATTTCTTGGTGGTCATCGTGTATGGAATAGTCTACTATCTTTTGAAATCTAACCAAGCAAGTGAGTATTGTGATCATAATGGTTTTCCATTAATTTTTTTCAGGCGCTCGCTTCAAAAGTGTTTTCCGTTCAATTATGGTAACCGTCGGTTTTGTTTTATTCGGATGGGTCACCACAACTCTCACAAATACTCTGTCCTATGAGATAACTGATGTGGCTTTCACTGCTCAATTAATGCAGATGTATGCAGGAATAACTGTCAATTTCGCAGCTGCTTCTAATGTTTTCATTTTCTATGCTATTAAGTAAGTGTCAAATATCATAATTCTTAACAATGAAACTCCAGCTCGGAGTATCGGGAAGTGATCAAAGCATTGTTTGGGTGCAAGAGCAAGGCCAACACTCCAGCATTCGAAGCATCAAGTACAATGGTTACTGTATCTTCAACTTCACAAATTCAGAAAAGAAAATTGACAATGGCATCAATCAACTAATCATTTCAAACTCTCCACTTTTCTTTTCATGTACTAAACAATTGTTCTTTCTGAAAAATAAACCGATCACCGGTACATTTGTAAAATGAGATTGCTCTCTGGATCTCCAGCTTGTTGTCAATTTTGATTATTTTTCGAAAAGAAAAAGAGTTTGTCGTTTTTTTCACCCTCATGAGGTTTTTAACAAGGTCATTCTCATTAAAAGAAGCCAATCTAATCTTCCGGATTAGAGAATGTTTCATTTTTCTGGTTTTCATTCTTCACATTTTCAGTTCACATTTTTCGCTGTGACTCTATTTTAAATTCTACTTTGAAATATAAATAATTGGACAATTAATGTACAATTTGAGTGCATTCGTAGATAATTGAAATAGAATTTGAAAAGAAGTTTAGTCTTATGAGAACTCTCTCGCGTCATTTTCAGCATCTCTTTCTTATTCTTCTTTCTCTTTTCCATTTGGCTCATCAACATTTAATGGATCCGTTTAGTTTTTGATCATTTCCAACTTTTCATTTAAAGACTCTCGTCGACTGAAGACAAGTTCAGGAAAGGAAGGAAGTCACTTTAAGGATTACATGTTTTTTTCCTTTTTTCTTCGTTTTTACACACTATTTGCAAAACATTCTCTGTAGAAAATTGACCACGAGGTTCATTCGTCAGTCTTGCGAAAAAATCATTTCACTGCTTGCTGTTTGAGTTTTTAAGTTTTTGAAAAATTTGTTCGGATTTCATTGTTTTCCGGAAACGAAACCAGAAATTCGAGAAACATGTAGTGAAACAAGACCTTCGTATTCAATGTCCGTCACTTTTCGCACCTTGTGAAAAAAAGAAATTCAGAGGTCTTGGTATCCAACACATTCCATGATGAATAAATTATTGAAACACACATCGAATGGTTCTCAGCTCAGTTCACAAAGATCAAGATCACACATAATCTAATGTGAAGCTAGAAACATATTCATCATTCGAAAAAATTTTCTCGAATTTCAATACGTCTTCAGTATTAATTTTGATTACAATAAATAGTAAAATGAGATTTTTATGAAAGTACAAAAAAAAAACTAAATTAGCAGTCAATGTGTCTCCCTGGAGAATATAGATCAGTTTTCGAAAACAACTATAAAATCCGCTTTTTTTTCAGATTCGAGAGAAAAAGATAAAATATGCAGATTCCAGTTTTCGAGTCATTCTATTTTTTCCCTCTGAAAATCCTTCAATTCTTGGGACTTCTAACTTTTGTATTCTGAAGTGCCCTCCCACAAAATCTGCTAAAATATGCTTGCGTTAAAGTTCAAAAACTAAACCGGAAACCACCTTTTTTTGAACTCGACTTTTCTCTTTTTTCTGTTTTTTTTCGCTCGATTCCATTTTCTATCTAATTTGAAGATCTTTGCATTTTTTTTTCAAAACAAGCCTCGATTTTCAGTTTTTTTTTTTACTTTCAGAAAATGTTCGAAGACGTACATCCATGGATGATACCACTCACATTCTTCTACGTGATTATCATTCCAATTGGGGTTTTCAGTAATATCATCATGATCATTTGCTTCTTCATCAATCCGTAAGTAGTGTTCTCATCTATCTTCTACCCTTCAGTGTCTATTTTCAGACGCCTTCGTTCTCCATTTCATATTCTGCTCACGCTAACCTGTCTAGCCGATGGAATTCACGTCTGTGGTCAGATTGTTTTCGTCGTTCAGCTACTCACGAATAGTTCGTTGAAAAACATATGAAAGTCATAAAATACAGATATTTTCAGCCTACTCATACCAATCAACATGTTATTTTCTCAACTTTTTCCCAGTAATTGGTTTGACTATTGCTGCTCCTCTTCTTATGGAAATTGGATTGGATCGTCTTCTTGCCGTCTCGTTTCCAATTAAGTGAGCTGATTGGACAATGAAATTCAAAATTCATATCATGGGTCTTCTCTCCAGAGATTTCCGGATCCCGTATTCCGGATTACGGATTCCGTATTTCGGATTCGTGTTTTTTTGCTGATTCCGAGAAACAACATTTTGTCAGGATTCCAGATTGCAAGAAAATTTTTAATTCCGAATTCCTGATTCTGGAATCCTAGAAAAATGATTTGCTCCGAATTTTCGACAAAAATTTTTATTGGGGATAATCCTCCTCCATAAGAAGTTGTTCCGGATTCCGTAATTTTTTTTTATCCGGATTCCACATTCCGGGCATTTCTGCTATCCTCCTCGGTGTCCCCTGGCAATGAAAATAAAAACAGATCAAATTAACTTGTAAATTATACAGTAAATTCATGATTTTATATTTTCACAGATACCGCGGATTTCAATTCCAAAAAGTTTTGTACACCTCGATTCATCTCGTCTTCCCGATTCTCTACACGACTTCAATCCTCTATCTTGGTTTCATGGAACGAAATAATGAGTGGGTAGTTCTGTTTCCGGTTTCAAAATGATTTATGCCTTTTTCAATTGAGCATTTCCGTAATTGCAGACTTGTGAAATGCGCCATACCAACTGCTTTGGCAGGCGTTTCCTTCAAAGTGTTCACTCTTTCGAGCCATGTAATTTACATGTCAATTATCTTGGCCTACTTGATGACAGCTGTGCTTCTGAAGTTTCATGATACAAGTGAATCTTTATTTGAATAATAGAGACACAGATTTTTTTCAGGTTCTCGATTCAAAGCAGTTTTCAAATCAATCGGAGTCACAGTCGGAATAGTTCTCTTTGGATGGGCCATAACTACCGTATCCAACACTTTCGGATATTTTGTCACCGATGATTTCGAGATTTTCAATCTGATTCAAATGTATTCTGGAATAACCGTTAACATTGCAATTTCATCAAATTTGTTCATTTTTTACACAATCAAGTAAGCAGAAACTAAAAAATTTTTAACGATCTGATGATAAGCTACCCCTTAGGACAAAAACCACATGTTTCTTGATAATCAGGCCAGAACACTGAAAAAAAAAACATTTGTTTTACGTATTTTTATCAGTAATGTATATATTTTCAGCCCTGAATACCAACTGACTGTCAAAATGTTATTGGATGGCTCATTTGGAAAACTTCCAACCTTCACAGATTCTGCTAGTGAACTACAAAATCTTCGGAAAAATACGAAATCTCAAGAATCTTAATATGATCTCATAATAAATTGTTTTTTGACTAGCAAGCTGGTGCGCAATCTTGTTTTATCTTGTTTTTTACTGATTGAATGGAAATACGGCATACTAGAATCAAGATTTTTGAGTTTCTGGTTCTAAAAATGTATTTCCTTTGATTTTAAGAATATTCTAAAGTTCTAATATTTCAGAAATTTTTGGAATTCCGAGGATGATTTCTGAATTGGGATACTTTTTGAATTTGGCGCCAAAATTCAGGTGCCCCAGTGTAAGGTTAACAAAGCGTTTTTGCCTAAACCTATGACTTTAAACAAAAAAAATTGAAACAAATTTGCACCGAAAAATGTGAAAATCTTACTGATTTTCGCTAATTTCAGTACTTTTTGACTGGAATTTTTCACATTTTTTGAAAAATTATAGGCCTTCCCTTTTATTGGGCTATCCGAAAAATGGTGCTAAATTCAAAAACTTTGCATGACCAGAATTCGAATTCAAAATTTAACACAAAAATGTTGGTAGGAATAGGAAAAATTATTTTTTCTTCATAGCTATTCAGATTTTTTTGGTAATTTTTCAACATTCTGAAAATTATTCTATTCTTCCTAAATTTTGTGTTCTCTTGAAAAATCTGTAGTTTTTAACTGTATAGCATGTCAATATTGAAATATGTCAACTGTAATTTCAAATTTTCTTTTTTTTTTTTGAATGTACATATTATTGCTGTCTGAAAAAAAAGAAGGTTAGAGAGAATTTTTTGCAGGGAGCCTTGCTTCTAGATGTCAGCTGATTTAGGACGCTAAGCCAACTTTTTAAAGGCTGAAAGTACTTGCTATCCGAGGGAAGGGTTGCTATCCGAGAGAAGTTCGACATATTCTTCTTCTAGTTTTGATGGGAATATATTCGAATCCACACTAAATTGCTTCAGTCGCACTACTGTGGATCCACGTTCCTTTTTTTATCTCCCTCATTTTTTTTTTGAAATGTCACGGAAAAATATAATATTGTTGTCCTGAGAATCAGAAAACAGAAACAAGGAACAATACACGTGAAGAAAACCTCCCCCAACAAAAAAAAAAATCAAAAAGCCTTTTGCATTCTCATGTAGAAATACGAGATCTCTTACCGGGACGGACAGACGCCTCTAGCGTTTTATTTATAAGGAAGATGTTCCTCCAAGTTAAAAAAAATCTATAGACACAGTTCTAAATATTGTAAAATATATGCAGTGCCGGTCAATTTCAGAATTTTCAATGTGATCGGAAACTCGGCAGCCGTGCTCCGACCAAAAATAGTCAAAATGGCCAAAATTAAATGAAAAATATGTTTTTGTATGTCTTAACGACCGATACTGTAATATAAACGAATTTCAAATTTTGACATTTTTGCAATTTCTTATTTCTCAACGACAAATTTCAAGTGAACCATAACGGAAAATTATTCATCCAGACTGTAACCTAATTCAAACGGCATTCACACAATTTTTTTAAATCATTCAAATGTTTTATTTGGCCAAATATACATGTTCAAACCGATAAATTGCTGAATAGCTAAATCACAGTTTACTCGTAATCTTTTCCAATTGTTTCCCTTTGATTCATTTGCACTTTTGATTTTCGACCTCCTCTCTCGATTCCACCGTATTGTTGTTCTCGCTGTCCACCTTTTTCAAATCTGCTGAAAAAATAATTCTAATGTGAGCTAAATTAGACGGGACGAATCACAAAAATGAATATTCACCTCACCATTCTGCCGCGACATTGCTTCCATTCGATTCTCTGGGAAAAGTTTCCAGAAGAATGTGAATCCGAATACAGTAACCATAAAATTGAAACCGATATAAACGAAGAGAAGCGACATAATTGAAGATGTGTTGGCTGAATATCAGCAGTTCTCTCGAGCTGGCAGTAGTGATAACTGCGTTATTGAAAATTTAGGACAGTTCACGTATATGGTATTATTTCCGTCTGTCTGAAATTAGGTGAAATTCTGACTTGTCCTTTTTGTGACTTATCACACGTGTTAACTATAACTGACGTAGAGAGAAAAGATAAGTGATAAGAAAAAAGAGACAAAGAGAGGAAAAAAAAAGTTGAGTCACACTGTAAATGCACCTGCCAGAAAAAGAGGAAAAATAAAACGGAGAGAAGAGTGGAAATAATCCTGAAGTGAAGAGTGACGCTTACAATGACAAATGATCGCAAATATAGGAATACTAGAAACTATTTGGGGCTGATAAATGAATGAGTTTCTAACTGTTTAAATCAGAAGTAAATCTTTTTCGATACCCAGTTAAGAATTTCAAAGTTCTTCACTATATTGTCAAAAAATGAACTGCAAAGCCTACTTGCAACGGGCCGGGCTTTTTTCAAAGTTTTCAAGGCCCGGGATTGGAGCAATTTTTTCCTGTTTTCCCAAAAAATTTTTTTGGGTCACATTTTCTGCCAAATAAAAAGCTGGCCATGAACGCAGTGATTAAACTTTTTTAAATCAAATTTCCGCGATTCCAATTTTTCAAGTGTGGAAACCCCAACAACTTTCAAACCAGCAAGTGAAAAGTTCCAGTTGTATACCCACATAAATCAAGAATCTAAGACCAATGACAACTTTCCATCTTAAAAGAACACATGAGGAATGGATTATAGAAAATCCTCGAACAAAAATTGGTTGAAGTAAGAGAAAAATAGGGAAAGAGAGCTGTGAATGTCAAAATTAATGAAAGGGTTTACTCATGAACTTTAACGGTTTTCATAACCTTTCTCTTAGGAAAATTTGTTATTGAATTCTCGTCGAAAACATACTAATTGCTGAATCAGAATTTTAACGAATTCTATGGTTTACTGCGCATTCTCCTCGAGCCATTAGGCTCCGCCCACTTCTGAGGCGCAATTTTATAATCACGCGATAATACATTTTCTAGAGTTTTTAAGGTTTTCATCTGTCTTCTCACATGCCTCGTTATTTAACCCTCCCCCAAAAAAGTTGGAGAAATGAAACCGAAGATGATGAATAATGTAAAGGGCGGATACAAAAAAAGAGGGGAGCACCAATCGAAGAAAAAAGGTGAAAAAAAACTTATGCTGTAAGAAGAAGAAGGACAAGAAAACTGAAGGAAATGAAAAGGACGTAGAAGAAGAAAAAGAAGAAGATGAAGCGGGAGCGGAAATTAAGAAAAGGAAAAAATAATATATAGAAAAAAGAAGGGGGATCTCGCCTTGCTAAGTATTATAATCCTTTCCGTGCTCAAAGAGATAGAGAGGAAAAACATGAAAAAAATGGAAAAGCAAAGAGGAAACGGGAGCGAATCTTGATACATTCCGCTGCCCCCAGAAGAAATTGAAATCGCCAAAAAGGACGGACAAAAGAGAAAAAGAAGAAGAGAAAAAAGTTTGGAACGTCTAACAAAAGACGGCTGCTCTCGTTTTTCTTTTTCTTGTTTGTCACCATCTGATTGAGTTGCTATTAGATGAAATTGCCATTTTTCAGATCCCATGGAATCGGGGCCAACGACCAACTGGAATGCTTTTAGCAAAATTTCGAATAAAGTGAAAAAGCATTTTCGATTCAATTGGGAGGTATGGGAATCTGATATATATAGAAACATATTGCCCGATTCGAATAGCTTGAGACTTCACAATTTTCAGTTCATAAACGGCACTGGTAGATTCGTAATGCTAAAAACATCAATTAGTATGTCTATTTTTAATGACGCCGCTGATGTGATTTTATTGCTTTATGAATTATAAAACAAACAAATACATGTGTACGAAAAACAGCTTCTCAAGTACCGGCTAGAGGTTTTGAAGTCACCAAAAAGACTGATTTTCAACAATTTATTTCTCAAGGTAAATATCAGAGTTTGTGTGAATCACCCAAGAAATATTGACACTCTTTTGATGGTGTTTGAGAACTTTGAAACGATGAGTTCTTCGAGAATGTTTTGTTTTTCCATAAATACTCAAAAATTCTAGAAAACTGGAAAGATGTTCATGTGGGATTTCTGTCAGGCTGCAAAAAAAAGAAGGGAAAAAATAGAAATTATTAAAAATCGGATCGAATTTCAGGACAGGTGTGAGAAAATGAAATTTAATTATGAATGTGAATTCGTCAAGCATTAATACACAAATCACGAAATGATAAGAAGAGGAGTCTGAACAGAAAGAATCAATCGTGATATGAAATGTGGCAGTAAGTAAGTCTCCTTGCGCAAACACCTGTCTCTTCTTTTGGGAGGCTCGCTGAGTTCTTCACCTGTCTATTTACTCTGCTGTCCGATTGTTCGCACTGCGATACCAAAGGGTTTTGGATACTCGATGAGGACTGGAGGAAGAGGTTCAAAAAGTTGAGCACTTTAAGAAAAGAAAAAGCGAAAAAAAGAAAGTAAAAAAGAAGAAAAGGTGTTTCTATTGAAACAAATGGACGGAAAGGAAGAGAATAAGAGGAAGGGAGCGTTGAGTGGGAAACAGCAGAACAAGGAAACAATACCGGCACTAAAAGCAAAGATTTATGAGAAAATCGACTTCATTTCAGCAAAACAGTATATTTGTTTTCTTCGAAATATTTATTATGCGCTCACAAAATTATTAAAATATATTGAACTCGGGATTGGGCTCGTTCCATAATAATTTAGACAAAATATGAACAGAAAAAAAAGAAAAAAAGAGTGGAAGAACAATAGGAAATATAAGAAAATCATAAAAAGCATGAAAGCAGAAGTGGAAAATTATTTTCTAGAGACGAATTTCTTCTCCTCCCACTCGATTGGTTCCTTTCTTTTCTTTTGGCATACAAGGAATGTATTGAACTCCAGGAATACGATTAAGAATATTCATTGCCCACGGAGGGAAGCTATAGGTACACTCATCTATTCCACCGGCATAGATCTCCCCTCTTGGTCGAAGACCTCTTTGCTCGCGTGTTGCGCCTGGAAACGGATAATTTGTTCAGCTGACGTTTAGAGGTCAAATGAAAAAGCAAACAGAATTTTCTTGAATCTCACATTATTAAATCCTATAAAGTTAAGCCTCACCTCCAATTGTGTTATCCAAAATACATCCACAAAGAGCTCCCACAAACATTGGCATCTGGAGAAGAACGTTGAGAATCTGATTCAACCAGGACCACGCGTTTTCCACTGGGAACTTGTTGAAATACTTTGGAACAATTAAACCAAACATCATCGAGAATCCGAAGACACCCATGTTTCGAGAAAGAGACATGTCCACTGTTTGAAGATTTGCGATAGCAACACCAACTACCATAGCCATTGAAGAAGCAAGAACTCCGCCGACAAGAGGATCCGGTATAGTAGAAAGAAGAGCTCCGATCTTTGTGATGAGGCCAAGGACAATGAGGAAGAGTCCAGCCATGACCATAGTCCATCTGGAAGCGACTCGAGTCACACCAATCACTCCAATATTTTCTGTATGAGTCGTCATTCCGACTCCTGGTCCGAGAAGTCCTGAAATCAAAGATCCTAGGCCTTCTGCCAAAATTCCTCGATTGATAGCATGGCTTGGTGGTGGTCGTTCTTCAGAAACTCTGGCAGCTGCATGATAATCACCAACTGATTCGAACACTGATGTCATTGCAGAAAGGGTGAAGAGCAAGAAGAGACCAAGGTTGAATTGAGGAGCTCCGAACTTTCCAGGATACGGTACTCCAAGCCACGCGGATTCATCAATAACTTGAAGAGAAATATTCTTATCTACACGAGCAGCACTTCCTTCCGGAGTTAGATTGAAGACGGTGAGGATGATGCAGAAGATCCATGAAGTACAGATTGCAATAAGATACTGAAAATGGAAATTTGGTTACATGAATAAATGAAATAAAAATACGGGATACTGTCCAAACAGGTTGACTTTGTACCAGTGGAATCTTCTGTTTTTGACCCCAGGAATCGGAATCTTCACTTCTGCCAAATAGAGAATTGTAGCGAAAAGAGTAACAGCTTGAACAATAGCGACCCAGTGCTTGCTGATATGAGTAACCATCAAGTCGACTTGACTGAATGCCAGGAGAAGCATCAGCGGGGATACCTGAGATTTTCGATCTCAATTCTAGAATTTTGAATGAAGTCATAGAGTACTTACAGTAAGGGGCCCGATAAACTTTGTTAGCATTCCAACAAGACCAGTGCATCCGATGAACATTGGAATAAAAGACGAAGCAATCAAGCATCCTTGAAGAAGTGCAAGTTTTCCAAAGTAGATCTCTTGGGGAACGGAATCATGTTCGGTAGCGTTGCAGAAGTTTTCTGGAAGACTCATGAATCCTTGAACTGATGGGACATAAGCGAATGCAGTTCCTTGTAAGAGAGCTAGTCTGAAAATGTAGAGTTTTTGGTGAAATAAAATGATCTAATTTTTATACCTCATCCCGAAAAGTGTTTGAATGATTGTCGAAATGCCACTGCTGACAAACGTAGAGCTGATAAGCGTTTGTCGGAGGAAAGCTGAAGAATCATAGTTGAAGGTGACGGGACATCAAAAAAGTTTAATATCTATTTCGCCTATTGTGCGACTACTGTCACAAAGCGGTAGGAATAGTTGACGATGATTTCTTGTGAACCGTCAACTTCGAGCCATATATATCATTTACTGTAATAGATATCAACAAGTGGTACACTGATAAAATGTTTACCATAATATCAGCAATATTTTATAAGTGTATCACTTTTTGATATCTTTTACAGGAAATGAGATAAATTGCCTCAAATTTGACGGTTTGCAGGGATTTCAAGGTATACGAAAGATTACAGTTCTTGTTCCACAAAACTGTTCATCAACTGGTTTGGTGTCTGCCTTACCTTGTTTTTATGGAATTTTACTTTTTTTCTGTTTTTTTCCAAACAAAACTTACCAATTTTATCTCCTGGGCATAATGAATCTGCCATAATAATTGGTACTGTAAGAAGTGCCGAGACGCAGACCATAACTTGTTGAAATCCATAAAGAAGAGCAATTCCGAACGGCGGAGTGTCTCGAGCCCTCAGAAACGGTCGTTGAACCGTCTGTTTTTTGTCTTCCACCTTCTTTTCTTGATAATCCATTTTGAAGGCGAACTACTGAAAATTACAGAAAAAAAACTCGAAAAGGAAAGGAAGAACGAGAGGAAGGAAGAAGAGAAGTGGGGTTTGAACAGAAAATCTACACATTTTCGCACGGAACTTGACAAAATATGCAGATGACAAGGGGGGAAACAGTATTCGCTGTATGCAAAATAGAAGAGGTGACTGACACCCCCACAACTTCTTTTGATGAACAGACAACTCATATGAATGTTTGATTCTTTTTATAATCGAAAAAACAAAAAAAGGAAGGGACAAAAATGGGAAAACTGGACGAAGAAAAATTTTTTGATACATGTCGACAGTGCTACGTTGGCCACTTGGATTTTGACCTTTTTTCCGTTTTGAGCCAGCTGTTGGCCATTACAACGGGGTCGAGGTCACGTAGAAATTCTCAAAAAGTGCAAATTTTGCGAGCATATGGAGAGAAGGTTAAAAACTGGGATCAACGATTACGGAACTACGGATGGTGGAAAATTCCAATGAAAAACTGATTTCCGGTTATGTATGGATTATATTTGTGTTTACAAAAATGTTATCTTAGAATTAGACACGAAAATTCTGAACTGGAACCGATTTTCAGTTCGCTGTGAAAGATTGACTACTGGAAACGATGTAAACACGGGAAAAGTAAAACAAACATGTAAAGATAGAGGGATTAATATGTTTTGTTCGCCAGAAATTCCAGTCGCATTACCTTTTGGTTTTCACCCGAAAAATTCAAATTCTATTTATTGGACGGTTTTTTACTAATTTGACGAATCCACTGTAACCCAAATTAAATTGACTTTTTTGAAATGAATGATACAGGCGAGGAGAAAAATGTGATATCATAGACTGATCAATAAAGATTTGATAGAGGATAGGAAGAGAAGACAAATACGATTTATGGATGCCACCCAGACAGATGATTGGCAATTTGCCAGGGGTGTAAATGACATAATGTTAAAAAAAAATGAGATGGCTAGAAGGGAAGAAAGAAAAAGAATGTGTTCGTTGTTAAAGAGAATTCATTCAAATTATACTGAAAAATGAAAGAATGGATAACTGAATAGAAATACAGGATGAATGGTTTTCCTTTCTTCAATGTGGACGTATACAAATTTGATAATGCCCTGTTGTTGTAGAAAAAGAGAAATCAGATAGACAAATAAAATAGACGCGTATCATTGTTTGACGACTACTGGCAGACAGGAAAAAGAAGAAGAAGAAGAGGATTCGACAAATTTTATGAACAAGAATCGAAAAAAAGGTGGAGTAGAAGGACTGAAGATACCGACAAATAGTTCCGCATAATTGTTTTTAAAAAGTGAAACTGGGAAGTGTCTGATAGATTTTTAACCATTGGCAGCGCCTCTTTTGACTTGGCGTTTTTGAATTTATAATTTCTCATAACAACTGTAAGCCGAAACAAAAACCTGGTAAATACTTATTGAAATTTTGATAACAAGCGTAAAACCTACATGTGACAAAATGGCTGCTCTTCTTTCTTTTGAAATAAACAACAAAACAAAATCGTTAAACTTAGGTGTCTATATTTACTACACAACAAATAAGGTTTAAAAATTTTTACCGCATTTGATTTTTTATTCTGGAAGTTTTCAGATGAAACAAGTTTGCATTTATTGAAAATATGTTCCAACAAAAAATATTTCCATTGATCCGAAGATTAAAACCTATAATAGAAGTCAACAATGAAAAAGGCAACTGATGAAACTATCTCAGAGATGTTCGAAGACTGTTTCTTTTTCATTCCGGATTCTGTAAAAATCCGGATTCCGGATTCCGGGAAAACTATTTTATTTCGGATTTTCAACAAATATGTTAACCTGCAAAAATTATCTTGGACAAGAAGTTTTGTTTTTAATTTCTGCTGAAAAAGATGCAAAAATTAAGCGCGAGATGTTTTTTAGAATTTTTCTGCGCTTGGAAATGTCCAATTTCCGGATTTCGTTTTCCGGATTGAAAGATCATTCCGGACATCTCTTAACTATCTGTATTTCAATAACAATTCCGAACGATTTATTGTGGGTGGTTCGACTTGTGCGCGGGGGCAAAGGATTGCATTGCGAAGATGGTGAAGATGATGTAAGATAGAAGAAGAAGGAGACAAAACGGGCTCTTTTCGTTATTCTTTCTAGATGGTGACGGTCGGTGTGTGTGTCTGTCGTTTGTGTGTGTGTGTGGCTCAGCTCCTTTAACAATTGTGATGTGATGATCGGGTCGAAAAATTGACAATAAAGTGTGAAGGGAAAAAAGAAGAAAAAAGACGGAACAATCGAGGTGGGCAAATTTTGATGGAATGTACTTACAAAATAGAAATCTGTAAATTTAAATGCGGCACCCGGAGCGACTATAACAATACGGATCACCGGATGATAGGGGCGTGTCGACTGGGATGATAATATCGATGATCTGTTTCATTCTCTACTAGGATGTGGGAAAATGGAAGAAGGAAGGAAAAGAGTAATGGAATTGATTTGTACATTTAGTGGCTGCGCTTGTGAGCTTTCTGAACGGTGTCGAGCTTCTTGTTGGTCTGTCCAACGATTGGCTCGATGAAGTTGTATGGAGCCTCTCGGGTTCCGTGCAACATCAGCTCGAACTTCTTGATGGTTCCGGTATGCTCTCCTGGTCCCTGAAAATGAAATTGAGTTAATCGGTGTAAAATTCTAATCGATTTCATCTTATACGGAGCCATAACTTACTTGGAATCTGGCGACGAGTCTCCACTTTCCAGTCGGGTTCTCTCCCCACGTATGAGTTGTCATGAATGGCCAGTTGGTGAATCCATCCTTGGAATCGTCATCCTTCGGTCTTCTGGAGAGAATCATGGTACGGGTTCCCATTGGAGAGATCAAGTAGAGAGTGGTATCTCCACGTCTGGTAGAGTTGAACGAAACGACGGCCTGAACATGTTCCAAGTAGCGGACTTCGTATTGGGTTCCAACGCATCCATCGGTATCAATTTCGAGGACAAGGTTTCCGTCGGCTGGGATCTCACTGAAAATAATTTAAATAAATTGTAATCTACTAATATGATACTTACTGTGGAGTGTCGATGAGTCCAGCAGTGCAGTGATAACGTGGTGGGGCAGTCTTCCAGGCCATAGCCAACATAACCATTTCAGCAGCATCAAGAACTCCAAATCCGAAAAGATGATTGTACTCGAGTCCGACTCCGTTCATTTGCCATTCGAAATGCGAGCAGTTTCCATGAGAATCTCTGTGGTTATCCTTGATTCCGAGTGCTGGAAGCTCACGGCATCTTCCATCGAAAAGCGAGTTACGGCTGGAAGTAAGGACGGTCAAGTGTTGGAGATCTCTCCAGGTCAATGATGGATTGGCTTCGAGAGCAAGAGCAAAGACTCCGGCAGCTTCTGGAGCGGCAGCAGATGTTCCTGAGTGGGAACGAGTGCATCTTCCGTACAAATCAGTGGTGGCGACTCCGGTTTCTGGATTGCGTCCTCCGTTGGAGAAGGTGGAAGCAAGTGTTGAAGAGCAGGATCTGAATATATTGGGTTCAACTGAATTAAGCCTGTCAACTCACTCGTCATAGTGGGCGTTCTCGCCGTTGTTGATGGCTGAGTTGATTGAGATTGTCCACATACTGGCAGCATATCCATCACAGTTGCAATCATCATCCTCTCCTCCGTCCCCACTGGCCCAAACAAAGATGGATCCAAGACCATTACGTCCCTCGTTCACTCCCTTGACGATTGCTCGCATGGTGGCGTTACGTGGTCCATCAACAGTCTTTCCGTCATCTGTTGGTCCCCAAGATGCCGAGTAGATATGGATCTTGTTTGGCTCGTGTCCCATCGAGTTGGCCTCAATCAAATCGGTCATGTATGGTTGATCCAACATTCTGATTCCTGCGACCTTTCCGTCGTAGGCGACTCCGACTCCGCAGACTCCGTTGTCACGAGCGGCAACGATTTCTCCAGCACAGCGAGTTCCGTGAGAGTTGAACCAATCATCAGTGTATCTTGGATATGGGAATGGATCGTTTGATGAGAAGTCATACGAAGCTTCAGCGTTCTGAAAATTTATTTTGTTCATTAGGTTTGAAGACTTGGTGGAGATCTAGCATTAGAAATCATTAATATTCCAAGAATGGCTTCTCGAATTATTTGGATTAGGACTGAACTTTGGAGAAACAAACATTCTGACTTCATTAATCCGTCATGTGATACTCACAAAGTTGTTCTTAATATCCGGATGCATGTAATCCACTCCGTCATCCATGATAGCCGTTGTGATGTTCTTTCCAGTGAATCCCATTGCCCAAGCCTAAAACAATTGTTTCTTCAATTTAATTCTATTTTTTTTCTATCTCTTACCCTTTCCACATTCAAATCCAAACGGGCTTTTCCGCCGGCTTGTCCAGTGTTTTTCTGAAAAAAGAGCATGTTTGAGCAATAGATTTTTTGGGTTCACAGAACATGGGACGCATTCTTCTTCTTCTTTTTTCCCTTCTCTTATTTTTTCATGACGAAGAGTTATCTCATGAATTATTTACATCGTCGGGCGATGAAAACCGAGACGAAAGGAAATCCTCATGAAGGCCTCTCAGGACAGAAAATCCAAAAAAGAAGAAGAAGGAATGGAACCCTAATTTATGACAGAAAAAGATGAGAAAAACGGCAGTGAGTGCTTCCTGAATTCTGCATCTTTTATGAGTTTTCGTGCATTTCAAGACACACCACTCAAGACTTATTGCCTTTTTCTTCCTTGAAACAGAAAGGAATACCCTTCACAAAATGTCTTGTTTTTCTCTCTCAAAGATACCTAATTATCAATGCACGTTGAAAAAAAAAGGAAATACGAATGATTTACATCAGAAGAAGCTCGAGAACATTCTACTCACCAGGTACCACTGATACCCGTACAGTGGATCCGATGGCGACATGACTGACGTGAAATCGAATTGGCTCTCAAGACGTTGTTCCAGTGGACGGTATCCTCGTTTTGTGCGGGTGTATCCTTTCAGTTGCTCGACATGGAGCACCTGAATTTCAAATGATGGAAAGGTGAATGATGTCATTGGATGAAATAGAATTCTCAAGTTTCGGATCTTCAAAAGGTCTATTTTGTAGTAATGATAGGATTAAATGCAGTTTTTTGAATGATTAAGATGGTTTTTAATGCGTCCAAGAGTCAGTTGAAAATTTTGCATGGATTTGTTTAAAACAAAAAAATCAATCAAAGAAAAAAGATTCAAAAACAAATGGTCAAGTTCGGAAAAAGAACGTTCATCCGAATAATAGTATTCCAGAAAAAGATCTCTCACCTCATCATCATTGTGAAGTTTAGCATGATGACCAGCAGATCTTCTGGTGCGTGCATGAACGAGAGCTGGCTGCACGAAGTGGAACTCATTATCACTTCCAGCAACTTGTCCCCGATTGATAAATCCGTGTCGTTTGGCTATCCGATGCGCATCTTCCAGTCCACCTCCCTCTTTTAAATGAACATGGAAATGGTTGGTGTAGACGTCGACCGCCTCACCAATGCCGATTATAATCGACAGGAACACACATATTAGGTCGACATGTGTGTTTTTCATACCTTGAATTATAGATTTTTCAGTCGAGATTTGGCAAAAGTAGGTTTGG
This sequence comes from Caenorhabditis briggsae, assembly GCF_000004555.2. NCBI lineage: Eukaryota > Metazoa > Nematoda > Chromadorea > Rhabditida > Rhabditidae > Caenorhabditis > Caenorhabditis briggsae. The sequence goes on along the minus strand of NC_013488.2, from coordinate 10,840,957 downwards.
AGAAAATGAGAAGAAAAGAGAGCAGATTCAAAGAAACGAATTTCTAAGAAAAGACCCATTTAGTTTACTATACTTCTAAAATAAAACTCGAATTGTAGAGATAAACGTTGAAATACAGAGATACGGTAAACACTAATAGATGGCCACCCTATACTTGAACTTTGAGCTTAATTATCGCAAATCCTATGAAATAACAAAAAACTGTAAACTGATAAAATGTTTGACATGATATCACCAACATTTTATCAGTTGACAAGCTTTTGGTATCTTTCACAGGAATTGAGATATATGAGCTCAAAGTGGACGAATTGGGTGGGATTCTATTATGATAACCAGATTTCATTTCCGATTTTTCACTTTAACATAAAGGGCATCACATTTCCGGAAATGATATCTATTGTATATGATTAATTTTTTTCTGTAGTTGAACACCATGACTCAAAGAAATTCAATTTGTTTTGCCAATTCATAAATTTCATAAATCCCTTTTTGAGATTTGCTAATTTCCGAAACAGAGAAAAAAGATTGACATGTGTCTCCCTCAAGCCCGGAACTGCTTCTAATTTATCATACTAAAGACACAGAGAGTGACGTCGAACAAGATCGGAATAAGAATGAGCTGATGAAGTGAAAAAGGACAAATTCAACTTGTAATTTCAGAAAGACAAAACACAAAAACATATAACTCATTTATACATGACAGCGAAACGGAAATTCCAAAATCTTTTCTTTGCGCGCGCCTATCGCAAATTCAAGAAACGAGAAAAAAAGCTGTCAGTTTTGTTGAGCCGTCCGATCGGTGCTGAAAAAGTGGGCGGCGCGGAAAGCAGAGCGAGACAGGCGAGGGAAAAGAAAAAGAAAAAAGGAAAAGAAAAAGAAGACGAAGACGATGTAGAGGTGGTGGGGGCGAAAGCTGTGCCTCATGCGCGTGTGTGCCGCAATGATCGATACGATGGAGCTGTCGTTTCAGAAGGGAGCTGCACTGCACCTTATCGATCCGAAGAAGGCCTCTCTCTCCGTTGGCTCCGGTTCGACGAGCACACTCACACACGCACACACACAGATCTCATGAGTCTTCTCTCTCTCTTTTTTACAGATGACGTCGTCTTTTTTCTTCCTTCTCAATGCGATGGTGAATGCGTTGGAATGCGAGAGAGTAAGGATCTTGAAGAGAATGGTTCTCTTTTCAAGCTCACATGCTTTTTTCCTCCTTTTTTCTGCCTCGTTTCAGCCAGAGAGCAGTGAAAAGATAATCAAATGAATGACACATAGAGAAAAGAGAAGAGAAGAAGATGTGCTTGAATATGTGTATGCTCCCGATTCATCATCATCATCCTCATCATCATCAGGAGCCCTTCATGTTTTTCGGGGCAAAGGATATTCCAAATGAGATGAACCGAAAAATTGAGAAGGGAGCAGTGGTAACAGGTTTAGCATATTTAAGGGTGTTTCTGTGAATTCTTCCCAGAATGAAGATCCCATAATTTTGAGAATTTGGGAGTTAAAATTGCTTTTAAATTTATAATTTTCAATGATATATTTTCATCGTATGCAGAAAAACCTCCCGATATGAACAGTACCTTTGGTTTGTTATGAGATAGTTATGGTTTTTTTTCTCTAATTTCTTTTTGTTTTTGTTCTCGAATTTTCTAATGACTTCTTTCTCAAAAACAACCCAAAGTCAGAAAACCAATAATGAAAACGATGGGGCGGGCGTTAATAGGAAATTAAGTTTCAGAAATTTTATTCAAGAAGAATAAAAGTTGGGGAAAAAGAAGAAGAAAAAGAGGACGGAACAATGAGACATATAGAAAACAACTCTCGGAAACAAGAGTTCAAAGAGCCAGAGAAGGACTCTCTAAAGAATTCTCGGAAAAAAGGGAGTCAGAGCTCTCGAGGGCACGAGCAGTTTAACCTAATGGAAGAGCTCTTTGACCTCTTTTGGAATTTAGGTCTCTTTTCGCTGAATGTAGACTCATTGGATCGGGTTTTTTGTGTGTTCTTAGCTCAATATCACATGATTTTCTGGTTTGAATCTTCCTATACGACAGCATGAATCACAAGAACCCTTGAACTATTTCCATAGGTCTTACAGAATCAAATCAGAGAAGGGAATAATGGACAAGGGATGATGAGTAACTGGGAAGAATGGTTTCCATGACCAGACATAGGAGACGAGAAAGAGAAAAACAATATTACTGATTAGTAATCAGTGATTACTGACTCACGACATGTTTGAATTCGAGAATTCAAATTTCAAGCAGAAGACATTAGTTTTCATACACGGAAGCTGAAGACTATTGGAATAGGTCTCAAGTGTTTGGAGTAGGCTTTGAAAAGATAAAAAATTCTTGGGATTAAATATTCTGGCTCTAGGAATCCTTGCGAAGTTTTTTAGATTAGTGATATCCGGATTGATTTTCTAGATGAAAAATGTTCTAGAAAATAGAGCAACTCAAGATGAATGTGAAAAATGAATTGAAAAGAGGAAGTCTGCATCAGATATGGAGTACAATGATAAGTAGAAATCGAACAGAACCGAACCTAAAAATATGACGTGAGAGGAGGAGATCTGGGTAATGATGGAGATATTAGTCTATTACAGAGAACGGATAGAAAATGGAAAAACAAACAGAGAGAAGAGCTTTCATTATTAGTTTCTTGCATTTTATTTGAAACCAAACACGAAGAGAATCCCCGTGGACACTAGTATAATCGTATATGTGCATCGACCAAAAACTAATAAATGTAAAAAAATAGAGTTTTTTACGATTATCAGCTGTTATCAAAGCAACTAATTGCATCATCGTTTCTATGGATATTGAGTCACCGAATAAAGTGTTCTGATTTTAAGAGTATGTTCTCAGTATTCAAATTGTACAATACGAAATAATTAGAAATGACAAAGTGATACAATCGGAATAGAATCGAAAACAAAAGTACATGGTCTATGAAAAGAAATCCCACTGCAGTTCTTCTAAAGAACTGATTTCAATAGTCTTATCATAAAGAGCTTATTATTTCTTTAATTCGATCTGACGGTAAAAAGGTTAGGTGATCAGAAGAGGTTGTGGCCGTGTATAAAATGGGATTTGTTTAAGCGTATTCTTCAATCTGTGTCATAAACGAGTTCGATAGAAAGTCGGAGATTAGATAATTTCGGCAAATTAGGTTATTTACAAGAAAATCCACTGGAACAAAGAATCCCGGTAGAAAAAAAAACCGGAGTTATGGAAGAGAGACACTGGGGACCATGACAGAAAGAAAGTCCTGCAGCGACAACTACCGTAACCGAAAAACAGTGAAAAAAGAGAAAATAAATCCCGACAATAAAAATGTTTTAGGTTACGGTAGCTGTCGCTGTGACCTTCGGTCTCGTTCAGCGTTTCTCTTCAACAGGTCCGAATTTTTTAAATCAGAATAATAATTTGAAAGATTCCCTATTGGATGGAACATCCATTTAATTGTCCTTTCAATGTTTTTCTCAACCCGAACAATAAAACTTCAAAGTCGAAATTCCATTGAACCCGATACTAAAATTTATAAACGATACATTACAGTACTCCTGCCCACAATTAACATTATCAAAAATTTAACATGATTTTTAGTAGAATACAATCCTTGTCATGCTTGAATAACAGGACAAAAAAGAGCGAGAATGAGTACAAGAGCACAACAACGACCACATTCAGCTGCGGAAGGAAATTCGAACTGAAATATTTTTGAAGGACGAGGTCGAGCGTGCTCAAGATCTGACGTCATCGAAGTGAAAGAGAGGGAGAAATATTGCAAGTCCAGTGAAAAGAGGAAAAACCTCGTCACTTCAAGATGATATGAATTAACAACTATCCATATATAAAATCCCTAGTAGAATAAGCTGCTCTCATACAGATATCCAAAATGATAACATATCTGAAACGGATATCTGAAAAAAGATATCTGAAAAGGTGGTGTGGGTTGAGTTGCAATTGATATTTTAATCCCATTTTCCTTTCCACCTTAATCCTATTCAATATGCTCCATGTATTATATGTTATATCATATCTGCTCTTCCTCTAGCACATATATTTATGCCTCATTCAGGCTCAGCCCTCGTGTTTCTATGGGGCGCGTTTACACTCCGTCTAACAACAACCGGTTCTTGTCATGCCTCTTCGTCTCTCTTCCGATTTTTCGCTCTTTCTCTTTTTTCAGTAGAATCCAGTTTCGCCTCACTTTCACTCCTCGCAGTACCTTTTATTTTCACTTAAATTAGATTGGACTTTCTTACCGAAAAATTGATTTTGAGCACATTTCATAATTACTGTTTTGTTAGCTTTATTTATGTTGGTGGCTTGATATCAAATTCGATTAAAGTGTTCTTTTTTATTCGAAAATTTGCACATTTTTCTGAAAATAAATTCGAATTCGAAAAGTACAGTATTGTCTATTCAAAATAATCGATGAACGAGTAAAAAACGTGTAGAGAGTCTCCAAACCTGTAGAGGCGCTGTAGAGACGCAGACGTTTTCACTCGTTCACTCGCGCGATTATTTTGAATAGACAATAGTCATTTAAAGGGACATAAGCGATACATTACCTTGTCCCTTGCGAGGATGTTCTTACTGTTGTTGCAGCGATTTCTGCAACGATTTTTACAATTGTTTCAGACGAAAAAGAAAATCAAAATTTGGAATCTATTAATCGATTAAAGTTTTTTTCTGATTCTTCGTTAAAAACATGATAACGTCTTCTTCATGTTCTAGTCTCCGATGGCTGTGTTCAAAACAGGAAACATTTTTTTTTTTCACTTACAGAAGCAAAACATCGTCGACAATGCTGTTCGACGATGAGTGGGTAAAAGCGGAACCAATTGTGAACGCCCTTCTTCATCAAAAAGTAGTGTGATATTCTCAAAAAAAAAGATTTACTGTATTTTCAGACGGTAACTCCAGCGGAATGGCAAGATCTCTTCTTCTATGTCTACAAAATCACATCATGGGTTGATGAAGGCCCGAAAAAAATACGAGACATTTTAACTCGAGATATAAACGCCTATGTTCTTGAAGCAAGTGAAGTAAGCTATTCATGCAGAATCTCCTGACATTGAATCTATCGTTTACAGAGAATCAAAACATTGCAATCAGGCGAGAGTCTTCTCAATGCGTACATAAGTGAATGGAATCGATTCTACCGACAATCTAGTATTTTGCCACTTCCTTTCAAAGTAAGCCCCACCACGACTTTGGTTTGCACTAACTTAGAAATTCTTCAGAAGCTGGATGATAGCTCCAAACCGCGAGCCAATGTGCCCGAACAAGGTCAAGACACTATCCGAGCAGTGATGCTCGAAAAATGGAACGATATCATATTCACAAAAATATGTGATCAACTGCTTGCGGAAGCTCTTCGACTGATCAAAGAAGAACGAGATGGAAACATTATTAATTCGGAGAATGTGATCGGAATTCGTGAAAGCTTCGGTTAGAATTATGCTGGAAACTCCAAAAAAAAGTTTTTTTTGATTTCAGTTACCCTGAACGAAAAGTTCCCAGAGCCGTCTCTGACTATCTACCAAAAATCGTTTGAGAAGCAGTTTGTTGAACAAACATCAATATATTACAAGAAGATTTGTGGAAAAGTATGGGTTCTTTCTCTTTGACAAGACAAAGCGTTATTCAATTATTTCAGCTTCTCAATGAACTCGGTGTACTCGAATATATGGTTTATGCAGACAAAAAGCTAGACGAAGAACAGCAACGAGCGCAGAAGTATCTGGAAATGGGCTCACCAACTGCATCTCAACATATGGAGTCGGTTGTAATTGCATTGGTAGAAAACTTTGAAGACATCATTTTGGCAGAATGTGCAAAACTGATTGCTCATAGAGATGTTGACCGTAAGTTTGTTCGCTAATAAATCAGCTTTTATATTCGATTTTCAGGTCTTCAACGTCTGTACCGCCTGATAAGACGTACAAGAAGTGGTATTGAAACTGTTCTTAAGTGTATAGATCAGCACATTCGTACTGAAGGACTCAATGACATGAGAAACAATGCTGAAAGTCTTGCAACGGTATTCCTTTTCAATGTTTCGTTTTTTTTAATTCCGAATCGTAGGACCCAGAGAAATACGTTCAACAACTTCTTATCATGTTCGACAAGTTCTCAGCATTGGTTCGAGAAGGATTCTGTGATGATGCACGTCTTCTGACTGCTCGTGACAAAGCATTCCGTGCAGTTGTCAACGATTCCTCAATATTCAAAACCGAAATGATGAACAAGAAAAGTCGCATGTTGTCAGTAGAGTCGAAATGCGCAGAGTTGCTTGCAAATTATTGTGATCTTCTTTTGAGAAAAACGCAGTTGAGTAAGAAACTGACATCAGAGGAGATTGACGAGAAACTGGGTCAAGTGGTATGCTAGTTTGATTTCTTTAAAAAAAATGAATTCCATAATTTCAGCTCCTCGTTTTGAAATATGTGGAGAATAAAGACGTCTTCATGAGATTCCACCGCGCCCATCTTTCACGTCGTTTGATTCTCGAAATGAGTGCTGACCAGGAAAAAGAAGAAATGATGGTCACCAAATTGAGAGAATGTGGAATGCCATCTGATGCTGTGAACAAGCTATCTAGAATGCTTCAGGATATTGAACTGAATAAGGTTCGAAAAACAACAGCTTTTATTTACATTAACAATGACATAGCATATTTTCAGGACATGAACACATTATTCAAGAAGGTTCTGACTGGCACTAACAACAACAAATCGATCGCAGACTCCATCAATCTCAAGGTGCTCAATGGAGGAGCGTGGGGCCGTGGAGGCTCAGAGAGAATAAGATTCTCTCTACCAAGAGAACTTGAAGATTTCGTTCCAGAGGTATTTTATTCTATGTCTTCTGATTAATCATTGATTACGTTTTTCAGATGGAAGCGTTCTACAAAAAGCATCACAATGGTAGAAAGCTTAACTGGATGCATCATTGGAGTAGTGGAACTGTATGAATACAACCACTTGAATTATTTATATAAAAACACTTTTCAGATGGTTTTCGGCACTGCAAGCGGCGGTCGCTTCGATCTGGAAATTACTACATTCCAAATGGCTGTTCTTTTCTGTTTCAATGAGAGAGCTCATGAGAAAATTTCACTGGAAACTCTCCGATTGGCAACAGAATTGCCTGATGCTGAACTTAATCGCACTCTTCTGGTGAATGAACATATTTTCAAATCACTCTTTAATAGTTGTCTTTTCAGTCTCTGGTCTCGTACCCAAAAATGCGTTCTCAAATTCTTCTCTGCGATGTCGCATCCCAAAACATTACCGCTCGAGACTTCACTGATTCCACCAAATTCTCCATAAATCACAACTTCCACTTGGTCAAAAATGGAAAATCTCAGCAACGTGGAAAAGTGAACCTCATCGGACGACTACAGTTATCCTTAGAAGCGAACGCCGAGAAAGAGCACGAAAGCATCGTTGCGTTGAGAGAATATCGTGTGCAAGAAGGAATTGTGAAGATTCTCAAGACAAGAAAGACCATCACATTGGCTCAAATGACGATGGAGTTAGTGGAGATTCTGAAACCATTGTTCATTCCGAACCGCAGAATTATCAAAGAGCAAATTGATTGGCTCATTGAAAACAGGTGATAAATAAAATCAAAAGTTCTTTCATTTATTTGAAATTTGAATTCAGGTTCATGGAACGCCGTCCTGATGACATCAACACTTTTGTCTACCTCGCCTAATTTATTGCACCCACAATAAATATATTAAAAAGCAAATTTAGAGTATCTCATGTAAAATAGAATCACCTTCTGATCTAGAAAAATTGCATTAAATTTCAAAATCGCCATTGTATTATATACATTTCATCCCAATGTTTTTGTATTCTATTGTCATTTCGTCTCCCCCACTTTTTCCCGCTATTATGGGTTTCTCCCGGATAATTTGATATTTTGCAGCATATTTCCCATCCAATTTTCCTTCCATGTATTTTGTCTTCAACTTTACCTACTGTCGTCATATATTGCGACAGTACTCGTTTCTTTTTGCTCGACGTCATTATAAAAACGTGATATTTGTTCAGATGTCATCTAAATCGTCTTCTGTAGACATGGTAAAAACAAGTAGGAGACAAGTTAAAAATATGTTGATTCAGAGATAGAGCAAAGACTGGAAGAACTAGCACTATAAAAAGGAGAATTCTGAGTAGCGTAGAACAAAAAAATGAAAGCTTCTCTAATTATTATGTTGTTAACCGTGATGGCTGCTGAGGCGGAGTGGGCACAATTACCACAAATTTCGATGGACTTGGTAAGATATTGTGCTGGTACAAAAAATCGGAACTGTGGAAGAGAAACACCGATGGCCAACGACAACTACAGTAACATGAAAATAGTTTTTTTTCCGGATTCATTATGTCGATTTTTGTGCGTTTTCAGTCAATTTTTCAATGCCCAAAACTTTTATTTTGTGCCTTTTCTGGAGGAAAACAACAGAAAACCCGACAGGAAGCAGTAAAAATTGAGAAAGTAAACCTGAAAATAATAATATTTTTAGATTACTGTAGTTGTCGTACGTTCTGCCACAGACACCGGCGTTCCTCTTCCACAGCTTTGATGTCTTTGTACCAAGATAATAGCGAAATCAAGTTTCAGACTGCCTGAAATTTGACGAATTTTAGTTTCTTCAATATTTTCAAAGTTCGAATAAAAATCCATTCTTTTATTCTTTCAGAATCCAATTCACCAACTCTGTCAGCCTTGTATTTTGGTAGCAGATGCTGTAAAAGACACGAACAAATCACCAATTGTCAAAGAAGTAAAATGCCATATCGAAGAAAAAACATAAAATTTTTACAACTCCGTTTTTTTCAGGCAGAAAAGAAGACATGCAACACAATTTTGAAGAATGACTTGGTCTGCAACGGAGCTGTCGAAGTCGCTGGAATCTATCTGAATTGGACTCCATCCCAAAAGATTTGCGAGAACTTTCAGATGTGTGCTCCACTTTTGGATAACAAAAAGATGAGAGCTCCGGCTAAAGGAGCAAGGAGACCAGATGAGGTGGCATTGATGGTTCTAGATGTGAGAGGATTACTGTAGTGAATTTCCAGAACATTCTAGTTTCAGGCTTTTGAGAATGACGAGTTTCCCATTCTCCAGTCTCGTTTCGCACGACAGACGCAAAACTCAGTAAACCTGTTGGAAATTCCAGAAGTTCAAAACTTTGAGAAATGTGAATATTTGTAACGGTACTTATTAAAATTCTACTTTTCAGTCATCCGGGAACACAATTCTGAAATCATGGAAGCATTTTTGAAGTGTTTAACCAAATTCCAGAACGCACTGAATGTTTATGTCAATGCGAATCCTTCTTCTGTCTGACAGAGAAACGAAATATTTCATTGACCTGTATAAAAACATGTGAATAAACTTCTAAAATATTTATCGAACTTGTCTTCAAAATTTAGAAAAACGAAACATTATAAAAGAGAAGAGAAGATTACAACGAATTGCACCAATTGCACTCCAATTCCATTTTCGAACCGATCGACGTTTGACGGCTTCTGTTCAATTCAGAATCGCCTTTTCGGATACTGCTGATATAGCAATCCATGATGTTTTGAGTCAATGAAACCGGTTTGATTGGCGGAGGTGGAACGATTTTGGTGCGACGAAAGAAGGCGGTATCCGGAAGAATGTGATAAGGAGGCGGCAGATTGATGAAACCTTTAAAAATTTAGATGATTGACTTGAGAATGAGCTATAAAGACAAACCAGAAGATTTTTGAGCGGGGTAGAAAGAGAATGGGGTGATTGTCGCGGAGGAATCACAACTACCGGCGTGTGAAGAAGATGATGAACCGTATGATTTTGCAAGAGAAAGAGACGAAAACGAAGAGAATGATTGAGCTGAATTGGAGAAGACGGACACTGGAGACATCTGAAAATGGATTCAAAACTTTAACGTTCTAACCAGACATCCTTACTGAAGAATTATGTTGCATGAAATTCGTGAAGATATCAGTCAACTCATCAACCGTAATTCCTTGTCCAGCCGAGCTCACATTCTCAACTCCATCCAAATCATCCAATGGGGTTTCCATACATTTCTTCCATTCTTCTGGCTTACAAATCGTCCATACGAAATCTCCTACGAACAGTACTCCAGTTGTCAATTTGAAAAGTTTCGAAACTATTTTCCGTGCTGACATTTCCGGAGAATTTCGAAAAGTCACAAAAGCCTGACAGGCATCCAAAGTGCACATATGAACCGAATGAACAGGTCCGAATCTGCAAAAAACAAAAAAAATGAATTAGAAGGGATTAAAAAAACCAACGGTGCTAATTCAATCTTCACATCTTCTTCAGTGACTTTTTCTCCCTGTGAAAAGTTTATGATGACTGCTCTTTGAGCATGTTTCTTCTTCTTTTTATGAAGTTGAGGTTGAGATTTACATGAGTTTTTACTAGTGGGAATTTCTGGAAATTTTTAAATCGGGTTTTTTTCTGGAAGCATTGGAACCTGAGTAGGAGGTGATTTGATATGAGTTGTTGCGGCAGATTGCCATCGTAATGAATCGAGAAATGAAATTGTGAAAAGTTCATTATTTTTGTTCGTGAAGACATAAGTTAGTAGTAAACTGGTGCTAACAAGGGAAGGTTTTTCAGACAACGGTTGAGAATTTGCCCAAAATTTGTATACTTATAGTTTAAGACATCTCTATACGATGACGAAAAAATTTTTAGCCCGTTCTCACTCGTAGGCTGAAAAACTTTGTCTGAAAATTTTCCCAGATTTCTCCACGCAGCCGATCTCGGCTTCCCCCTCCCTGCTCTACCAAACCCGCGTGAGAAGAAAATGTCGGTTGTGTGGTGTTGTGGTAAGAGGTGGCTCATTAGGAGTGACTATGGTGGTTCGAACCCCACTGGGGTAAAACTTTTTTTGCTTTTTTTGAAACTAATTTTTGATTTCTAGTTTGCCCCCCTAAGCACTATATGACACTTTTTGATGAATTCAAAAGGCTTTCAAAGTAAAAAAAAAAACGATTTTATGAGAGTTTGATCAAAAGTTAGATAATGGTCTTTTTAACCGGGCATTACATCATCCTATCGTTAAAAACGAAAGCTTCGGTCTCTGAAAACTGATCAATTTTGCTCTTTTCGAGATGGGATACTATTAAGTTGATTACTTATAAGATTTGAGTCTATATCTATAGGTTTCAGTTAATTTCAAGTTAGGGAGAGTCAAAGTTCTAACAACAATCATACTTTGGGGATTTTTTGAGCCCAACGACAACATTGGGCTGTCAAATTTTGTCAGGATGCTATTTTTATCGTTTCTGAATAATTGGAACATTTTTTCGAACTTTTCAAATAATTTTCAAAAAATCACTTTCGAAGTGCGGGGGACCCCATGGTGATTTTTTTCAAAAGTTTTCAAAAAAAATATTTTTCAAAAACTGTTTTAAAAAATAGAAAAATGTTCAAAAATTAATTTCGCACTCAAAAAAACCCTGTAAAACTAATTTTTAGCCTCGAAAAATGCATGTTTTTGGTCAAAATTTAGTACTGAAAGCACTTTCAGAGGCCATATTTCTTTTTTCTGAGAACGGGCTAAAAATTTTTTCGAATTCTTATTCAGCATGTTCGAAAGTACCTTTGTACAAATTTTGAGCAAATTCTCAACCGTTGTGAAAAACCTTCCCTTGTAAGGTTTTCAGAGTTTGTTTTTTAGTAAGAGAAGAGGACGAACCCGTTTTGAAACAGGGATATTAGAACGCAGGGGTCCAATGAAATTACAATAAAAATTCGGAATAGAAGATTGCAAGTAAAGAGAAGATGGGAAGTTTCAGATCATTATGTGCAGATTTTTCGTATTTTGAGAGACATGTTTGGTATCGAGGATAGTCGGCGTACTCCATAGAACACAATTGGGCTCCTCTGAAATAGAATTTTATCTTTCTCAAACTATACAATGTCCACTTACTTATATTCATCCACTGGCATCACTGGATTCCAGAAAGCAGTGTTGTAATTGATATAAGTCATGAACAAACTGTCGTTGGTTTTCATTTTTTCAAGAACATCGGAAACAGCATTCGGTGTGATATCTCTGAAAACAAAAATATATATTTTAAAAATAATAACATTAAATGGAACCCAACCCTGTAATTCCATAGGCATCTTTAAACGAATATTCGAAAACGAATGGCGTCGACGCATTTTTATTAAGCTCATCGAGATTTATGTAATAAGTTCTGAAAATAATATTTCGACCCTTTTGAATTTTCAAAACCCTCTCTCACTTGATATCTTCAATTTTACTGTAGAGATCTGTTTCATAAACCCGGAATGTTGGATTATTGGCTCCAGCTCCTGGAAGTGTAGAGAACCAGGGAGTTACAGCTGGAGACATCAGTGCCAATTGAACAACGTTTTCTTTTTCATCCTTAATCAAATGGAATGTATCTGTGTGATGATGTCCAAAGATCATCCATCCAATTGAATTGGCATATCGTACTGTCAAATTCAGGAATTTTTCATTGTATTCGTCACGGAACCATGTGATATTCGGAGTTTTCTCGAATGCTGAAATGTTAAAATTAGAATAGGAACAAATAGGAGGAAACCTCCAGGTGCAATATGAGCGATAATATGAACAAGAGAAGTACAGTTCTCTGAAACTCTATTTGGACACTTTTCTGCGTTCGCCAATTCCGTCTCCAAGAATGCAAACTGATCAGCTGGATCTATTTTGTTTGTGAAATTGACGTATGCTTTGTTTGCGCTGAAGATAAAAGTGACTTTGGTTCAAAACATAGCAATTTTCAGAACGAACCTATAATAAAGGTTTGTGTTTAGCACGACGGCTGTTGCATTTGGAAGACGGTATTTGTAGTATCCACCTTTCAAGAACGTTGCCTGAAATTAGTTTGACAGTTCAGTAATTTCCCTTTTCATCCATTTTCAAACCTTATTCTCATCACCCAATTTTCCTTTCCATAGCTCCCAGGTTTTTGTGTAGAGGCTTGATTCCGATTCGAATCCATTAGAAGGACAGTAATCGTGATTTCCAAATGTGGGTAAGATGATTTGATTGGGGAATCTGAAATATTTCGAAATTTCTTTCAATCACGAATTTTATCATCAACTTCTGGTTCCTGTTTCGTTTTTTTTGTGTGTCACAAGTATTTTTTTTCCCTCCCTACTATTACGTAAAGAACCAAGAAGCACATTTGATAAGAGGGGATTATAGTGGCAAATCGCTTTAAGTGAAACAGAAGAAAAATACGGAGAAAGTGAAAATTGATGTACCTGGAGAATAGAAGCGAGGTGGTTTGATTGACCGCATCGAGCACAACTGAAAAAAAAGTATTATTAACATTAAAATCCTGTAGGTCAACCTTCCCATCCATATCCTTCGATGTGAGCTACATTATCTCCAGTCCAAATGATTAGATCAGGATTTGGGAACAGTCGAGCTGATTCATCTATTGCGTGTTGGATCAGAGGCTAAATGTTAGCTGATCTATGTATTAGTTAAACGACCTACTTTTGGAGCATCACACATGTAATCTCCGAATGGTCCTAGTGTCTGATTTCTCTTTGTTCCATCGTCATGGCACATTTTTGTATTGTCTCCATTTATAGAGTACTCAATATCCAAATGGAAATCAGCCAAATGGAGGACTTGACACGCGAAATTCGCACTTGGAAGAGCCAATAAAAGCAGGTAAATTCGCAAGTTTGCCCACATTCTGGAAATTTCTACGAATGATGGAATGATATTGAGGGAATTGAATGGAACGATGCTATAAACATTTCATTCAATCACACGATTTTGTATAAACAAAAACAATAGCAATGTGTCTACTATGACACAATTGAATGCAAAAAAAGAAGGAGAAGAGAAAGAAGAAGAAGAAAAAAGAAGGTGATAAGTATCTTGTAAACCATGCTCTTATTAACGACTTTCTTATCACAAAATGTCATCAAACGAGCTACTGAAAATACCGTTAAAAGTGTGGAGACACAGATACATTTACAGTTTCCAAGGAATCGAAAAAGTTTCTCCGAAGGTCATTGAACTGATGATACCACGTTGGAGGAAAGTGAGCGAATGGGAACAAGAAGAGTGATAAGAGGGTACTGGGCCAAAGAGAAAAATTATCAGGAACCAATTTGGAATACACAATTTATGGCATGATTGATTACAAATTACATCAGATGGGAATGTATTATATTAAAAACAATCACAAAATTTTTGAAATTTTCAAAGATTCCTGAATAGAGACTATATTGAAAAACTGCGAAAGGGAAAATTTTGTGTTTTTATTAAAAAGTCAATAACATGAATCGATAGATTTCGAACACCTTTTGGGTCCATTCCCAGGAGCACCAACAAGTCTTTGGAATACAGTATCTCCAGAAAAAATGATCTCAGTTGACCTCATTCAAACCGGCTAGTAATGTTTTCTGATTCAGCAGCTATGTTCTTAACATTTGAATAATGCATACTTGTTAAATTCCGGGCCGGGTTGAGGCTGAGTTGAAAATTTTCTTCCCGTCCGGGTAGCGATTTTTTGAAAATCCTTGAAAAAAATGTATTGATTTCCACCTCATAGAACGTTTCCTGACAGTGAGATGTTGCGCCCTTAAAAAAAATCGAAAATTTCATAAAAGCTTCTGAAGTTTGAACTTTCAGAATCTGACCCGTTACGACAGGATCGGGCCGGAGAATTTTTCAGTTCGGCCTGGCCCGACCCGGTCAGTGACAAGTATGAAGTTTAGTGGTTCTCCCCGATAGATCCTCTGACTCTTATTTGCAAAGTTTTCGAGTTCAGAAGTTCACTACTCTTCCCGGCTACTTTTGGTTTATGGAATTGATAAAGGAAGCAATCTATCGAATTCAAACATAGTTGATGATAATAATTGCAACTTTGTTATTGACATTTCCAGATTTTGAATCAGACAGGTTCCAAATTCATTTTCCTGTGAACGGGCCGAACGATGAAAGTGGATACTTCTATTTTCGTCTTGATGTTATTCTTTAATTTTCAGATTTTCGAAGAAAAACACAAGTTCGATTAATTTACTATTTTTGTAGTGTATCGAATTTCTGCTTATTTTGAGCCTATATAACTATGTGAAATCTATATAAATTCTTTCAGATTTTTCGATCGTAATTTCTTTTTTCTGGAACCGAAACATGCTGACTATTCAAAAACGTATGACAGGAACACTTCTGATTCCTGGAAGCTCATGCCACCACTGTCTGGATTCTGAGTCAATATCTTGGAAAATTGTGAATACTTTGAATGAACTCCCACTTTCTTTTTTGATTTTGCACGATTCTTTTGCTTTACTTCGCACCCAGGAGAAATCATAACTGGGAATTCTTTGAAAAACAATGAAATTCCCAGACATAACCAAATCAAACATAATCATAAGAAGAAAAAGTTGCCTCTGTCACTTGTTTTCTGTCTACTTCCTCCCCTTCTCTGAATCTATGTCAAATTAAATTCAGAATTGCAAACTGTTTTGCTATAAAAGAAGAAGACAACATCACTCAACAAGTCACTTCATATTTTTTTTTTTCAAAAAGGTCACTGACCTATTCTAATATCTCATTTGTAGTTTATATTCTTTCCTTGACTGACTTCTTCTTCTTCTTTTTCTCCAGCTCTGGCTTTTGTTTCAAAGACTTTGATGACATTTTACTCTTCCTTATTATTCCTTCAAATTGTACAACGCAACTTTAATTTAGTTTATTGTTTTGCATAAATTCAAAAAAGGAAGACATTGAGTCCCATGTTTTTTTTTCTGATTCATCTTTATCCAATTTCAAAAAGGACCACCACTCTCTGAAAATTATCTTCGATTTTCAACCAAAAACAGATCAAATTCCACGCAATTCCTCTCATCTTCCATATTTCTGTGCCTCGTCACTGGCGTGCACCTGCCTGACGCAAAACTCAAATTCTCTTCCGTAACTCAATCAGTAAGGTACATTCACTACGTTTTTTTGCTGTTTTTTTGCACTCTGATGTTGATTTTTATAGAGTTTACATTTTCTGAAAGCATGCAAAAATTAATTACAAATTATAAAACAACACATCGAATATTAGGTTAAATAATGGATTTAAGATTAAGGAGTCAATACACATACGTAACAGATCGAGGTGACATTGTTAGAATCTATTGAACTTTTGAGCTACCGTTAATTAGGTCAGAACTAAAAGAAAGATAAATCATTGATTACCGTAATTAACTTTATGTCAATTTTTCTCTGTTCATGTACATAATACAAAAAAGTTGTTAACATATAAATTGTTCATCATAATATCAGAACAGAGATAATTAAACTCGAACTTGACAGCGCGAAGACCCTTCGATTACTGGTTTCACGACAATACCGTAGTATACACATCATTATTATTATGATCACATCATTTTCTAACGAATAATTGGAATTCTTAAGTTTCAACAAACGAGTGCAAAAATAACCTGCCGGACACCGAGTTAACCCCCAGACAGCTGAAAATGTTTGATCCGCAAATTTTTTAACTGTGAAAACTTTGAATCTGCAAATTTCATGTAGTCTATTTTGACCAGCTCAGATGTTCAGCCTCCTGCATATCTTGCAAATCAAAAATTTCCAAGATTCTACATATTTAGTTTTTTAGTTTATTAGAGTGGTCGAAAGTTATCAGCCACTACCGCAGTACAATAAAAATGAATAATTATGTTGTTCAAAAACCAAATTATTCCTCCAAGCTGGATCAAGTCATAGAGTCGAAGGCCTCTAAAAAGATTTCTAAATTCGTTATCTAGGTCATTGCTGGAACAAGCATTATTCCGGTACTAAAAATCGGAGATGTATTAGGTTGGCAACTAAGATATTTTTAGGTTACTGTAGTTGTCGTTTTAAGACCTCTGGCCACGGCTACTGGGTTTTCTCTTCCACAACTCCATTTTTTGTACCAGACTAACATCTTGTTTATTTTTTCTGCTTTTCTGCATCCGTATCCGGTCCGTTCGCGAACTCCGTATCCTGTCCGATTGCGAATGTTGAAAAAACGGATCCGTTCGCGAACTCAGATTCGCGAAACTGCCCGTAACGGACCCGTTACGGATAGAAAACCTAGTGGACACCGAAACGGATCCGTTCGCATTTTACCTGTGGACTAGCACGAAACTTCAATGTGGGTGTAAAATGAAGAATTTGTAGAATGACTGACCCTGTACCTTATTTGAAAAATAAATGATCTAAACCTTCTGACAATAGTGAAGCATGTTCCCAGAACTACCCTAGCCTCGTTCAAAGTATCAAATTTTTCGAACTCCAAATTGGAAATTTTGTTTTTTTAATCCCAAAACAAAAACAACTTTCCCCGGTTCAAAAAGCTAACGAATCGCAGCGACGACAATTTCTGTATTGTTTTCCAAACACTGCGTCAGTGCTCATTTCCACTCTCCAAGTATCTTTTTCTACAACTATTCAGATGGAGACTGTTCTGAAAATAACGCGCGGTCAGACCGTGACTGGAATCCCTAATAAAGGGCTCCTACGACGTCAGTAAAGCGTCGATTCGTATTCAATGGTCGCATCCATTTTGCAACTGTGTCATCTTTTTACGAAGACCGCCCCTCATTTCGTTTATAAGGGAAAACCATGTTATGATCCGACCATCAGGAAGAGTTATGTCAGTTGGCGATTATCTTTATGCACCTTTCTGTTTTCATTCAAAATTTTTAGAACGCGTAGGTTAAAGTGTGGGTGTATGTTCCTAAAATGTCATACCAAGAAAACAAAATTTGAAAAACTCTTTTCAAAACGAAAAAAGTTTTTTTTCAATGTTCTTGATAACTGAGCATGTTCTTGTTTTCTTCTGAATTTCGTTTACCACACAAATGTGATTAGTATAAAAAGGTGAAAACCTAGAGCACAGATAGCCCAAGATGTGCGATACGTTTGGCTTATCAACCAGATCTTATTTTTGATTCCCTTCTCTTTTTTCTCATATGATCTAGAAAACGAAACATCACAACTTATCAGTCAGGTCTCATCCAGATCAACAGTTACCAGTCTGATCCGATTTGAATTTAATAAAATGCTAATCTCGATTTTGTAAGATCTATACTATATTTCGTATAGCTAATAGGATCACAATCAAATCGTAGTCTATCATGATATTTGATCTGGAACTTCTTACTCATCAGGGGAAAGAAAACAATTGAAATGTTGTTTCAATTGATCATCAAGGAAGGGCTTCTCACTTTCCTCCTTCGCTCTGACATCAATTTTCAACGCTTTTGTGTGAATTTCTGATCAAAATGACGTGTTTTAAATGTTTTTACTATGAGCTAAACGATTCGAAAGACCAATTGTGATCTGATCCATAACGAATGTTCTCTGTGTAGCTCTTTCTTTTTTCAAAACTCATAAGATGTGTCAGTATGTAATTACGAGTCCGGCCGGATTACATGCTCTCACAGGATTCAAATCCGACAAAACAGCAACAACAGATCTCTTCACATCGTTTTTTGGCATTTTTTTGTTTCTTGATCTAACACTTTTTCAAGTATCCGTAACACAACGTAATTTCTCCGCCTTTCTTGACAATCATTTCCAACCTAATTTCCGGAATTTCATCTAACGAAAAAAATCAATTGAAATTTTATTAGTAACCGTCATTTGCAAGGAAACACAACGTTTATTAGGAAGGGACCACCCCTTTTCGATATGTAAAAAATGAGCTAGATCTTGACCAAGTTTCAGAGTATTTTGGACGAATTCCCCCCTCAGTACCCAAATAAATAATTCCCCATTTACTCGAAAATTATGTCTTCTAGGCCAGGATCCAAATCCGTTTTTGACGAAGTTCCGTGGGAAAAGATCTGGAATTGTGCATCGCTAATTTTCAGCTCAAGCTTTATTGCGTAATTGCACATAGACATTTTTCATTAGTAGATGAACCAAAACATGCATTATTTGTTTTATCCGGAGAGTTCAGTTGTGGTTTCAAGTAATCATTTAGCTCATACCAGCCTGGTAATTCGGTCATTTTTTTTGGGTTTGATGACAAAATAAGCTTCCTATTTTTGGTTCCTCGTTCAAATCAGTTTGTGTATTACTTCATCATTATCCAAATGATCTCATTTTTACAGTCAGGATTGCTCAGGTTTAGTGTTTTTAGAGAGATCACTTCGAATTCGAAAAAAAAACAATATTTTCGTTGTTCGATTTTCGACTTTTCAAACAAATAAGATTTTTTACATGTCCTTGTCTGATTCAAAATCCCACAGTACACATCAAAACAAGTGTCGTCATTGCTTGAATCTCAAAGTTTCATGGGGATAAAATTAGGCTTTTTCTGAGAATTTTAAGATTTGAACATCAATTTCTTGCCCCAGATAGTCCATGTTGAAACTGAACTCATTATTTCTATTTGTTTGCCGACATGCATTTTTCAAATAAGGAAAGAGGAAACGGTAACTCATGCATGACTATCTCCATTTCTGAAAAAAAAATAAGATCAGCCCAATCATAAGATTTTTTGAACATTAATTCCAGAATTTTAGACACGGAACCAATTGTCATAAGAGGATCTCACTCGATGTGAGATAATCTGAAATTAATTTCTGTTTACCTTGATATCACTATTTTTGTTATGGAGTATAGTTGACACAAAATGTCCCAACCTACTACAAACTCCATTGTGAAAAGTTCGAATGTTCTCTAAATTGATCTTTACTAATCAGAGAAGAAGGTGTGACGGGATCGGAGACTCTGCTACATCGGAGCACTTCTCTGACGTCCAAGACAACCAAAATCAATTACCACCACTTATAGGTTTTCTATTACGTCTCCACCCGATAATTCAATCTTACAATCTCCTTTTTTTTCGACTTGCCATATACTTTTTCGGAGCATAGTCCATCACAAATATCAGCTTATCCATTGAATTCCATCTTCGGTTGCTTTGGCTCCTCCCCTTTTAGTTCGCTCCGCCTTCATCTTTTCGCTTTTCTTCAAATACCTGCATTATCAGATCTCATAAAACACAGAATATCTTCTCAGATGTCTCCATTCTTCCAATTGATGGTTGTATTCACAATTGTTGCATACTGCAGTTCCTACGGTAAGTCAAATACATATGTATTCACCCGGTCCATTTATTAGAAACAAATTTCACACATTTCACTCATTTTAGTTGTAGTCGTTGATCCATTCGAAAGAATAGAAGAGGCAAATGCGGCGGCTTCTGCGTCGCAAGATCCGCAGATTCCGGTCGTCGCACCCTCGGATCCTATTCTGCTTCGGAAGAGAAAGTCGATTCTAGTGGGACTCGCGGAGCACACCGAAGAAGTCTGCAAGACCAGAATTCGACAAAACCATCGGCCACAATATGGACATAGTGAGTCGAAAGATATACTATTTTAATTAAAAAATTAAACGTTTCAGTTGCCAACGGAAGCCGTGTGGAGATTCAACAGGATGAGGAAAGTTCCCTTGAAGCCACCTTTGTTGAATGCCTTGGAGAGAACAGACCACCATGCCACGGAGTAGATCATGATTTGTGAGTTGTAGAGTAGTTGAGAAGGATTTCAACGATGTTCTAATTTCAGGTTCATCTCGGAGTGCGTTACGGTTTACGAGCACAGACCAGCCAACGTTCGAGTTGTCAAATCGGGAGGTGCATTCTTTGCAGCCACTGTTCGGGTTAGTTCAATTTCCTGTACCACATAAAATTAGTTTGCCACTTTGTTGACCTATCTCACTATTATGATTCCAGGTTCCAATCCTCTGCGAATGCCGTCTCCGCCGTCAATTCAAAGACTTTGACAAGAGGAAATAATGATTTCTCTACAATATAGTAATCCATAGTTCCTACTCCAACTGCTCACCGGAAGCCACCGTGCCAACCGATCTTTTGATACTCTTCGAAATGATACTCTTCTAATTAAATAACTCTTTTTCATTCCCTGTACTCATCATTTACTCGACATTCTCTTATTTCGATGTTTTTGTGCCATTTTACCTAAATATAACTGACTTATATTTTATTCACCTTTACCTTGGATCTCATCTCTTATTTGATCTTCACCCAATTTTACTCATCGTGTATTCCATATATATATTATGATCTGCATTTAATTGTGTCACAAATTTTAATCCGAGTTCCGATTCATTGACTGTTTTGTGCAGAAAATAGAAACGAACTGCGGGGGAAACGAGATCTATAAAAATTTTTTATTCATTGGGATCTTCTTCTTTTGTGGAAAAATGAGAATAGAATGACAAATCTTATTTGCAAGAATGAAAAAAAAAACAAAATTGAGAGGTGGGTGGAATAACAATTGGAATGAAAAATAGCATAGTCTTTTGGTACAAGAGTTAAAATAACAAATGATATGAACACCACAACTTGATAAAATAATTGAAAATCAATTGGTCAAAAAATGACGGTTAGAGTGATTACGGTTTTTTTTTCATTGGGAAATAACCAACTGGGATACTGAAAAATGTAGACTAAAAACTGTTTTAGAATTTACTTTTTACATGTTTTGTGTATAAAATTCCGTAGATTCTCGAATCACTTCAACATCTAGAAGCATCTGAAGTTTTCTGAGAATTCTGATAATTTCAATTTAAAAACAATTTAGTTTAGTTTTTGGAAAACTTTTTCGGCACTTAAGAATGGACTATATACTCGGCTGTCGACACTAATACTTCCACAAGTCTCTGAGCACATTATTCTATGTAGTAGGCTTGTCTTACACTTGTGGGAGACTTGGCCAAGTTTCGCGTCGTTACAATAACAACAGAAAATACGGAATACAAGACTTGGTCAAGCCTACCACAAGTCTTGCACAAGTCTCCCACAAGTCTTAACACAGAATAATGTGCTCAGAGACTTGTGCAAGTATTGGCGTCGACGACAGCCAAGAGTAAAAAACATTGACATATTTCTGTCTAATATGGTATCTGACAAAGTGAAAGGGAGGAGTAGAAAACGACGATGTCGTCTTAAAACTCTCATTAGACCATTATTTAGAGATATTGAAGGCGGATGGACATGTAAATGATCCACAGACCTCCTCCTCCCCTTTTTCAGAAGTCTCGTGGATCCAGAGATCCAGAGAAAACCCAGTCTCAACTTCTATCTCCCCAAGAACAATCACATCCTCTCCTGACTCCTTATCCTAATGGGAGATTGTCCTGCTGTTCCAGTGTTGATGTGCGTCGACAAGTGCTTGAATGGTAATCCCAATTCTATCTATATATCCATTCTCAAAACATGGTTCAGATCGGAAAAGCTCATGCACTCAAGGACATCTTCTCAAAGGACATCTCTTGTAGCCATCTTCATGACCCCGACAGGTAAATAGGCGCCTAAGATTCTCATCACATAATATGATTCAGCTCGGCTGCCACGTGTTATGATATCACCGTGTTGGATGACGATGGAGGAGGGAGTCCGATGTTCGACCGTCAGTCAGCTCGTAGTGGTCGTAGTCGTTGAGCCTTCGTTTTTTTCGTCGCCTGAGAAGAACCTAAGAACAGCGTTCCAGAGCTGGCAATCCGCGTCGAGATTGACAGGTACGCTACTTGGCCCAATATCAATGCAAAGCTCTCTAGAATCCTTGAGATCCTAACTAGATTTTTTTTCTGATTCCTTTGAGTATTTTCAAACAACACTAAATTAAAAAATTTTGTGAGTTTAGAATCTTTTGGAACCTCCTGGATTCTCCGTCACTTTCTTAATTTATCTAGATTTTTGTAGATTTTTTGAGAAATCCTTTCACAAATTCTGAATTCTTGCCTCTTACCGAGAGCCCGTCGACTGTGTCATTCAGAAAAACATAGTGAAAATCAGTAGGAAAAATCAGTATTAGAATGCGCATTTTGAATTCTCCTAGAATCTTCTATAATTTTAGAATCCCCTAGAATCTTCGACACTTTCTCAATTTATCTAGAATTCCCATAGGCTCTGGATTACGAGTATCCCCCTTCTAAGCTGAAAAGTTAGAGTCTTTTATTCCAACTCTGGTTTTTAGAGATTCATTCCCACCCACATAGGTTGGAGTATCTGACTCTTTCTGGACATACCGTGAACCGTAAACTTCCATCAAATTTCTTTTTCTCTCTCTCTCCCTCTCCCTCTCTCCCTCTCTCTCTCTCTCTCTCTCTCTCTCTCCCTCTCTCTCTCCCCCCCCCCCTCTCTCTCTCCTTTAGATAAATTAAGAAAGTGACGAAGATTCTAGGGGGTTCTAAAATTATAGAAGATGCTAGGAGAATTCAAAATAGGCATTCTAACACTGATTTTCCTACTGATTTTCACTATGTTTTTCAGAATGACACAGTCGACGGGCTCTCGGTAAGAGGCAAGAATTCAGAATTTGTGAAAGGATTCTCAAAAAATCTA
>NC_013488.2:10812387-10817169 GCF_000004555.2 Caenorhabditis briggsae | reverse complement strand
TTCTCAAAAAATCTACAAAAATCTAGATAAATTAAGAAAGTGACGGAGAATCCAGGAGGTTCTAAAAGATTCTAAACTCACAAAATTTTTAATTTAGTGTTGTCTGAAAATACTCGAAGGGATCAGAAAAAAAATCTAGTTAGGATCTCAAGGATTCTAGAGAGCTTTGCATTGCTATTGGGCCAAGTAGCGTACCTGTCAATCTCGACGCGGATTGCCAGCTCTGGAACGCCGTTCTTAAGTTCTTCTCAGGCGACGGAAAAAACGAGGGCTCAACGACTACGACCACTACGAGCTGACAGGCGGTCGAACATCGGACTGAATCATTATAATCATATATTCAATGGAAAGTTTTTGGGTCACGCTATGTAGGTTACCGTAAGCTCTAATAGTGTGTTTCCATTTTTTTCAATCTCATTTCCTTGTCTTATGAAAAACAAATCCAAAATGACAAATTCCTGTTGACCTCTTGATCTCTCAACCGAAAAAAGTGACGTCGACCAAAACAGTCAGACGGAAAATCTAGATTTCGAATTCGCACATAAAAACACATGCAAATTTCGACAGAAATAAACATAAGTGGAGAAAATTGTAACATTCTTTGTAAGGATAGCAGACAAACGTCCAAAAAAATTGAGGTTGTGTTTTGCTGAACAATATTGAAGAACTGTAGAAATATACACTTTCAGACTGATCTATGAAAATCGAGGTACGGTTCTTTCAACTCTTCGATGTTTTCATTGTCTTTCCCAAAAGTTGGTCACCATACAATTCTCAAACTCACAATTTAATATTTATTGCCGTCCCTTCTCCCCCTCTCCGAAAAACATAAGAATTTCTAGCAGTGAACACTGAGAAAGTGAGGAATCATTGAAAGGAAGAGAAATCAAAACAAAACCCGAAGAAACAGTTGCTACCCTGAAAATATTGTTTTCTTGAGAAAACGTACTGATTCAATGCTTCATTCATTCATCTTCCTCTTTTTTATTTCATTTTGTGTAACAACACCAAAGGCTCTCAAGGACAGCCCATCTCCATCGTCGATACGGGGCAGTCCGTTGATTCATACTAACTGACAGACTGACTACCTGTTTATCCCACCCGACAGAATACCAAAAAATCGGTTCTCATTTTTCTTTTTTTCGATGATTTTTCTTTCTCTCCTATTGAATCATCTCTTCCCAAACATCAAGAGAAATGAATACATTCTATCAGTTCTTTGTACTTTTCTTTATGGTCAAAACAAAACATATCATTGTAGTCTACAGTCAACCTTTTCAGAATGCGTGTCTCTATTCTTCTTTTGGTCTTTTTATCGGTCGCTCTTGCTTGTGACATCATCGTTCACTTGAAATCAGATACCGACAAGAAGTTCAGTGGACAAATTGTGGCTAGCAATGGAAAGAAGTCGGAGAGGTTTGTGAGATCTTTCAGAAATGAGTTAGACAAAGATTCTTGAATTTTCAGATGGAGCTACTTGAAGAAACTTCAAAAGAACACTTTCCAACAAAAGGCTGACGAATGCGGACTCAAGGATTGGGAAATCACCACTTGGGATGAGACCGGAAAGCCAGTTTCCACTGTCAAGGTTACTTTGGATGGAATCGGAAGAGTCACTTATAAGGTTGGAGATGACTTGAAGGCTGTGCAAAAGAACCGTCAAGGAGCCATCTGCAAGGGACAATGTGCTCCATTGTAAATTCTTTGTTTTTTTTGTATTAGTAAACAATAAAACTAATTCATTTTGATTGCTGTAAAAATACGATACTTGAGACATTTTTGAGTTTAAAATCGCGTATTGAATTCAAGGCAACATGATGATGAGTTAGGGAAAAAGTATGTACACGAAAGAGTATATTTATATGGCAAACTGAAAAATGAGACTAGCCACGAAAGTATAAAGATGACTGAATTATTTGTTAGTTAAGGAATCGAATCGACATTTTCTCTTCAATATCTGTCTTCTCCATAGCTCTACAGAATTCTTCGAACGAAATTTTGCCATCACGATCAGCATCCGCTTCTTCGATTGTCCTATCTGCGATTTTGTCAAGCTGATCTGACGTTATGTTTGCTCCAACCATACTGTTTAGGATTACTTTGAACTCTTCGCGGGTGATGTAGTCATTCTTATTAAGATCATACATTTTGAAAGCAACTGAAACAAGATTTTTTTGAAAATTGTGAACATAACAGCAAACACTTACACAAAAGTTTATCTTTCCGAGAGTTAAGTGCATTCTTCTTCACTCGAGAAATTGGTTGAAAGTGAGCGAGAATCCGCACGAATTGACGGAAGTTTAGTTGTTGCTCTTCATTATCTCCATTCGAAGAAGCCAATGTGAAGAAAGCGTCAACGATTCGATCTCCTAAAGGGTTCACAGCCAATTCCGGTACATTCAAAAAATCGTCTCTCGATAAGTATCCTTGTCCTGAAATGGAAAAAAATAATCATAACTTTGAATAACTAATTGAAACAAAACCTTTTTTGTCAAGTGATAAAAATCTGCTGTAGAGTCGGACAATTTGATTTCTGTTGACTGAAACAATTCGAGTTCAAGAACCGTAGTGGTTAATCAATTTGTGCCCTGATCTCACTCGAAAACCACGAAACTTACTCACATTCTGTTTCATTCATGATTTCGTCGATCTCTTCATCTCTTAACATCAAAGAGCTGCTGTTTCCCATTTTGAAACGCTGAAAAAAGTTGGCTTACTACTGGAAGACTGCAAAAATTCTATTGAAATCAACAAGAAACAAGAAAAATATGGTTCACATGTTCAAAATCATGTGACAATTAAAGATTTTAGTGATTTTTTGGGAAGAGAACGACGAAAAACTATTGTTGGTTGGATTTTCTGGCGACAAATATTCTACGAATAACAAAATCTGTCCTCGAAGTGTATAGATACTAATCAGACATGGCGTATTGATCAGCCATCATCTATTGAAAACGGGGGTATCACTGCGAGAATGTGAAGAAAGAAAAGATAACTATTGATTTTCAAAGCAACTGTCTTATCTTTATGAAATGGACGTAGTCGCCATGCCATGGAGGCAACAGGCACATAAACAGGAAAGTGAAGGCAATTGTGGGTGGGAGGACATGATAACATAAATAACAGTAATCGAACAAAACACGTGAATACCGTTATTGAAATTGTGATTCTTAACAACAAAATAATAGTTTTATTTGGACGGGGCCTGCATTCGGTTTGGGTTGTATGTATCGAATTCTTCGTCATCAGTCTCTTCGTCTTCATCATATGTATCCTCTATTTCATCTTCCGATTCGTCATCTTCTTCTTCGCTTTCACTGAAAAATGTGAGAATTTGCTTTGTGATAGTTTCGTTTGCATATGCTGGCCTAAATTCAAAACGCCTGTTCTTTTTTGAACTGCAGCGATTCTAAGCTAGTTATTTTTAATTGTCCGCAATCAGTTCACTTTACAATAAATCGTTCTGACCGATCAAAAAAAGATCAGAACACTTCTGAATTCATGATGTACCTTGGTGGTAGCATGTCGTCATCAATCATTTTATCGTTTGCCTTTCCTCGTTTAGCTTCGCGAGTCATTTTGAGAGCGTGTTCTTCGAAGCACGATGGCCACTTTCCAAGCTCCCTGATGTAGAGTACGTTGTCCTGGTCCAAAATGTACTCGATTTCTCCCTTGACCTGGAAAATACACATTAGATAATCCAGGAACATTTAAACGAAATTGAATTACTTTGTCTCCTTCGGCGATAGGACGAACAACAACAAACTGATCACGACGGAGCCAGACAGCCTTTCTAAACTTTGTTGGCATAGAAACGACGTAGCTATCTCCGTTCTGATCCAAAACTTCATGAAGGTTGTTACCACGCGACTGGCGGACCTGTGCAATGATGTCTTCTTCAGCGAGCTCGTAGAATTCGCTTCCAACCTGAATAATTCTAGCTTGAAATGAATTTTTCTTTGACATAAAATGTTTCCTGTGTTTAAAAACAGTCTTAATGACTATTTAATCTCATAACAAAGATTAAAATAACTTTTGCTCACTTTGTTGGTAATGTAACGTTTCTTGGTAGCAGCAGACATGATTTCCGATTGAAGGTGAGATGAGTTTCAAGTTGGGAAGTATACGATCAATAAATCACTTCTTCTACTTATACGCATACACTGGGGGGAAGGCCCGAACCTGGAAAAACTAAAATAATCTATTTATAGTTAGAAGAAACGCTTAAAAGATTTCAAAGTAAGGAAAAACGGTTTTAAATTTCGAAATTCAATAACAAATTTGAATGAATAATTGAAAATCAGAAAACGGGAGCCAATTCGCGAACTAATTTTTGGGAAGAATGGAAAAAATTGTGAAACGTTTTGCAAAAAAAAGATCATTGGCGCAGAACAGTCTTCGTTGGCCCCTTTTCAGTGTGCTGGCGCAGAAATGGATTTTTCTTGAGGAACGAGAGACGCAGGCAATCGAGTCAAAAATAGGTTTTCAGAAGTAAATTCTGATTGAACGGGGGAGAATTCGGAGAAAATGCCGAGGCACAGCACGAGACTTTAGTTGGAATGTATATAACTCGTTATAAATTCGAACAGGCCGGAAAGTCTATTCTCGCATTATGCAAAGGCATCAAGGCAGTGTATATGATCTCAACAGAACCTGCGTGTCTGGTAAGACGAATTCCGAGATTCAATTGATTATTCTCTCTTTTTCAGATAACCTATACCAATGGAACGTATGAATGTCTCCCATTTCCACCTATAGGAAGTATAGACTATGAGATCGATG
>NC_013488.2:10801905-10810874 GCF_000004555.2 Caenorhabditis briggsae | reverse complement strand
GTTCGACTTCTTACCAGTTCGAACTTGTAACAGTTCGATTCTGTCCGCGTTCTGTTCTGGTACGTGTGCAGAAAAAAGGACTGTTCTGAATTGAATCAGTTCGATTTTAGGTCGTTCGAATTTGAAAACGTTCGAATTCGTCGTACCCCCGATTGAACCGATTATTATTATTGTTCGGAGAAGATGATGTCACAGCAAAAAAAAATCCAACTAGGTATCAAGAAAATCAAATAAACAGTTTTTTCATGTTATCGCCCTACTTTTAGTTTTAGTATTCACAAAAAAAGTACAGAGACGTCGATGGTAGTCTTGTCTGAAGCTTCAGAAGCGAAATTTTGAAAAAAGAAGACGTTAAATTTCATCAGGTTACTGTCTTATGAGACCGATTTATAGATAAATGTACATTTTTCAGAAAAGAGAATAGATGGAAAATAAATTATTATCCATCAGAGCTTTTCTCCGGTTGTACTGGAATTGTAATATTTGGACATGTAGGGACGATGACATTGTCAAAATCTGAAGCACATGCGGTGAATGACGTGGGATATCTCTGTGCTTCGAGTTGCGAGATGAGACTGGTTCCACGGAAGACGTTAAGCGGAACGCTATTCGAATGGTGTTGCTGGTTACTGGTCGTCGGTGCATTTTTCAGCATGAGGTTTCTACTTTTCTCGCTCATTTTTGCCTGAAACTTGATATTTCGAAAAAGCAACGGTAGAGTAGAAAATAGTATGTGTCTAGAACACTAATGTCCAAAATAGATGAAAATCAGAAAGATAAGTTTTTATATAGAGGAAACATAACAACAACAACAATATTTAATAACAATGAAACCCGTTTCGTATGTTTTTTAAGAAGCTTCTGTCTTAATTTCTTGCTCGTCTTGCTCATCTTCAACCGCTTCTTCATCTTCGTCGTCTGCTGTCCACCATCCCACACATCCTAAACCTGTACTCGCCATGGTTCCTTTGATTTCCATCGACTTTTCTGTCTTTCGTTCCTCTTGGCTCAGTTCCGGCTTGAGATCTCTGTAAGAATGGATGTTTCA
Source organism: Caenorhabditis briggsae (assembly GCF_000004555.2). NCBI lineage: Eukaryota > Metazoa > Nematoda > Chromadorea > Rhabditida > Rhabditidae > Caenorhabditis > Caenorhabditis briggsae. Next base: position 10,809,826 of record NC_013488.2, on the reverse strand, counting down.
TTCAAATAAGAATTTTTGTCTCACTTGAAAATAAGTTCAGTTGTTCGGAACCTCACAATCTTCCCAGGATCCATGTAGAGCTTGGCCGGAGGTTCACCGTCTTCTTGTGCATATTCCCAATACCAAACTTGTCCATCCTCTTCGAAAACGTGGGGTTCGGGAAGTTTCTCCGCCGGAACAAAGATATCCTCGAAGAATTCAACGGAAAGAGTGAGACCTTGTCGGGAGGAACCAATCACCTTGGCTTCGATAACCTCATCCACAAATGGACGAAACACAATCATTCGAAACTGTAATCGAATACAGTTACTCAAGAAAACAAATGAATGTGGTTACCGTTACTCTAACTCTGCAGTCTCCTTCTCCTGGCAAAATATATGAATCTCCGATCTCACTTATATCGTAAACACAGATACAAAGACCGAGATCAGGGACAACTTTATTGGCGAGGCGCTCATTGAGTCTTTTTTTGATTACCATTTGCTGATCAGAACTGAGCTGATGTGGTTTGATAGCCACTGTATCCCGAAGTAATGACAAGATGAACATTCTGAACAAATCCACAGTAAGAAATCGGAATCTATAGGAAAAATAGAAATAGGGAAACGGCTCGGAACCATTGTAACCACAAGACTAGAAAAACAAAACATTTCTTTTGGATTTCAGGTGGGTACAAAACAAGTGAAAAATGGGTAATACTAAAGAAAGCTCAGAATAACAACAAAGTCAAACAACGAGATATTTTTCATAAAGCTCTCTTGCCGCGTAGTGATTTCCAGAAGTTCGATAGATCAGAGCCAAATTGTGAGCAGCCATTTTTCTCAAATCATACCTGAAAAAATATTTTGGAATCAGTTTCAAGTTTATGAAAGGATTCAAAGTCGTAGTCTCGTTAAACTCACTTTACTGCTGGAACTAATACTTCATTGCCGTCGTCATCGAAGACAAAAATATTCGGTGGGCTGGCTTCGAGAACTTTGTCATAGAAATGTTTAGCAAGAGGAAGAATGGACATTTGATGGAACATTCTGGCAATGTTGTAATACACTTCTTGCTGACAAGTTCGTACTTTTGAGTATTTCTTCATGAATGCGATTCCACGTATTCCGATGAGATGACGGCTCGAGAGATCTTTCTTACAGGACATATGGGTGAAAGTGAGAGAAAGTAGAAGGCAGATCAGTGGATTCTTTTTGTTGTTCACCCATACACGGAGATATTCTCCCATCGCATGGCGATACGTTCCAGTGATAAGTGAATTGTTACCGGATATTGCTTGAAGAGCATGATTATCTTTGTTCTTGAAAAGTGCTCTCATAATGAATCTGTGATAGCACACATTCTGAGAATTCACAAACACATAATTCATTGCATTGAACAATCGTTTTTGAAGCATATCAGTGTGAGGCGTATTCTCTTTTTCGGCAGCATTCGCCTGAAACCGTTTTGCGATGTATGAAAACAGTGAATTTGTCTATTTTACCGAAGTGAAACTGTAGTAAAATCTGATGAATTCAAATGCGAGACTCCAGCAACGAGCTTTGACAGAACAGTAGTAGATGAGGTTTTGGAATGTAGAAGTTCTGAAATTAAGAAATACAAAGATGAGTACCCATTTTAAGTTTCTCACTTTTCAATTTTGAAAAGCATCGGGTGAAGGAAAGCATAGCAACAAACGATGAGTGCGTCTTGATGTTTCTCCATTTTATTCAGACATTCGACCAGTTTGAGGCAATAGTCATGCAACTGAAATTCATTAATTGGTTTTCAGATGTTTTCAGTGATTTTCGTTACATCTGTTCCTGAAAGAGAATTGTGTGAAACTCCATTTGCTTCGACTGTTGCGCCAAGTCTTTTGACCAATCTTTCCCAGTTTGTGTGCTTGATCACATTTAATGCACACGTTCTCAAAGCGTTACTCAAAGCTGGAGCTGAAAGAATTCAACCGTCATAGAGTATGTCATAAGTTACTTACTGTTCGATTGTGCTTTCGGAACACGCCTTTTTTTCATCAGCTCTGGAGCATATACTTGATAAAAGTGTGGAGCCAACATCATTCGTGTTGTCCGGACAAACTGATCAGAATCTCCTGACTCAAAGAGAACATCGGCTCGGCGAGCCAACAGACGTTCATCTGGTAACGATGAGCAATTTTCTAGATCGTAATCTTCTAAAGTTTCTAATGCTTTATCGAAAAGGCCTGCTTTTTGTTGTAATGTCGAAAGATTGATTCGGTTATCAACATGATTTGGTTGCAATATCAACGTTTTGTTAAACGCTTCCATTGCAGCATCCTCTCGTTTTTGAGCCATTTCTAGAGTTCCTTTCAGATACCAATAAGCACCAGACTCCTCGTAATCATAACTTGGATTTTTTGTTAGCTCCTCCATGAACTTCTAAAAAAATCTTGACTAAAATCATGTTCATCTTTGATAATTACATACCATTGCGAACTTCGGATTTCCTTTCGCCTTGTAAAGCCTAGGTAGTTCCAGCAAGGACGGCTCATCCACTTCGATATTGTATGTTCTTTTCAGAAGTTTTCTTTCGAGCTCAGAGGACTGCTCAATTTCATTTATACTGAAGAGACAGTAAACAAGATGGCAATGCATACTGACTGGGAATAGAGCCTCATCGATCTCATAGTCTATACTTCCTATAGGTGGAAATGGGAGACATTCATACGTTCCATTGGTATAGGTTATCTGAAAAAGAGAGAATAATCAATTGAATCTCGGAATTCGTCTTACCAGACACGCAGGTTCTCTTGAGATCATATACACTGCCTTGATGCCTTTGCATAATGCGAGAATAGACTTTCCGGCCTGTTCGAATTTATAACGAGTTATATACATTCCAACTAAAGTCTCGTGCTGTGCCTCGGCATTTTCTCCGAATTCTCTGCTTCGAAGAACGAAAGCTTCTAGCGACTGAATGGATCGTTCCTCGTCGTTCAGCGTGATGTAGTACTGAGCAACTTTCCGAATCAGTTCCCGGAACCATTGGAAATCTACTTGCAGAATATCATTATTGATGTTTTGAGCGGCTTGAAGGCGTGTCCGCATAGCTAATGGTCTCAAATTGAGTCGATCAAGCATTTCGATTCTCTTCTCGTAAAATTTCCAATTTTCGTTATTCAGATGAATTGCTCTATCGTAGCACACAGCGGCTTCGTCAACTCTACCCAATTTGCTCGCCTCATCTCCCCAGTGAACCCAATCATCAGCTGGCGTTTTCGGATTCAAATGAGAAGCTAGAAGACCGAATTGAAGAGCTTTTTCTCGATCTCCTTCTTGTTCGTATACTGTTGCAATCGTTTGATAGGCAATAGCATGTTTGTGATCTGTGCGAATCACTTCCCGGAGTAGCTCCATAGCACCCTCGATATTTCCTTGAGCTGTATACACGTTAGCTAATCCTAACAACCCATCCAATCGTTTTGATTTTCCACGATCACGATGTATTTCTGTGGGAGGTGCAGGAGCCGAAGATGAGCTAGCTCCTCCATCATGAACTTCCATTTTCACTTGTTTTAACGGTGTCGCACCTGATTCATCAAACTGACTTCTCAGGGCATCTGCCAGATTTGCTGGCGGAGCAACAACTTCCACTCCTTTTTGCGTCTGTCCTGACATAATCTGAAAATGATTAAGTTTACTACAGAAATTGTAAGTGACACTTTAACCTGTGTCATGATATATCTTGCTTCTTCTGGAAGCGCATCGTATCGATCGTCTAAAGTGATTGCAGATGTTCCTTCGCCATTATGCTCAGCTGCATCTTCTACATCAGCCATGAGCTCTCCATCCTCATCATCATCTTCTGTCAGATCAACCTCGTCAGCATCGTCATCTTCGACACTGTCAGAAGGGCGTTTTCGTTTAGTTCCCATTTCTTCTTTCAGTGTCTGTCCTCCAGTGACTCTCATAAACTGATCATAATCATATTCATTCCTCATAAACATATTGATGGCGTTCACTAAATCTTCGTCTTCTAGAGCTGGCCCTGGTTCAACTTCTTCTTCTTCTACATTCACTTCTCGCTCCAAGTTAGTCAAGTGAGGTGTGATGTTGACACCGGCGATAGTTCCATCGTCATCATCATCCATTCCCTCATCTTGATCATATTCCTCAACATCCGGAAAATCTTCACCCTCTTGTTCCAGAATGTTCCCGTACTCTTCTTCTTCGTCTTCTTCAGGGCGATAATTCGATGTTGACGGTTTTTGAGAGTTCATTCCTTCTGAAGTTCTTTTATAAAATATTTTTCAAGTTTCGAGAGTGAAGTTATAATAACAATGCGCTAATAACGCTGTTAATGATTTCTTTGCAAAGCATATTGAGATGATTCTGGTTAAAAGTTGTTCTTATTTGGAAAGGTAAAATCAACAGGGTTTAACAAGGGTATACAGAAAAAATGGATAAAAATGAATTCAAAATCAACAAAGTTTGCAACAAAAGTGGTTTAAACAGTAAATTGGTTCTTAATTGGTTTAATCAATCGGAAGATGGTTTGGACCAGAGAATGGCTCGAATGGATCGAATGAATCATTTTGGTGATTGTTTCTATTGTGATATCCACCACGACGATTACCGCCGTTGTTGAAATTTCCTCCTCGGCCGCGCTTGAAGCCGCCATCGTAGCCGCCACCATTGGATGGTCTTTTCTATAAAAAAATAGTTTGATCACTGTCATATCTTTTCCCATAACTAACCCGGAAATTGTTGTGATGATTCTGTCCACCACCGCCTCTTCCACCTCCACCACGGTGGAATCCTCGACCTCCGCGTCCACGTCCATTACCACCTCCACCACCACCACCGAATCGTTCGTTACCAATACCTCCATATTGTGCTTGAATGCGTTCTAGTTCTTCAGGTGATAATAACTGCATGCTCTCTGTGAATTCGTTATTCAGAGTGATGACAAATTTGGGATAATCCGCAACAACTCGGTTTCGTGTCATATCGAGAATCGTTCTATCCGGAAGAACTCCATAGAACCGATCTTGACTACCATGTACTTCCATGTAGACATTAACTCCATCTATGCCGGTTTCAATGAAAGGTTTCAATTTATTTAGATCGAGATCACTTTCAGAAACAATGCATCCGTATTGTCGTGGATGGAAAAACTGCTTCAAGACTGTAGAAATCCTGATTGTCTCCGGAATATTATTGACAGTTTTTTCGAACACTTCAACATTTCCTCCGTTTGTTTCTTTCCTGAATGAGAGTTTAATACTCCAGAACACTGTATCTGAATGTTGTTCGTGTCTGCTTTCGTTTCCTTGTTCATCGGTGAATCCCAGCCAGATGTGGCGGAATCTAGCAGCATTTAATAGGTAACGTTCGATTGGAGTTTTGGTCTGAACGTGTTTCTTACGCGGTTAAGTGTTTATTTCAGATTTTCTTACAGAGGAGCGTAGTGCATTTGAATCAACGGGTTTTTCTTCACCATCCAAATGGTTCACTTCATTACCAACGTTTCCGGTTTGATCGGCTCCTAACCCAGCCTTTTCTGTCACCAAATGCATGAACTTTTGATCGTCAATTGACTTTTGCGAGTCATATTGAGACAGCTTATCCACTTTGGTGAATGCTTGCCTCACACCATCACACTAAAACGAGAAATTGAATAATTGTTCATAAATAAAACATCTTACATCGTTATCCGCTTTGTGTTTCTTTGAACAATCGAGTGAGCATGTGCGTAGCTCACATCTTGGACATCTGTATTTGTGCTCATTTTTCAGGCAGACTTTGCACAATTTCGGATCTACAGAGACTTCAGGAACTGCTTCTTCTTTCTTTTGCTCAGCGATTTTCTGCTTGTACGCGCTGATAACATCTTCTGGAGATTTTTCGTCGTCCGATGAGGGGTAGTTGACCAGCGCTGAACACAGAAACAATAAAAATTTCAAGAATTCGAGAACGAAACTCACTGTTAGGTTGATTAGAAGGAAGTTCAACTGGTGCATCATCTTCATCGTCAGATATCTCTCCATCTTCATGCCCATCATCGATATCGACTTCTGGAGTTTTTTCCTGTGGAGTCATGTCACTGAAAATCGTTCAGACAATTAAATGATTTCATTTTTAATTTTTCAAACAAAGAATAGTGAGGCATTTGATTCGCTGAATAAGATTTAATTTAATGAAAACTGAACTCTAAAAATTTTCAGATTTGAATGTCCGCAACATCTCGTGAGAGTGTTTGCGGGAGGTGCGTTATAGGTGACGACGAAGCAATGAAGGACCGTACATCAAGCCGCTGAAGTGAAAGAAGATCTCCTCCTCTAGAAGAGTTTGATGAATTTGAATGTTTTATGAAAAGAATTATTAAAAGAAAACTATAAAAGGAAACACAAGCACCTGAAAAAAAAACGTATTAGGTCCGCAGAGAGTTGATGGAACTTAAATGAAGTTCAAGGGCTTCTTGGCTTTTAACTTTGAGTTCAATTATCTCTATTCCCATCAGAGATATTAAAAAGTTGTCAACTGATCAATGATTTATCATAATATCACAAACATTTTTTTAGTTGACACATTTTTGATACCTTGCATAGGAATGGAGGTAACCCCTTCTATTACAGGTTTTACGGTATCTTATTATGCTTGTCTGAGAAAAAAAAAGGTTGAGACGCAGGAAAAAGTGTCTGCGTCTCCTCCTTATGTGTGCTATTTAGGCTCTCCGCTTCGATATCGCTACCGTATTTAGACTGCAAAAAATACTCTCTAACCTTTTTTTCTCAGACAAGCATAATACAATAAGAATCTTCATTTGGTGGCATTAACACGATCCACAGAAGATGTATAAATTCTGTAGTTAATGAAGACATTTACCATTTAAAAATCATTGATCAACCGCAGGTAAGTATCTGAGAGTTCCACAATACGGTTATTCGGCGAGCTCCGCTATTTGCTGGCTCAATGACCTGTTTGTAACATTGTTATCCTGACATCACATTTTCCCTATTGTACTCTTGTGTAATTATTCTGCAAAGAATGGTTGAAATGAAAACCTGGCGGTTGAGATTCACCACAGATTAATTTCATTCAATGCCAAAAGATGTCAATTCCGCACGACGCATGTGTTGTCGTAAAGTATTCGTAGCAGTTCGAAAGCGATTAGAACCACCAATATTCTTCTTCTTCTCCGGAGAAATACAAGTTGTTGTGCACCTGACACTCTTCTCATTCGTTTCCATTTTCAGCTTCTTTATTCTCACTACTGCATGACCAGTAGTCGACTCAAATAATACTAATACTTGTCTCCTCGCGAGCTCCGCTCTCCTCCTTCTCTCGTCACACTCCACGCCTACTTTTGCTTCTTCCCCAGTCCCCTTTTTCTCGTTCGCAGTTCATTTTGGCGGATGGTGAATGAGTATGATCTCTTTCTCTGATGAATCGAATATCAGTATATTCTTCTGCTTCTACATCATTATCTTCATTGTCACCGTAAACTTCTGGAGGATTCTAAAGTCAAAGGGAAAGGTAAACCGACTTGAGTTAGGATCAAAACACCTGCCATTCTTGAATAAAAATAGTGATTCTGCGCATCATTGTAGGGGATTCCAAACTTTTCTGTAAAAATTCTTTGAAGATTTCGTGTTTTGTAAGACTTCCGTACTAGTATAGTTTTAACGAATTCTTTTCTAAATTTGTATTCAAAATGGACGCGTATATGTTTATAAACCCGAGCAAAATCCGGATTAATTTTGGAAGACGTTCGTGATGAGAATCCACCTGGTTCAATAAATGTTATGCATGGGTGAATAATATTAAAAGAGGTCCAAGATTACCAAGAGCCTGAATTATAAGAACTTTGATTATTTAAAATATCTATTGAGTGTATTATGCAGACTTGAAAACGGGCCAAAAACGAGCCCTGGCGGGCCCTGTCATAGTTATTTTTATGG